>NC_060154.1:12246708-12280383 GCF_021292245.1 Micropterus dolomieu
TGCAGCACCCACAACCTGCCCAGGTGTTGCACAGTGAATCAAAGGTACCAACATCCAGTGCAAAAAAATAGTTGTCAGAGTACAAGCAATCGAGTCTGTCTGCTTATCAATATCAGCGTGTTTTTTTGCCTTTTCATGTGCCATTTGTAACGTGTAATTATTTTTGCTGGTCAAATGTCAAACCTGTATTTGTAAAAATGGCAGAGACAGCCCAACAGTGGACGGAGTTGAAGACGGCTCTTTAGCTGGGCTGCTCGACACCTTCAGTCACTAATACTTCCATTTTGGCAAAATTAGCCTTCAACAGAATGCTAACAAACCCCAACAAGATTGCTAAGACACAATAGTGCCGTCCCTTGGAATACATCTGTCAGTAATAGTGCTTTCTAGAATTGTAAGAATAACTCATTCCACTGGGAACTGGAGAGATAAGCAAAAAAACAGAGATGCAAAAGGCCAGGGTACAGAAAGCATTCATGCTGAACAAATCCTTCCTGGATCAAACTAAGAAAAATCTATTTTACACATATTTAGCTGATTGTACCATAATTCGTGAACTTTGCACTTAGTCCATGCTGAGTTACAATAAATAATTAATGCTCTACTAATCCATGTCTGGTCTGCTGCCTAGTGTGAGGCCAACAACGTTAAAAGGTCTTGAGCAAATGAGCTATTTCTGTCCAAGGCTTAACTGGAAGCCTTTCTTTGATTTTTGCCTAGAAAGCAGCTAGATTAAGGATGAGATTAGCAACAGCTGAATAAAGACTTCATCACCTGTCCTAATTGTTCTTGACAACTCTTTCCTTCCCCAGAAGGTTACACCAGGATTGACATGACGGTGTATTACACAGGAAATGTTAGAGCTATGTCAAAGCCAAGTGGGTGGTTTTATCCTTGCCTTTTCACCTTACTATTCATGTTTTATTTGTAAACCCTTACTTGTCCTTCCCGTCCAGTTTAGATTTCTCAACTCTTGGACAAAAGAAGAAGAGAATATTAATCAATCTATCAATTTTCATCTTGGTTTTAATGATCAAAGTTACAGTGGAAGCAGGGAAAGCAAGGCAGCCTAAGCATCCATTCCACAAGTATCTAACTCCAGCTATTCTTTCTACATCTTTGTTGCCATTTGATATACCATCTGTGAAAGTCACAACCAAGAGAGGTGACAAGGTACCCCCTTGTTACCCGAACTCAATGTGTTTTAAGTTATTTTTATGTTTGTCATTTGTAATTTAAATAATATGGTTTTCAAAGGTTTAAGACTCAAAGGTAAAAAACACATGGTGTATGTTACCATTAAATATATTACATTAAAAGGAAAAAACATGTTACAAGTTGAACTATTGTAACACAACTTGCAATCTTCAAGTGACAAAATAAAGATTTCTAATTTAAATACAATGTTCATCTGTTTTTGAAAATGTAATGATGGCTTATTGCTTTAACATATACATGGTGTAGTCTATAAAAGGGTCATTTTGTCAATAAAAGCCTTATTTACAATATGTTAACTAAAGTACTTTTATTTAAAGTAATTATGTGCAACTATAATAGTCAGTATTGTTTTGATCAAATCGTGGACAAAATGTGTTTTCATGGCCAGTAGATGTGGAGAACATGCCATCACCCACCTGTCTCTTTGGCACAGCCTCAAAACTTCCAGATTTGGGCTTTTGGATCTACTCACTGTTAAAGTAGGCGAAAAAACAAAAAAAAATAGATCTATTTTTGGATTAAGAAGTTGTGAGCTGCAATAGCATATCTTGGTGCAGCTTGCTGAAATAGACTTTGCAGTGTTTACTGACTATACTGTGAGGTATCTCAAAGGGAATTCAAATTAATTGTGGCTTTAAGTCCATAGGCTCAGCAGCCAACCAGTCTCCTAGATTTGTTGCAACCAAGCTGAGCACAGAGAAGCTGACAAAAGAGGTAAGGCCAGTACACCACAGCACATATTGTATATCTTACACTGTTACACCATTCCTGATGAAGTGGACCCTCATAGCATAGTACCCAAATTCCCGAAAGCAGTACTAATTTTTATCTTACTTACGTTACATATTAATTTGGGGGTGGCAAACTAAGGTAGCTTACTGTAATCGGACATCCCATTCTTCCTCAACAAAAGTAAAATGGGTTTGGAACAGAAACACACAAAACTAAATACACAATTTCAACAGTGTAGTTGCACATTATCTTTTAGGTAATGGCTAACACTCCACACCCCTGCTTTGAAGGTTGGCTTTATAAATGGAAAATGATCCTCCTTGCTCAAAAACGACTCAGTAACCATTAAAAAATAAAATCTGGGCCATTTGACAAAATAAAATCATGGCAGATAAATGATGTGTTTCTTTTAATACAAAATGCCCTTTTTAGTTTTAGGTTCCAGATAACTATGCCCCAGTACTGAGAAATAAATTATCCACCACTATGATTTATTATTATTATTATTATTATTATTATTATTATTATCATTATGAAACCTTAAATGAATCACACAGGCTGCATCTTCTTTTAAATTTGTTGTGCAAGTAGCTCACAGCAAAACACTGAAAGCAATTGTATTCACAGTACATATGAGTGCCCAAGGCTTGTTTGGAACACCTCAGTAACATAATAATACTAATGGATTATTTGTTTGCATCACAGGCGAGATGCAGGATGGCAGGAAAATTTGTATAATATGGAGCTTAAAATATTACACTTTCATTGCTGAGGCAATTGTGAGAAGCCAACAACTTCTATTGTTTCAAAACCTTGAACATCTAAACAGAGGCACACCTGAGGGTGGGATGATCACTTGTTTAGTTCCCTGGACCTGTAGGGACATGTCTTTCTGCTCCGTTGTATTGTGGTGGCAGTAGCAACAGATAGGAACATGGTACTTTGGCACTGTGGCGATAGTGTTATTATTAACAGATCAGATCTGGATTATGGATGGTTTCTTAAATGTATGCCTACGCCTTTAAAACTGAATAAGACTGTTTATTGCTTAAGTCAACAACTTCACGCAACTTCCACCTTTTTTAACCCTCGAGGTCAGTCATTATTTGCACAACTGGAACGGCAAAAAAAATTCTGCCGTTTTCGAATTTTAAGCTGACTTTTGAAATGTCGCAAAAAAGAATCAAAAAAGAAACTGCGAATTAGGTGTGTTTCCATCTGCTGGTTTGGAGCGAATAAACCATCCTACATACATACATGCTGCTGTTAATAAATCCCACCAAAAAAGAACTCATATAAAGCTACTTCATCTGATCTCTTGCTTGAAATAGCTCAACTCCATAGGCAGGAATGCCGGCAGAACTTGCTTGTTTTGTTCAATGGCATTCCCCAAACAAAAGCTGAAAAAGAAGCATGTCTTCTTTAAGGGGGGAAACAAAAATGAGGATATCTTCCAAGAGGTGCCAGAGGGATCTGTCTCTCTTTCCTTTCCATCTCCCTGCCGTGACTGGGAGGGGGTTTTCTGAGGAAAACAACGGCACTGTCAAGAGCTAGTGCAGTGAGAGCTAGAGGCCAAACGGAGGAGGAAGCATCACTTAATGTACGGGAATGGATTAGAGAGGCTGATTATGCCTTGGAGGTGAGAGCAGAACAAAGTGAAAGAAAGGAAAAGCTGGAGCAAGCAAGAGTAAATTTCTCTGAATGTGAGCGCGCATGCATTTCTATTAGGCCTATGTGCTGTATGAGTGTATGCATGTGTTTGTGTGTGTGCCTGTGTCTAGCCATATGAATGTTTAAGTATATTGGAGAGTTTGGCACACATTCATATATTATATGTTTGTAAATCAGTGAGCTTGTGTGTGAGAATATATATATATATTTCCCATTATTTTATTTTTATTTTTATTTTTGTAAACTGTTACTTTCATCTTACTATCAACCACCAGTTTGTAAGACATAAATATGTATTATGTGATCAAACTGTGGTACGACTGGATCAAATTACATTGTAACAAATGTACTTAATACATTGGTAGCTCAGGTTTTCCTTTTATGTGCTGCCTTGACTTTACTGAAGAAGATACATGTGTAAGAAGGGCCTTTTCTACTGGACTTTCACTCCTCTCACCGTCTGCCATTATGAAAAACTCTGAAAGCTTTAGCTCCGTTTGTGCTGGTCGTACTGGAAGAATCATGTCATAAATCAAAACTTGCATAAATTCTTTTAAATCCCACCTGGTGGCACACACTGAAAATGTGAATAGTACACTGAATAGTGTAGAGACTGGGAGAGGGTACCAATCTACTGAGGGATGTTCTTGTTTTGCTACAATTTCAGTAAACCATCACCATATTGATCCAAAAATGAAGATGATAACTTAATGATGTTAATGTTACAGGTAGCAGTTTAAGTTATTTTAAACAGTGGCCTGGCTTATGCTTTACAATGTGTAACCGGACTAAATATATATTTATTCAGCAGTGTTGTAGTAGCCTATATACACATGCACATACTGTACATAAATATAAACGTACACTACTATGGAGACAAAACACAGCCACTGTATGAGCACCTGCATGTGTACTTAGTGACGAAAGAGCGTTTTCTTTCTAGAACTTTAGAACTAATGAGTTGGGTAATGTTTGCTACATACTCAACTTATACAGTACTTTCTTGCAAGCAGACACAGACCAAGAAGGCTCCATGGTATGAGCACAACATGATCCCTGCACCTTAAGGGGATGTATAGAGAGCTCCTTATCCGTATTTACAGCAAATAATAGTTGCCAAGAATGAATTACCAGCAAATGACTGTCTGCCACTGACATGCCTAAATGGTGCCTAAGGGGGCAATGCCATTATGATGTGCACTCTAAGTTTACACATTTGTAACCCAAGCACTACGAGATATCTCATTACATGTTTTATCACACATTTTAGGTCTTCAGAGATAAAGAAGAGAGTGCTCTTGGGATTTACATGCTACAACACAAGTAGTGCTTTGGAAAGAGCTTTGCTGTTTGTTTAAAATGTTATTTGTTGATTTAATTGCAGTACAAACAACGGACAAACCCTGTCAATCAAACCATGTGTGTGTGTGTGTGTGTGTGTGTGTGATCATACAGCCTGTCAACCTGTTGTTTTCTCTTTAAACAAACCATAAATTTGCAGTATTGGAGTGAGCTGTTATAACCAGATCTTTATCTTTGTAATGCTTGCAGTTTACTGCTCAATTCCTTTACATGTTGAATGACTTGAAGTCTAACAAACGTGTTGAATGCACTCCTTCCTCATAAAACATTTGCAAAGCTGAATTTCTGAATACCTTGACTTCTTCTTCCCTGCATTTGCTAGCACATTGCAGCCATTTGTAAATCAGTGGAATAGTTTAAAACCATTGGTAGAAATGTGTATCGCAGCACCCGTGTGCTCGTACATTTAATGCGAGACCTCAAAACGGAGACCCACTTGTGAAAAATGCACCATAGCATTACTAGCGGTCTAAAACTCCAGAGTGCCTTTAACTCAGTGCTTATGAGTCTGACTCACTTGATCATTTGCACATTGATTTTTGTACAAAACCCTCCAAAAGTCAGCATGAAGGTCTAATATGGCATTTGGAAGCAAAGAGACAGATGATGGAGTGTGGTGGGTAAGTCAGTGGCTAGAGGGGTCAGAAGAGAGGTGAAGCTAGTATTAAAGATGAAGGGGATGTGAAATACCAAACAATGAAAAAAGTCTTGTGATGCTGTGAATGTTGTGGCAATTGGCAAGTAAGTTTTAACATAAAAGTTGCTCTGGAATTAAGACATAATAAATTTCTGTAAATGTTTACACTTCCCACGGCTGAAGTCTAAACACAGTGCAATCACAATGGAAGCAAAACTTGATTCATGACAGTGCTGTGGTTTTAAAGGTTGTGCTATTAATGTCAAGTCATGTATTTTAGTAAATGACAATGTATAGTCTTAATTATAAGAGAGAGAATGTCTTAAATGGAAGTTATTGTGGTATTCATCTGGATTTTATATATCTAGAAACTACTAGAGACCGGACACCATCCCCAGCATGTCTGTATTGCTTTTTGAAAACTAATATTTGCATGAAATACTGAGTTTTATTTACACTGACACGATGTTGCCTGTCTTTTTCTGCATTTTCATCAAAATACTCACACATCAGACTAGAATGCAAATGATTTCATTGACAAGTCAGTGGTATTTGAATTGTTTCATTACAAAATGTTGATAGAAAAAATGTTACTTGTAATCCCTCACTCTGTGGTTCAAAAATACACATCATCTTCGACCATTCGTGTTTTATAGCAGAAGGTAAAATATAACTTCTAACTTCACTGTTTCTCTAGAGTAAATCTTACACAGTGTATTTCAAAAATATAAGTAATGAAATAAATATTTCCCCAGGACAAAAGTTACACTTTTTAACATTAGCACAAGTAGATTCCTCTAAGAGACTATATAGCTTTGCCCACTGCAGAGAAGCACATTGACATTTGTATTGTACTGGTTTGGCCAAAGAGCCGCACAGGACTCTATGGTTAGCCTTGTCACCTTTAATAACTAAATGCGAAACCAAAACCATGGTACTAGCGGAGCATTATGTTGAAGAAGAGGAGATGTGACCAACCTTGATGAAACAAAATCATCTCATTTGTTGTGCTGCTGTTTCAGTCACTGAAAGAAAGCAGATGCCAGGTTAGTACTGTAGAACGGCCATTTCTAAAGGGATCAGTGGGTCCATCCTGATTGGCTGACACAGTGCAAATGTCATTGTAATTCTGCTTCAGTGCAAGTCTGTGACTGTGAAATAGGACTAATTCTATCAGTATCATCAGTATGTGTAGGCGTCACTATTTCCAAAGAGTGGACTTTTTTTCAGAACCATTCATTACCTTTTAAAGCTAGAAACCACACCAAGAATGATGCAGTCATCTACAGTGCTTAGATTCCCATTGCTGATTGCAAGATTCACTTGGTATACCCAGTTGGTGTGTTTGTGTGCGTCTAGGACATAATCTAGGTGAGGCAGGAGGATGTGTTCCGCCCCAATGTCAACAGAAAAAAAAGGAATGAAAGAAGAAATCATTGATTCAGTTTTATCTTTTACATTGAGACAGACTGAATGGGTTTATTTGTTTCTGTCTGTGAATTCTACCAACCTGGCGGTCACTGTAGCTTTAGTGTGGTTACAGTGCAAGTTTCCCATTGAGGGAAGCTTGAAATAATTTTATGTACACTGAGGTGTAAATCAGTCAGTGCAACAATATCACAAAGAAGAAATCTGCACATTGATTAATATTATCAAGACATGTAAGTTATCAACTTAGATCAACAACAGATTCTAATTGGTTTGCTTACCAAGAAATTGTCTAATTTAACTTGGACCCTCTTGATTTCAGTGATATTCAACAGTATTATTTAGCCTTGACTTAAACATTCATGTTAGAGTCTGTTAAACAGTTATGTCTGACTAGTTAGTCCTGTTAAAAGCTTTGTGTGGTCACCTGCTTGTCAAGTCACTTTCGAATCAGCTAAGGCTTTGTTGTGCTGTGCACCTGTCCTCACTGCACCCAATTTCACACAGCCGGTTAAGCTCGAAGTTGACGTTAGTGGGTGTGGTGCAGGACCTGTCCTCCTGCAGGAAGATGAAAAGGGCATACATCATTCCATTTGTTATTTTTCTCAGAAGTTTAACAAGCACCAGTTAAACTATATTACCATCGAAGAAGAAGCTCTTGCCCTGTACAAGTGTAGGCAGATAAGTGTTATTTGCACGGTACAGAATATTTTAATAAAAAGACCAACTCAAAAACTCTGTCAGTAGCATCGTGTTTCTGCTTTGTACGACGTAGGAGACCCAGTCAGAGAGCCGAGCGTGAGTGTCTACGTTATCGTTTCTAAAGTCCTCCGTTTTTGCCCGTCTTCACTAAAACACCCTCCGAGTTTTGAAACGCAAAACACGGTTCGCAGCGTTTCCAAACTTCTCCATTTTGGGTCTTCGTTTTCGCCGTTTTAGTCTAAGGTAGCAAAAGGTCTCCATTCTAATTCAAAAACACAGTAGTGTGGATGGGGCCTAGGTCTACTTCACAGCCTGTGAAGGTATTCACCAACCATAAACCATTAGTGTTTCTTGCCCAGATGCGTAAATCAACGTTTTATGCATTGGTCTCTTCTTCTGCAGGATTTTAACCTGCAGATTTGTCACAAAAAAAGGCACTGATGATGTTATTGCTGACGCATTGTCTAGATGTTTTTAAATTTCACTTAAATTAAAAATTGTAGGGGAATGTTTGATTCTTGGGAAGAGGGGTGTTACGACTGTGGTCGTAATTTGTAAACTTTGAGAGATGTTCAGTGTTTATTGCCACCTGTTCTGTTTCTTGTCCTGTTTCTTATGTAAATAGGTCTGGGCCATAATGTCATTATGATTGGTGGCTTATGTCTCTTAGTTAGGGAGGTCAGTTGTTTGTTTTTTATTTGATTTTTTGATAGGTTAGCGCTGATTTCTAGTTAGAGGTGTTTTGTTTGTTATGTTGGCCATGGCTCACCCTGAAGTGTAATTTAATTTATCACTATTTGTTTCACTCTGTTACAAATAAATCCACTCTTCATTCTTGTATAATAGTCTAAGTTGTGTTCATGTGGCTCCTTGGGACTTGGGGAAGATAGACCAGGCGTAACACATGTCCATTGGTTGATGCTATTTTTTCTATGGTACTGACAAAGGGAAAATACACCATTATTTTCAGATGAAACCAAGGTTGGTCAAATGAGCTAAATATGTAAATATTGGTGTCAAAAATCAGACAGGATGAGATTAGAAAAGGTGGACCTTGCAATAAGACCCACAAAAGGAGGAGCAGAAAGAAGGTATATAAATGAATGTACTAGAGTCTGATCAGTTGCACCCTGGGACCAGATCGGTTTCAAATGTACTTGTACTCTGTGCTGTATTATCAGTATGTTGCGTTGAACTCTACTGTATTCACGTGTTTCACTGAAAGGAATTTGAATGTGTGTGTGATGACACCAAAGGTAGGAACCAGAGTTCGACTGACAGCTTTCACATCAGCCCAAACAAACCCTACTAACCAGGCAAACACACCGAGGTTTGTTTTAACCAAACCAAACAGGTTACAATCTCAGGTTTAGTGACTGCTCCTTCATTCATTTTTGAAGTCATACTTGTTTTGTACTCAAAAGACACAGGAATATGTGTTTGTGTGCGTGTTTGTGTAGGTGGTGGTGGTAGTGGGGTGCTTTTGGGGTGCCTGAGGTGAGACAGAATGTAAGCACAGCAAGAGTAATGAAATAATGAGTGGAATATAAAAGGACGAGGCAGGCCGCGCTCTCTCTATCCGGGGGCCGACAGGTGTTTGCCAGGGCGCCGGTGCAGAATCCATTAGAAGGCTGTCAGAGGACGGCTGCCAAGAAGTGAGGGTGCTGTAATTACAAGCCTTACGCTTCAAGACAATATTTCATTCCTCACTCACTTGCTCACTAAAGAGAAATGCAAAAGGGTGGCTTTGTGGTCTGTTGACGGTCTTTCTGTCGTGTCCTTTTATTCTTTCTTCTAACCAAAACAAAGTTTTAATTTATTTTGAGAAAAGGTGTATGAATCTATCAGTGGCTTGTGGTCACCATTCACATTTTAAAGAAGTGGGTCAAAAGGCCAAGAAGATTAATGGTCACCATAATACTGTTTATGAACCAATGAATTGGAGGTCATAAACATAATAATGGCATATTGGAAGTATGTCTACATTTCCAAAGCATTGAAATTCCCCCCGTCAAAGTAATGATTGTGTAGGTTAATTAATAGGTAGCTTAACATGTAGGATGCATAGTCATTTATTTTAGCATTGACTAAATTCTGACTTTGGTTGTTTATCTTGTACATTAACCCGATCAGGACTAATTAATGAAACAATAAACTCTCCAAATGTCTGGTTCTCACAGTCTCCATTTACACATTTTCCCTGTTAGGCTGTTTAGGCTGTTTTGACTCAGGTAATTTATCAAGAAAGATTATTAACTGGCACAATGCACATAATACCAGATAGTATTTTTCTCTCTAGTGCATTGTGTGTTCTTTGTCAGACAGAGATATCTCATTGGCAACATCTTGGAAAATAATTTGTAATGCTCCTCACATTGATATCTGAGTCAACCTTAATTAAACATTTGAGAGTAGGTGCACCAAAACAGCAGACGAGTTAGCTGCTGAGGGCGCAAACAGTCGACAGGTGTGTATCCTCAGCTTGACTCATTTTGACAGCTTCATGACAGAGGAGCTTAAAAATACCCGATGATTTCAAGGTAAAGATGTTTGCCCCCTTGGATGGAGAATTTGGGGAAAGATTTTCCTATTAATCTTTAAACCGTGAATTCCCCCAGAGCCATAATAAAACATATAAAGTAAGATTTTATCGGCACGTCGTGTTGACATTCATAGCAATGCTTTTGCTCCCTTTATAAGATTGCATTCATTTTCAGGTGAAACCTTTTAAAAGTCATCCCTGCAGGTAAAAATCTGTATGACAGCCTGTATGATGTAGTTCACACTTGCGAACTGGCCACCAGTCTCCTCTAGGATTTATTC
Organism: Micropterus dolomieu; assembly: GCF_021292245.1. NCBI lineage: Eukaryota > Metazoa > Chordata > Actinopteri > Centrarchiformes > Centrarchidae > Micropterus > Micropterus dolomieu. The sequence goes on from NC_060154.1 coordinate 12,257,282, forward strand.
ACTTAGCCCTTTTCAACCAAACAGCTCCAAGAACTATAGAACAACGGGAACTTCACTCAGTATAGTATAGTATTTGTGCATTGATTTATGGTGGTAATTATTTTCTGCTTTCCAATGTAACCACAATAAAACTATTAGCAATTAAAGTTTATTTTTTTCCATTTCTTTATGTCACTTGCCGCGTCCTCTCATCTCCACTACCTCTCTCTTATTTACTCATGCACTCTGGCTTGGTCTTTCTTTTAAGCTCAATCATCATAATTTTGTTTTTAATGAACATTTGAACAAATGTCCACCCCTCGTTCTAATATTGATACTACAGTCACTCAGTATTTTCTTGTTTTGTGAATGAAGCTTTACACACGTTGAAGCAGTTTGTGTTCAATCAATCAGTGATGGTCAGCTATGAGGGGCCGTACAAGCGATAACTCCTTCTGGTCTTCTCACATGCATTCTCCTTTCACATACATATATTTTCATTCTCACATTCACACATTTTCGTTTCACATACATATATGCTGACCCTCACACATACATACATTCTCCTTCCACATTCAGATATTAACAATTAAATAACTGATTTTCATTCTTACACCGACACATTTTTTATTCTCATATTGATATATTTTAATATGTAAACATTTGGCTCTCATATACATGCAGTCACTGTATACAATTAATATTATATATAATACACATGTAAGAGAAAAATATTTGCATGTGTGAGACAGAGTGAAGTGGGAAAGGAAAGAGTATTGCGGAAAGGAAGGGCAGGTCATTTGTGTGATTGACTGAGAAGCTTGAGTCGGGCCTTGCTTTCTAATATTCTCTTTCTTTTTCCTTTAGACACTATACATTCTTCTCTTTTTGTGCATCCATACTTCTCTTATATGCAAAATATATAATATATGCAAAAGGGGAACATGTGAGAGAGAAAATTGTTTGCTTTATCAAGTAGTCGGAGACAATTGTAGTGAGAAGCCTTAGTTACAAATGCAATGCAGTAAGATTCCACTGTGTCACCATAGTCTGCAATGTCAGGGCCAAAGTAGCATGGGTCAAACAACAGTTAACATCAAACCTGCCTACAGGATCCTCACCTCAGCTTCCTAATAATCACAAACTCCAGTTGGAAGTGTAGAGGAAATGTGTGTATGTGTGTGTAATTGTTTATTTTCCTTGCCCAAGGACATCTCAGGTGGCAAGTAAATGAGAAAAAATAGAACAGCTAATTAGCATAGCATGCATAAATCAACTGTTTGTGATGTTCCTAACTATGCCTCATCTCACCCCTCCACCCTCTTTCTGCATGTCCATCAAATTAGCAACATCATTAGCAAAGCCACTTTTTGACATATTTTCCTCCTTCCTGCTGTCCATTCTTCTGCTTGCTCGATGGATAATGGTCCAAACACAATTTATATTTACTCTGAACTGCCAAGGTTTTGCTTTAGTTAGGTAAACTAAGATATTCAGGGTATCTCGTTGATAAGGCAACAGAGAGGTTTCTGTTTTCTCATGACAGAGACAGAAGAAAAGAGGCCATGAATTTATATGAGTTTCAACAGCCATGAAGCACCAGAGAGCATTGCTGGTGCCAGGTTTACCAGGCCGAGGCCAGACACAGTAATTTTATGGGTTCATCCAAAGCTAGTGAGGTGTAAAATAGACTGTGGTGATAGCCCTAACACACTCAATAGCAGCCCTTGTGTCTCCACAATGCTCTTAAATCATATTCAGGGATAACAAAGAGTTGTGAAGCTGCACAGAAAGTCAAAGCAACCAGAAACACAAGGTGTGTCAACACAAGGTTTGCTCTGCATATAAATTTGGAAAAGGACAGTTTCTAAGCAATAAAATACACACACCACTTCAGTTATAACATATGGGTACAATTTATGAGAATGTAACAAATATACGTTAACAGAAGGTTTTTTTTATTAAACATAAGTCCATTTATGGAAAACAAATAGTTTCAAACAGGGTGTTGTTTCATGAAGGTCTGCCATAATCTTAGATCTTTGTTATTCATTTGTAACAAAAAAAGAAAAGCAGTCACTTCTCTATTCAGCAAGCCATCAAGCCTGTAACCATTGTTTAGGTGTCTTCTCAGAGGGCATAGTTTCCAAGATTGTTTGTGGCCGCACCTGCTGCCACACAGCTGATTTGAATCTTGGTAACCTTCCTGCACTCACTTTAGTTGTCTTAATTTCTAATTTACTTATTTAGTTTGATCTTATGCACGTTCCATCCATATTGGATATACATCAGTAAACAGATAAATGATGACACAGGCTTTGCTCCATATATATTGCACTATATATTACACTCATAGTTTTCTATAACAATGTTGGCAGTATATTAGTTTCTATTAGTAGCACACACATTTAGTTATCTTTTGTACTGTCACACTTAAAGGTTCAGTGTGTAAGTTTTAGTGGCATCTAGTGGTAAGGGTTGTGAATTGCAAGCAGCGGTTCACAGTGGATTCATGTGTTCCTCGGATGGCTCCATTTCCTGAGTTCTTCCAACTCCAGTGTGTTTTCATGTGCTCTTAAGTTGGAATGTGGAAACAACATGGATGATACTACAAAAGTTTGTTGGATTAGCAGATTATCAGAGTATATAAACAACACGCAGACATCTAGTTCACTCTACATGGACAGCAAACTAACCATTATAACGATTATACAAATGACATGTTTGCAAAATATATACATATATATGTGATATGTGATTTTGCACGAATCAAATTTCTGAATACTTCTTTATGTCCCATCTACACTTTATTTCTCTTTTTGCAATAAAGATTTAAGGAGGAAAAAAAGATTCTGATTATTCTGACACCACATGAATGCACCATCAGACACCACTCGCTTGCTCCCTTTCTAAGCGCACAAGAGAAACTACGGTGGCCGACACGCTCTGTCGGCTTTTGTGCTAAATAACACGTGTGGGCCTCCATTTGTCCAAATTTCTCTGCTATTTATGCGTCACACACGTATCAGTAGCGACGGCCTATTGGTCGGCTACACAGGGTAAAAATTTCACAGTAAAAATTTCAGTGGGCAAGTGCATGCATGTGATTGGAGGAGGTAGTACCCATAGAGTCCAGTAGAGGGCGGAGTCTGTGTGAGATTGAACGGTTCATTCAGTGCATTCTCATCTCAGTGCATCATAACTGACGCTTTCAGACAGTGTGACAAAGCGTAAGGATTTGACGGTAAAGGTGCCCTTCAGCGTCCAAATGAAATGCCCCCGTTTGCTATGTTGCAGCAACAAAAAGGAGGCTAACCCTGCCTGCTCAACATGCATAAAGTCAGTGAATTAGGTTTAGATACTTACATGTCTGACGGTTGTGGTAAGGGTAGGGGTGTTCGGGGGGCTGTCAACACCTTTAACACGAACGAAGCTAGCTAGCTAGCCAGCACTTCCGGTCTGTATGGGACGCCCCAGAACATCTCATACAGACGCAAAAACTACGTTTTGTCACTTTCTCTGAAAGCGTTGTTATTGGACACCCTGAGATGAGAACGGGCTGGTTCATTATGTAAGGTCTTTTTACATTGCTGAAAACATAGTTATGGATATTATATTGCATTTCTGCCAATAGAGCCTCATAAATATTACATACTGAACATTTAATTTATAATATCTGATTTATATTTCTTAAGTTACCAGTGCTGAGGGTGCTGCTCCTGGAGGAATATCATGTCTGGCTGTAGCAAAAGATGCGAATCCGGAAGTAGAGCAGGGGTACATTTAATCTGAAAAAGCCATGCAACATTTTTCCACGGTTTTCATGTTAAACGACATGTTTCCCCCCAAAACGGTGTAAAACGTTTTGCAATGTGCTTTGTAGTTCAATTTCTCTTGTTTGGTGGGTTTGCCACCCAATCAGCAGTGATAAAGGCATATAAACCCCACAGTTTCCACACCTCCTCACATGGTTTGGGTGTTCTCTGTTATTCCGGACAGCGAGGGCAGTGAACGTAACATCAAGCGTATTTTGTAGTATTAAATCAGGCTCTGAAAATTCTTAGAGCAGTATGCTCTTTCCAGCTGCGATAGTTTAGGGTGTTCAACAAAACCAAGTGACTGCCATATCGTGGGGGGGTTATGACATAATTTAGAGATTTTGTTTATTTCTTTAGATCTAATTGTCCTGCTTTCGTTTGGTTGTAGTTTCGTTGGTAGTTTTAGTCTTTGTGTTACCCTTTCATTGAGAAAATGGTCTGATCTATATCACAATATATATCTCCTCCTCTGTCTTCAGTAGTTGGGTCAGTTTTGTCTTTCTTACATGTAGGTCTGTTTATTTTTTTCAGGATCAGCGCAGGTTCTGATGAACATTGTGCGTCTTTTATTGATGAGGATTGACATTTTCTATCTACATGGCCTCAGAGATAGAAGAAGCTCTGTGAGGACTCAGAGATGACCTATACAGGGAAAAAAACAAAAGAGCAAATTTTGCAATTCAGAGTCAAATATACATTAATTGATATGCTGTGTTTAATAAACAATATGAGAAGAGTATGAAGTTTCCTGTTGCCATGCTGATGAAGGACCAATAGAACAGGAAGCGTGTATGCTTATGCATTTAATCTGGAAATGTGTTTAGACTCTTTGAGAATATAATCAGTTAAAACAGGTAAAGGTGTACATGTCTAACCAGAAAATGTATTTTAGCTTGCAAGAAGAGAAAAGTTGAAATGCCATCTCTGCTTGATGAGCACACACAAGGTGCATGTGTCTGCCTGTCACCCCTCCTCTTTTCATCCCTCTCAGGGGGGCCAAGCAAAGACATTTGATACAAGGTCTATTTTTACTATTTTATTTGCTGTTATAGGTATGCGTAAGCATGTATAGAAGAATATACAATATGTGTATTGTCATAATAACAGTTGTTGTAACATGATTGCCATTTAAACCTGGAGTAACAGTCAATTACGTACTTACGTAAAGTGCATAATATTCTGTTTATTTGGTGTCTTTCAGCAAAAGTAGGCCAACTTTTAAAGCATGGAAGCATTAAATTTGTGCTAACTTCTCTAGAAAATTGGAACAAATAAAATGATCAAGAAAGAATAGATCTGGGGTTGGCAGAGTAAACTGTTTAAAGCTGAGAGAAGCACAAATACTCCCTCTCTCCCTTTCTTGTTTTTGAACTTCTTTTGATTTGCGCATCTCACTTCCCCCGCCCAGCTCGGCGACATCCAACCAACTCTGGAAAAACCCCACTTAACTTCTGTGCTGGATTGGCGACCTGTCCAGGGTGTACCCTGCCTTTCGCCCGATGTCAACTGAGATTGGCTCCAGCCCTTGTGTGTTGTTATTAGCAGGAGTAATAAATGTTTGTATGTATAAAGTCATTGCCCTTTGTGTTTTGTAACTTACTTTCAGTCACTTAATGTATCCATTCCTTATTTGACCTGTTGTTGCTACCTGACTAATTCCCGAGCAAAGCTTATTTGTTTTTTAACTACATATTATTGGTGAATACATTCTGGAAACTGCTGCTCTTTTCCTAGATTTTTACTACATGAATTTGCTACGTATAATGGTGAAGAATGCAGGCAACTGCTACTGTTTTACTACATGTTGTAGTACATCAGTTTATGACATAGCCTTAGATCTGTTTAGCTGACCTCTTATGGGCCTAGGACTGTATTGTATATTTTGTAAATTGGTTTCTTCTATTTTGGGGTAAATAAAACCCTCCTTCTGAAAATTCACCTGTGACTACTCATGCCTGCCATCTCGGTCTCTCACAACCATGCACGACAAAACTCTAAAATCTGTTCCAGGCCTAAGAAATAGATTTTTAAACATTTTGCCAGTATTGCACCTGCTTGCATCACAAACACCACAACTGTCAACCAAAATGGATGTGAAAATCATTGACCATGGACCAAAAATTAAGATAGAAAGCATCACACTAGAAACTTGGCAGGTGCTGCAACAGCCATGGCGTATCAAAAGTCTTTTGCCATATTTAAATGTCTTTAAGGAACAAGCTGAATCCCTACATAAGCTAGTAGCCCAACTAAGTGTTGATCCATTTGTGTTAGCATCCGTTGTCTTCTGGAAAAGCACTGAAATGGCCAATCAAAACATGCAAGCATATATATATATATATATATATATATATATATATATATATAGCATGTAGCATGTTCTGTGTGGAGTACAGTACCTAGCAATAATTGAGATGCTGTTATTTCCTCACAAGAGCATACATTGCTATGCAGTGACCTGTCATGATAAGCCTTGAAACTGGATTTTCTTGATCTTATTTAATCCCTTCAGTGAACCAGACGCATACAAGTTCACTAGATGGTAGGTAACGTTTACCACAGCCTCTTATCTGATCCACTTTGCTGAAATGCTGCATAGCTTGGAGTTCAGGTGATGTGAAATGATTCATTGCAGGCATCCAGTATCTGAGGAAGAACTGGGGAAAATCCACTAACATGTCAGATAAGAGTTTCAAAGAATGGAGACAAGATGTTCACTTTTGAGGATATTCTGCTTGCCAGTGTGTGCTCTGTGAGAGCTTTTGGTGTATATGTTACGCAGTTTCTGTAAGCAAAGATCCTTCAAGTCTGTGTATGTTTTTGGTAGAGCCCGACAAATATGGGATTTTTGAGACTAATACATATTTTTCAGGTGGGATAAATCACTAGTTACCGAACAAAATAGTGAATTTTTGATCTGCATTGAAAATATACCTTTACTTAAGGGGGCTATGTGTGGTTTTCTATGAAATCACATGTCAATAAGTTTTTATGCTTATTTGTCAACAGACCTCCTATACAAATGAACTTCACTCCTGTTTTCTCTGTTGCTTGGAATAGTCAGTATTCTGCTTCTTTTGTGTAGGAAACGGGTCGCATTTTCTGTTGGCTCCCGAGCCTCATGACTACTACAGTAACAGGCACGAGAACACACTTGGTTGCTATTTAAAAACCGCACAACTAGTGGCCACTGACAACAACATATAGCCCCTTTAAGTCAAATATTCTTAAACATGGTAAATAATTTAACATATATGTTCTAGAAATGAACACTGTAAAAAAAGAATGAATAAAAATATAATAAATAAGTAGCAGAAAATGCCATGAAAATCAAGAACCTCTAAATTGTACTAAAGTACAGTACTTGAGTAAATGTACTTTCCACCATTGCTCTCTACTAAATCATGTATTCTCTTCTCTAGTGGTGAGGGTTGCGAATTGCACCCCCCCTCCCCTGTCCAAGCAAGTAGTATAGCTATGGTGCCTGAGACAGGACAAAGATGTCATCTATGAGATTGCAGAGAGTTGCCAGTCAAGAAATTAGATTTCTTTAGATTGATATATTAAGCAATTATATTTACTTAATTATTCAGTAAAACCATATGTTTTTTTTTATATTATTGTTACTTGTTCATTAATAAACAACATCCACATCAAGAAGTGCTACATGAAAATGAAGAACATCTCAAAAACAATCACATCTAGTGCACCAAGTATGAACACCTCACTGTTTCTGCACCACAGTCCATTATAAACCACATAATACCTGAAGTTTACAAAAGCATTGGCTGGTGAGGATCAAGGCTCCTCTCGCTTTGCTTAATTAGATAAGCACATCTTACCACAAAGAAGCATTGATAGCCTTAATTTCAGCTTGTGGTAAAACGGTGCAACGTTTTTAATGGGAATTTAGCATGTGAAAGTACAAATTACACATTTGTGCGAACAGTGGCAAAGCAATATCCAAAAAACACCTTTTTTAATGCAAATTCGGAAAGTATTCATTATTGGTCACTTGATAGGCACACAGTCTTCTTATATATCACCATTAGCAGTAAAAGGAAATACATGTTTTCCACCAGGGTAGTAAAATGTGAAGTTTAGCTGCCGATCTGAGCTTCCCTGCTGTTACAGTTTTATTGCCAATAATTGGCTCTTGTGCTAAATAACACGTGTATGCTCCTTCATTTGTTCAAATGTCACTTCTTTTCTTACTTCTAATAAACCAGAAGACTACTCAGAGACTGCATATTATTATTATTATTATTATTCCCTCTTCTTCTACGGACGCATTTAATGTAGTGATGGGCGTCTACTGTCTATTGTCAGCTATTGTAGAAACATGACGACAAAATACTGCAACCTCCATAGAAGGGCGTACCCGCGGTTATGTAGATAAAAATGGCTCATTCTAAGGTAATAAAAACATAATGGTTCATTATGTAAGATCTTTATATACCACTGAAAACATAGTTATGGATATTATATTACATTTCTGTCAATAGATCATCAGAAATATTACACACTGAACCTTTAAGCTAGCTATCATATTAATTAATGTCATCTTCCACCAATATTCCGCTGGTAATGTGTAACAGACACAAACTAGTTTTTTAACTTGTAAAATTAATTTGTGGTCCGCTGCTGCCGTGTCAAGTGACGAACAGCGTGTTAAGGGAAAACATTCAACGTATCCGGTGGGAAAACAGGCTCCCATGGCTCCTGAGTAAAATATGGGGGCATTATTTGTTTTCTTTCCAATATTGCATTTTACAAACTTGGTAACAACAATGTAGTGTGAAATCTATACTCAGCAGACTCAAACCACTGTACCATCATCTGCTGAGCTGCACAATGATGCTCTGATGCTAAGCTTTCAACCTGTTACGTTTCTGACTTTACTGACAAACATAGCTGGCCAGCTACCTTGCTAACACAGCAAACAGATATGATAAGTATGAGTGATGTGACAGTTATCAGCGACAAGTTTATATTAGAGTTATATTGAAAAGGAGGGTTGTTGTTTATTGGATTTCCGGCAATGTATTTCATATACTAATTAGACACTTACTGTGAAGACACTGCTCAGCTGTTATGCACACTGCATTCTACTACATGTGCTGCATTGTGCTTAGAGTATTGAAGCTATAGCAACAGCCCACATTTCCTATTATGACCTACCTGGTGCTGAACTGAGTAGTTTGTTAAGTTTGCTGTTTTATGTTCCAAAATGCAAATGTTTCGTTTTGTTAGTGTTTGTAATGTGTCTGCTGATACCAAAATGAAACTGATGTATCAGCTATATTGGCCGATAAAATCGCCTGACCGATAAATCATCTGGGTTCTAGTTTTTGGTCAGTGATTACAAGAGCAGTAACAATTTTATTCAACATTCCAATGACTGAGCTATTATGAAGATTGTCTCTGGGTTGCTGTTAAATCTCATGCACATTTCTGTGCTTCACTATATTTCAGGTTAAAGAACAACTTGAACTACTTCTAGTGGCTTTGTTATGTTTGTGATCTAGGAATTGAAAGCTTTCATACAAAGTCCCACTGCATGACAGCGTCAGGAAAATGTAAATGTAGCAACATGGTACTCAAAATTCTTTCGCTTTTCAATGATTATTCATGCTCAGTGTTGTATTCTGTATTTTTTCTTTTTCCTCTTTGACCTCCCACCCCTCCTTCCTCTTCATCTCTCTCCTTTCTTTACTTGCTGCTGAAATTGTAATCTGTTGCTTGTGATCGGCCTTCTAATCTTGCACAAACTTCCAAAGTGTACATCAGGGTGTTTTCTCACTGCTCTGGCATCTTAATCAACCCGGGTGATGTCTCCTTCAACCCTCAACTTCCCCAGGAAACAAAGTAAAGCACTCTTCCTCTTCACTCTGTGTTTTCTTGTTGTGGGAAAAAAAACTTTAAGTTCAGGCAGCATGGAAGTGGAGGTAAGGCTATCTGCCAATATTTGTATAGCTTAAGTAAAGACAACATAGATGAGTAACATTTGGCCCTGCATTTCATTGTTGTGTCAGTTTGTTGAATGCATATCATTTAATGTATTTTCAGATTTGATGTCCTTTGGATTCCTATGCTTATTCATTTTGTTCCATTTTGAGGTGAGCAGCTTGAGTTTCTTTTTTTCATCTGCTTAAGTTTATGAGATTTTCACATATACTATTTTCAGAAGATATTCTTTTATAAACACCTTGAGTTTCTTTGTCTAAACTGCATAGAATTGTGAGATTTTTAAATGTGTCATTTCTTTCTTGTTTGCAAGGTAATCATTGCATGAATAAATCATTCAATAACTTATCCGCATTAAAAAAAAAACCTTAGAGCCCACACCCAATTCTCCTTCACAATAACAACAGAATGTATTAAATATACGAGCACTCTTAGCCCCCAGTTTAGCATTCATAAGCAATATATAAACATTTGATAAATGGTTTGTAACACACTATCATGTAGTTGCAAGCAAATATAAGATGTGTATGTCTGTGTTTGTTAATGTACAGTTTTTCTTAGCAATTATTACATCTCATATGAAGACATATTTTATGTTATTACAATGGTGTTTTGTCATTCACTATGCATTTATACATCAGCACTTATGAATGCCCACTGAATAAGAACTTTATTGTACATATATATTTGAATCATCTTTCCCCTTTGCCCCTCTGTTCATCCTTTGCTCCAACAGCATGCACATTCATTCGATGTTGTAAAAGAAAAAGAGGCTCCCGTTCTGAAGCCTCTTTTTCAACCTAGTTTTGTTTTTTTGAATTTGGGAAATTTCAACTTCCTTTGCTATCTTTGTATCTACTTTCACCCCCATAAGCATGCTGTGTTGATCATATTTTGCAGTGTAGCAGTGGATTTGTCCTTTTTCCTCTGGTTAGCATAGTTCCCCTGTATATTCATGTGAACTCACAGGCTCCACGTGATTTGGTATTATCTTTCGGGTCATCTTATGTTTTCTTCACTTCAGAGGGTTTATTTAAAGAAAATTGGCATGGGATAAAGAGTGGAGGAGTCACTCCTCTGCAACCTGTTAATATTAAACTCAGCTATGAGATATCAATATCATCCTCAAATGATGATGTAACTTAATAGTTTAGAGAGGCAGATTTTAACTTGCAGTGAATACTGGTGAATTACTAATTCCAAGGCACTGATGTCAGACCTTCAGGCCATTCATATCAAACAACTCTCAGAAATCAAGTAAACATGTATTGCTGTTAATTTTGTAATATTTAATCATGAACATCCTGAATCACTATATAGTCATACAGGACATTTTCTGTTCTCTACTCATGTTGAATGTGTCTATTAAAACTGTCAAGCTCTGCTCCCTCTTTCACTCTGCTATGCTGCTGCTGCTATGCTCACTACAAGCACTACTGCGACTCACAAGCCATACATCTAAAAGTTTCCATCAGCAGATTTGGAGCGAATAAACCAGGCTACACAAAGTTACGTCAGAAGTGGACATTATGCAAGGCTGTAATAAACAAGACCTGGAGGTTGCAAACCACAAACAAAACCAATCGCATGGACCAGACCATGGATCTGAGAAAAATGGAGAGATGTCTTCAGAAATGTGTTTCATGTCTGCAAGTTGCTACCAACCATGCTTCTGCACCTAATGGGAATATCCGAGAAGACGGCGACAGCGGAAACAGCTCATCAGGCGTGTGAGGTAAACGTTCGCTATGTCAGAACTTATTTGGCAAATCTCCCATTTAGCCCATTAACTCTTTTTCAAAAAAGACAGCTCAAGCGAGCTTAAAACTTATTTGCGAAAGTTTTTTTGAATTTTGCCATTTCCATCTACCAATGTGATACTTGACAATGTAAAGTAAAAAGTACCCCTGCTAACTTTTCTTTCTGAACATCAAATACACACTTAGTCAATTGAAGTCATTATATTTTACCCTTTAGATGTTAACACCATGCCATACACACTTTCTGTATTACACACACACATACACACACACACACACACACACACACACACACACAATGAACCAGTCACCAATTATACACTGTGATTAAGATTCGGTGACAGGCTCTTCTGCCACTTTCAATTGGCACTAACATGGCAGTCGTGTAATAAGACAGGTCTGCTGGGTCAGTGGTGGGACACGGGGTCACATCAGCCATCTGATGTGATGTCAGAGGTTTGGCCTCCGGGCTCAATGGGCCTCACCAGAGCAAGAGTCAAACTGTGCAGGATTGGAAGGTTTGATGGGGACTAGAATGACAAATGTGGGAAAGCAGTGTATGTGTAGAAGTGAGTGGATATTTTCACAGTATGCAGCTGAAGGCAAGACACAGTAACTTATTTGACTTATTTCCCTGAGCATCAAAACAAGACCTCCGCTATCAGACCAAACCTCTGCCTTTAAGCACTGAAAGTAATTTGGTTAGCCGCAGGTGGCTGTGGGCAAAGAGAGAGGATCAAATTACACTAGGCAGCAGTCTGTAGCTCCAAACAGAAAAATCACGTCGCTTGCGTTAGCTTTCATAGCTTTACATTATTTGGATAGATAGTAGAAGTATAAGTAGCTCATAAGAACTAATAAATAAAGTGTCAATCAAAACAACCAATAAGAGGAAAAAATGGATATATAATATTGAATCCATTTTTCACTTTCCAGGAGCCATAGTGTAACAAAACAAGATTTGGATTAGGACTGCTCAGTATGAAGTATGAGATTTTATGTAACCTGTGGATCATTACTTGTGTAGATATTCATGAAAATTATATCAAAATATACTGTAGACGGATTTAAGATATTATATAGTAGCTTTAATGTTTAATATTTCTTGACACAAGTCAAATAAAATGCATAATAGGCATCCAATTAAATAATAAAAAGAGACACATTAAAAGATCACAACACAAGAAATGGCTATAAAATGTTATTATACAGCATGTTATCAAGAGAGATTTATTTAAAAATTCAACGGTAAGGAAATAAATGATGGATTAAATGATTAAAAAAAATGTTCAGAAGGTTGACAAGGGAAAGGATATAAAATCTAAAAGGCTATTCAAAAGTGAATTATCAAGGGAGGATTAAAAGATAACAAAGCAAACAAAACACAGGGATGGTAATCAAAGATATAGCCAGGAATTAAAGAAAGACTTTTATGAATGTGTGTGTCAGAAATAAATATATTGATTACACAGAATGAATCATCAGAGAGGAATTACTATTACAATATAGTTGAGACCTTGGGACATGCAGACGGTAACAAACAGGCCAACAAATATGCTGAAGATGAGTAACATATGGGGCCACAAGGTGATGTTGAAATTATAAACAGAAATTTAAAATTGAAATTGAATTTAATAAATAAACACAGGTAATGGATGAAGACAGAATTTCAATAGTGTTGGCATAGGTTCAAAGGCCTAACTGTGCCACAAAAGGATACAGCAATTTATTTACAGATTAGATATGTATCACAATTTGACAATTATCTCCTCAGGAATATTTGCACAGCAGGCACTACATTTAGGTCTGGGACAAGTCTCGATCTTAGCCAACATGTAACAAACTTTTTTAGCCTGAACCTGTTCCAAAAGAATTTCATGATGTCAGAACTCGCTCCCTTTCTTTTTCTTTGTCTCTTTCCCTAATTCACACAGCACCACACAGACCATGATACACTGTTCACAGTCTTGGTCTAGTCTGCTCCATCAAGTTTAGCCAATTCATCATAATGAAGTAACAAGACTTGTGTGAAGTAAGAGAGGGTACAAAACAATTTGCACCCATGCCCTTTTAGGGGTGATCTAAACTTCAGTAAACAAAATGATAAATTTTCACTTTTTTTGCTGTACTGAGGTGTTCCGCTCCTCTGGCTCAACTATAGTATATAGTGTATATGGCTTAGTGCCAATGCTTACAATAAAGTTGTTTGTCACAATAAAGCTGTTCTCAAATCACAAGTGTGTTTTCATCTTCATGTGTGCTATTGCTAACCAGCCAGTGTCGCCTAGCAACAACAACCATTTGCTGTTGTGTGACGTCTTGAGATCATTTGCATTATTTATGTTGCCTTCTTGATTTCATTTGGATTAAAATAGGAATGCCCCTGTTCTAATGCATGCACATTTGTCAGGAAAGCCAAAATAAACTATGATGATTTTAGTGATTATTTTACGCTACCTCAGTACAGTACATATTATGTACGCCTATAGAAAATACATCTTATGTACTGCACTATAGTAACACAGGAAACTTCATCGTATGCATGTCAGACATGTCATATTCTAACAAAGTAACATCATCCGCGTTGCTGAACATTGTTTGGTGAATCATCGGTGTAGACATCAAACATTTCTGAGATGATAACGCTTTGAGTTGAACTACAGTCTCACTTCACATGCAATTTGTGGAAGTGAGAAAGAGTGCAATAGAGGAAGAAAACATGGTTACATGGCAACTGCAGTATGTGTTGAGAAAATACCTATATGGTGAGAAATGAATGTGTATGTATGTATGTGCGTGTGTGTGTGTGTGTGTGTGTGTGGAATGAATTTTAATAAATGTCAATGTGAAAAGTCAGTGTTCAGTCATTAATGTGTAGGATGGGGTAAGTACCTAAGGTGTGTTAAGATGTGTATGTTTCAGTAACATGTATGTGTGCGTAGAAATGTATGTATGATATAGTGTCCCTAACTTAAAGTGTCCCAGAGAATTTGTTGTAGCAGCCACAGATGATTAATGATTGTTGACACAAACACAAACACTGGGGAAGCACAGACAGAGTGAGACAGATGAAGACGGATAGAGGCAGAGGGAGAAGCTCAAGTTAAATACCCCATATCAACATTGCAGACACTGTGGATAATAGGCCTCTAAAGGCCCTTTGTTGTCACCACAACCACCTCCCTAAAGGGTTACAAATGTACAATTTGTATAAGAGAGAAAGAAAGGGAGAATCATTGGTATAGAGAAAGCGCAGACCTGTAGGTAATGCTGTTAATTCCATACTATTCTATTCTCCTTGTCTTCCCAGGTCATGTTTTTGATTGATATCTTGTCAGATATGGATTCACAGAAATGGGTCACATATAATTCTATTTCATTTTTGACCAAGCCACTAAACTTAAAAAAATAATAATAAAAATGTTCCAAAAAGTCCACTTCTCTAATATTTAGTCATATTTCCAGTTTTCTTGAAATGGCATGTGTTCAGGTCCAGGCATTAGCTTGAGTAATGGCAGTTGCAATGGCAAGGTGTCCTCCACCTATTATCTGTAGAAGGATATCTTACAAGGCCAATACACTCTGAAAAGATGGTTAACAGATAGCAGTGTGCATGACACAGGTTCTGACTTGGGGTCTTGTTTTAACATATCACTATCTACCTCTTGATAAGAACCTTCTGGGCAAACCACAAGTGTACATCCAACCTCAGGATTAGAATACCCTTTTTGTATGGAGAGTATTGTAACAGTAAAACTGTGATTGGAAACATTGTCTTCACTATTCTTTTGTTCTTTTGCAATGGAAATAGGGTTGTCACACCTGTTCTGACTGACAATGCCAGTTAAACAGCATCTGTGTTAAAGGTTGTCTGTCAGTCGGTATTGTTCAACTATGATAAATACAGTAGCTGTATATCAGCAACAATGGGCTATAAAGCAACATTAGAGTTTGCCATATTTGTTGAAACTTGAAGGAAGCACAACATGTGGAAAGTAGCAGTTTTAATGAGCTAAAAAAACTTTAGGTGCTGACATATAAATGCTTTACCTTTTCCCATACCAAAAAGCAAAGTGGCAACATGCTGCTTTATTTCCTGGTGTGAATGAATTAATGAATTAAATGCCAAATTTTATTTTTTACAAGCAACTTTAATTTTATTATTATGTGGCAATTTCTTTAACACAATGTGCAAATCCTCAACCTGTTACACTCCCATGAATGTACACTGAATATAATTCCAGTCCCTTTTATTCCTCATTTGTTTATGCACAGAGCTCTGTGTAGCATTTGTGAAAGCATTTTCCATCCCCCGATGTTATCATTAGCCTGGCCGCCTTATCATCACAGTTTAAGCGCACACAGGCGTCAGTTCCCATTCTTTTAAAAATTACACAGACAATATCTCTCTGTCAGTAACCTCAGTCACAACCTCTCAGCTAACAACAAAGTAAGTGGCCGCTGGCAAAACATTGGTAACTGACCTGTCTTGGCTTGTTTGGAGAAAAAGAGTAGAAATAGCTGCTGGAAAATGTACACTACAGTATTTTTTTTCAGCCTACTACATGTTGTGAATTTTACATGGAAACATAAAAAAATGGCACAAGTTAAGCATTTATTTATGACTTTGTGACACCTGCATAGCTTTAATGCTGAGTAGCGAGTTGTCACTGAGTTATCAAGTGGGCACCTCCCATCACAGATGTTTAACTGATTCACACCACGAACACCTCCAGAAGGCTGTACTGTGACCTCTGGCATCACAAAGTGAATTATTATGTGGTGTAATGTATTCCATCTGACAACTGCCGTCGTATCTGTACTCTCACAATTTTTCCATTAACTTTTAATTACCATACCTGCTAAAGGGGATCCATTTAATTTTCAGTTTCTCAGGATTTCATCTGTTATTAAAGCCTTGAATAATAGCCCATCCCCCTTCATCATTAGTTGTCAGGCCTGGTGAATAAAGCATGTACTGGAAATTTTTAGTGGAAATTGAAGTGCTGGGAGTTTTTCCAGGAAAGAATAATAGTCCACATTTATGATAAAGAATGTTACAGCATGTAACACTCTTTGTATTGCTTCTTCTTCTTTGTGTGTTTCTATATCTACTAAATGTTGCAAATAACTATTGTGGCACATAAATATGTTGCTTTTAAGACTCTTAAAGTTCAAACTGAGTAATTAAGAAATGTGATATAATTTTACACATTAGGTCTTTCCATGTCATCCTACTTGATAAGTCAACATGCAAGGTATGTAAATAAGAAGATGTACAATGGCACCCAAGAATAATGGAGGCTGATTGGGATATCATTTATTTTGTAGTTATTTGATCATAAACCAAAGTATTATTAAAATGTTGACCTGATGGTGTCACTAATTACGTCAGGGGATCACTAGTCATTATGATTCATACTCCAACATAGATCATCATGGCACCAGGGATATCTGAACTAAATGGCATGTTAATACAAAAGTTGTCAGGACATTTTACTAAAAAACAAAAATGTCAACCTCTGGGTGCCGCTAGAGCAAAAGTGACAGGATCTATGATATGGATATGTACAAAAGTTCATGGCAATCTGATGTTGAAGAAATATTGTGAGCCAGGTTCAGTTAAGAAGTTCTGGCAGCATACAACATGTGAACACATCGATTGCCAACACCAAATCTGAAGGAAAACATCTTTTGGTCCCTTTTATGTTTCTCTCTTTCCCCTAGTGCCTGTAAGTTTCCCTATTAGGTCAACTTTAGCTGGCCTTAAAGGGGCATTATGGAGTTTCCAGTGGCCACTAGCGGTGCGGTTCTAAGATTGCAACCAGGTGTGTGCTTGTACACGTGCTCGTTTGAAGTCATGAGCAAGCATAATCCGAAACACTTTCACTTTCATACAGAAATACCACAATAAACACAGGATCATCAGCATGCAGGCTGTAGTTTTTCTCCAGACATGTTCAGGCCATAGGTTCAGGCTCTGTTACTTCAACGTTCCCGTCTCAGAGGCAGATCAACACCGGCGCCGTACCTTTCATTCAGAGCAGCGAGCCGCATATCGGCTTAATACTCCCGAAAAAAGGCCAGTATATCCAGCTGCAGCCCGCAGACCTGATGGAAGTTGACGGAAGTTGAACTTCCAAATATGGGTTGTCCCAGAAGACACTGCACACAAAATGTGATGACGTTTAAGGGTTAATCTCGGCTCACGTACAGTATAGATCCTAATGTTAACCGTTTTATTCTTTAGAGGCCAACAACAGAACTTGAAATACACTTCTGAGAAGTTTTGAGGCGAGAAATCAACTGTGTAGCTGTAACTGATGAAAACTGACGGCGAATCAAAAATGTGTTCAAACGTTTTCGGAGTTGACAAGTGCCGACCATGGTGCCGGCGGGTGTCAATATATAGCTGTAGTAACGTTAGCGGAGGCTGCACAGCAACACAATGGAGGTTAGCCCTATCTGCTAGCGGCCGATGTGCGGCACTGTAGGGTTAACGTTAACCAGGTTGACATGCATACAATCAATAACTTTAGGCACACACCCTGTGATGGTTAGGGTAAGAGTAATATACTTCGGGGGGCTGTCAGGAATAGTTAGCCAGCTAGCTCCGGTTTGCTCCCCCAGGTCCAGTCACACAGTCCACTGCAGCCAACACAGCAGATGTGTCCAGCAACCGCTGAATGATAGTGTCAATGTTCGTAACGCTATTCTATCATTAAATTCTCAGTAATGTTGTAAAGTTTTAACCTAAATCAAGATACATCTGGCTCGTGATGTACAGAAAATTGGTTTGTGAAACTTAAAATCACTTTGGAACAAAAAAAATATACAACAACAGTATGAATCGAAACATTGCTTTATTATTATCATTACGCTATTATAAATAAATATTTACAGTATTAATATACTATAATAATATTATATAATTATAATATAATATATATAATATAAATATAGTATATATAATTATAGAGTAAATATTAACGCATAATGTACACATACATGTGTGATTGGTACATTGACACTTATTTATTTATACTTATTTATTTATTTATTTTTTAACGGCTCTGCGTGGGCCGAACGGCCCGAGATAAACGTCATCACGTTTTGTGCGCGGTGGCTTGTGGGACAAACTATATATGGAAGTTCGACTTCTGTCAACTTCCGTCACGTTTGTCTGGTTTGTCTGCGGGCTGCAGCTGGACCCTTCTCAAAAAAGGTAACAGCGGCTATAGAGAGACAGGGAGAACAGACAGAGCTGGAAACTCAGGTAAACTCCCACTGCAACGTTACAGTAATAGTTTTATCAGCTGCAGGTTGAACTAATCCATGCTCGTTACATGATCACGGTACATTTACTGCATTTAGCCAACGTGCTACATCGTTAGCTCGATATAACAATAGAACAAATAATATATTTGATGTTTAGACTCCAATGCTACATCATATTGGAATCTGTTACTACTCATAATATATATATTAAAGAATATCTTTAACAACTGACAAGGCCATGGATAATACATACTATAAACAAACTGTTTTCAGCCTCTTGTAGCAAGCTGAGTATTGCTTTAACATTCAAAAAGGACACATGAGAAGGAAATGATGCTGACATAAACACTGGATGCAACAAGCAAGCCCAAAACTGAAATCTGCCCCTATCTGTTAGCTTATTTCCTCTCTTAATGTTACCCATATCCCCTGAAGGTGATGCTCTGTAGTTATGACAAGGTAGTGTTATTGTTGGAGGTGATGCACCTTACCAAGGTTAAGTCAGATCTTATCACAGCGTTGGTGCGAGAGGGATGCTGTGTACAGGCTATTGTAGCGGAGCAAAGAGGAAGGCAAAGGTTGGGTGATAATGTACTGATGAGCTGCAGTTCGACTCATTGACTCACTGCCAGCTTTTTTCTGTGGTGGTCCTGTATAAATATATAAAGCTTTTGTGCACTATGTTAAGCTATTCCAGGCTGTCTCCTGTTTTTTGTTCAGTGGACCATGGCTATACACCTCTCAGGGTTAAAGGTTTCATTCCCAGTGTTTACAGCCAGGGAACTGTTAGGCAATTTGGATAAAAGCACCCAATGAATGTAATTTGTTTATTTTCTAAAATATCTTTTTGATTTGCCACATCATCATTAAATACTGGTATCACCACACTCTGGGACATTGATATCTACCAGAGACACCAAGACATTTTTAATAGTCTTCAAACAAGCCCATTGGAAAAGTTAATTGATGAATGGCTTGTAAAACATCAGCTTACATGTGAGCATGTAAAATACAATATAAAATTGGAGTAATTGGACATCACTGTGTACACTAGTCTAAATACGCTGAATGTGTTTTATTCATTTGTTGAGCTGCTTTACCCTGATTTCAAAAGCACAACCAGGGGCTGCTAATTAACTTCTCTTAAATGCTAAATATACACACACAACAGGGTACATCTGTTGCATTTTCTTATGTAACAATGTTTACCTGTGTTGTCCCATCAAGGAAATAACTAAATACAGGCATGTTGTGTTAATTTTAAGGTTCAGGGTTAAATTTGTTAAACCCGGTTTTGTATGTTTTGGGAGGACATAAACACAGAATGAAAGCAAAAATACCACATTACATAATTTATGTAAATACAAACACAAGTGCAACAAACTCCTATGGAGTAGAGGTGTATGTGTGACTTTTTTTTGTTGTTTTTTAATGCTGCCCAACCCCACAAAAAGTCTGCCCATTACCATCCGCTATTACTGCCTCATCTGGCAGGGAAACTGAACCATGTCACCCTTATAAACCTTGAGGCAGTACAAGCCAACAGTTGGTTTAAAAGTAGCTCCCACAGACCTTGTCTATGTCCACGCATGACTTTGAAAGAGAGAATCTTGGAAACTTGAAGATAAAAAAAAAACATAAAATCATTTTCAAAATCATGCCTAACTGGTAGACAGATCCAAATACAGCAATAAACCACTATGGGCGCAGATTGCTCATTCACACTATTTTACGCTTGTTAGTACATTATGAATCTAAATGAGCCCCCCCAGAACTATTTTAACCATGCAATAATTTAAATATCTCCAAAACTGCTATGATGACAAGCCCACCTTGTGAGGATCCTGTATTTACTCAAATATCATCTATTAGTTGTTGGGTTTTTTTCTGAGGGATGTTCACGCCTTCGCCCACTGAATGTCCTGTCAGGCTATAGATATCCACACAGAGCACAGCGAGGGGGAGAAGGCAACAACTGAGAAAAAGTGAGAAGAAGAAGCAAATGAGGAGGAGATGCGGCAGAAAAGAGACAGAGTCATGAAGCAGAGAGAGCATAGAGGGAGTAAAACAGTGAAGACACCGAAAGGGGAACAATAATCCAGCTGGTAGTGGTTTTTTTAAGAGTGAGAGAGCGTGTGAGAAGTGAGAAGAGGGAATGATGACAGGGGAAGAGCAGGAGAATGAGCTCTCCACCTGTCAGCGCGTCAAAGCCTTGTCATGTCATATACTCACCCGTTCACACGCCCACTCATCCCCACAATACCTCTACCTAATGAGCCAAGTGCCTCTCAGTGGCTCCTCTATACACCAGCACTATCACACAGCCATTATAAGTCTGTGTTATAGACAATTTATCGCCCTGTACAGCAGTGCTTCTATTTCCATTCGCTGTTGTCACGACATGCACCCTTCATACTGTCATGTTACCTACTCACTGACTTTCTCCATAGGCAAAGGCAAAATCTTTACTTATGCCAAAGCATATGTCATTTGGTGGATGGTTTCTATCCACTACACCTTACCGTAACTTGAGGGTATATACTTGGGGTATATATATATATAGATGGGTAGTTTTAATAGCTGCTGATATTCAAACTTTGTTTAAACTAATCTACAAAGACAATTCTAAGGCATTTCAGAAGCATTGTTAGTCTTTCATCTCACTGAACAGATACACTTCACAGACACATTTCACCATCTCTAAGCGACGCAAATATGTTTTTTTTTTCTCTTGTGCATCTTGTGAAGTAACATAGGCTGTAATTCAAGTCACTTAAGTCCCAATTACACCTGATATTAACATGTGACTTGTATCTGGAATAATGACATCCGATCCATGCATTTACACCTGGTATTTAAATGTGTTCTTGTTGTCTTGACTGTGCCCACATTGTGATTGGATCTCAATATGCAAATTGGTTGGGTGGAGTTGGTGTGTCCCAGGACCAGGACAGCAATGTTATTCATTTTTAAATAGCTTTTAGCAAGCTTGCTAGCTATTGCTAATATTTGTAGCTTTTGCTGAACTTGCTTAAGTTAGCAGGAAGAGGCAGAGTCAAGTTACCTTTCTACTTGGTGGGTGTATTTTTCTTATATTGCCATGCAATATAAATTGTATTTACACCTAGCTGAGTTCCGATCTTAATGCGAGCCTAACCGCCTCCAAACTTGGTCTGGCTGATCTGATTGCATACCAGTAAGGTCTGCATGCATTTACACCTGGCATTAACATTTGTTTTTCCTTATCCAGATAATGTATCCAGATACAGACCTTATTTTAATGGGGTAACATTTTCAAATGTTGTTTCGTTGCAACAATGGATTATCTTATTTTATTGAAGGGCGCTGGATGAATACACTTCCCATGCACAACTGTCTACTCACTGCGAACTTGCTAATGTTACAGACAATTCTTTGGAGAACTGCACTGAACAGATCAACACTTGTGGTTGTATTTCTAATATAAGTCACCTTGGTCAAGATAGTTTAGCTGTTTGCTGTCCTTTCTTCCTTTCAGTACCACAGCTCTACTTAGCTGCTTCTGAAAGGATGTAAGGATGAAGTGATTCAACAACTAAACAAATAGTATGCAAACACAAAACCAAAATAAAACAGTTATACATTTACCACCTTTTTTAAAAAAATTCCCACCTTTTTTTTATTACACTAAAATTGTATGACAATATTTTTTATTTTTATATTGCCAATATTCTTTAATATATTTTATATATTGCAGTAATGTGTAAAAAAAAAACCCAACTCAGCTGTAATAAATTGCATCTACTGTATTTAAAGAGTTATTGATGCTAGTGTTAAAATAAAAACAACTGCAACTAGAATGGGCATTTCCTAAAGAAAATGCGTGTGAGAGCTACTAGCTGTTAGCTGTGGCTGCTACTAGCCTAGTCACACACTGCTGTGGGATGGCATCCCATTCTTCAACCGGCATTTGTCGCAAGTATGTAAATAATAAATAATTCTTATAATAATTATACCAAAATAATTTGGTAGAAATAATCTACCAAAAACGAATTTTAGTTAGTTTAGTTTTTGTGCATAGTCTATAAAAAACGAAGAACCAAAGTGTAAGAGCTGTACAGCTCTCCCACTTTTGTGAGGGTAAAAATGCTGTGAGCATTTACAGTCAGTAACAGCTAGTCTGTTCAGATAGCTCATCAAGATGTAACCTTTCCCCTCTCTGAAGTGGATCAAAGGCAACCTAATGCTTCCTATGATCTGTGGCACTACATAGATTACTAGATTAGTAAAGATGGATTAAGATGGCAATATATATATATAT
>NC_060154.1:12280483-12296255 GCF_021292245.1 Micropterus dolomieu
ACAAAGACAATTCTAAGGCATTTCAGAAGCATTGTTAGTCTTTCATCTCACTGAACAGATACACTTCACAGACACATTTCACCATCTCTAAGCGACGCAAATATGTTTTTTTTTTCTCTTGTGCATCTTGTGAAGTAACATAGGCTGTAATTCAAGTCACTTAAGTCCCAATTACACCTGATATTAACATGTGACTTGTATCTGGAATAATGACATCCGATCCATGCATTTACACCTGGTATTTAAATGTGTTCTTGTTGTCTTGACTGTGCCCACATTGTGATTGGATCTCAATATGCAAATTGGTTGGGTGGAGTTGGTGTGTCCCAGGACCAGGACAGCAATGTTATTCATTTTTAAATAGCTTTTAGCAAGCTTGCTAGCTATTGCTAATATTTGTAGCTTTTGCTGAACTTGCTTAAGTTAGCAGGAAGAGGCAGAGTCAAGTTACCTTTCTACTTGGTGGGTGTATTTTTCTTATATTGCCATGCAATATAAATTGTATTTACACCTAGCTGAGTTCCGATCTTAATGCGAGCCTAACCGCCTCCAAACTTGGTCTGGCTGATCTGATTGCATACCAGTAAGGTCTGCATGCATTTACACCTGGCATTAACATTTGTTTTTCCTTATCCAGATAATGTATCCAGATACAGACCTTATTTTAATGGGGTAACATTTTCAAATGTTGTTTCGTTGCAACAATGGATTATCTTATTTTATTGAAGGGCGCTGGATGAATACACTTCCCATGCACAACTGTCTACTCACTGCGAACTTGCTAATGTTACAGACAATTCTTTGGAGAACTGCACTGAACAGATCAACACTTGTGGTTGTATTTCTAATATAAGTCACCTTGGTCAAGATAGTTTAGCTGTTTGCTGTCCTTTCTTCCTTTCAGTACCACAGCTCTACTTAGCTGCTTCTGAAAGGATGTAAGGATGAAGTGATTCAACAACTAAACAAATAGTATGCAAACACAAAACCAAAATAAAACAGTTATACATTTACCACCTTTTTTAAAAAAATTCCCACCTTTTTTTTATTACACTAAAATTGTATGACAATATTTTTTATTTTTATATTGCCAATATTCTTTAATATATTTTATATATTGCAGTAATGTGTAAAAAAAAAACCCAACTCAGCTGTAATAAATTGCATCTACTGTATTTAAAGAGTTATTGATGCTAGTGTTAAAATAAAAACAACTGCAACTAGAATGGGCATTTCCTAAAGAAAATGCGTGTGAGAGCTACTAGCTGTTAGCTGTGGCTGCTACTAGCCTAGTCACACACTGCTGTGGGATGGCATCCCATTCTTCAACCGGCATTTGTCGCAAGTATGTAAATAATAAATAATTCTTATAATAATTATACCAAAATAATTTGGTAGAAATAATCTACCAAAAACGAATTTTAGTTAGTTTAGTTTTTGTGCATAGTCTATAAAAAACGAAGAACCAAAGTGTAAGAGCTGTACAGCTCTCCCACTTTTGTGAGGGTAAAAATGCTGTGAGCATTTACAGTCAGTAACAGCTAGTCTGTTCAGATAGCTCATCAAGATGTAACCTTTCCCCTCTCTGAAGTGGATCAAAGGCAACCTAATGCTTCCTATGATCTGTGGCACTACATAGATTACTAGATTAGTAAAGATGGATTAAGATGGCAATATATATATATATATATATATATATATATATATATATATATATATATTATATATATAATGGGTAATATATAAATTGTGAGTTGTAGAAATTTTAATGGCCTCCTCATTGTAGTTGGTTTGTGGAGATGAGATTTTACTTTAATAACTATGGTTCACAATAAGGGTTATGAAATGAATTATTGTATGTGTGTAACTGGTACAGTTGGCAAGAATTCGTCCAGTTTGAAAACTTTTAACGGGAAAAATGTGTGAATTTGCAGTAATTGGTTGGATCAAAAATTCCCAGGAGGGATTGACTATTGCAAACTTCACTCACCCATTCAAAGGCTTTCTTCTGTAAAATCATGGTTGGCATTGAGCTGGTTTGAATTCTCAAAGAAAAGCCAGTGTCAGTTTGGATCTGAAGAAATGGTTGCTTGTATAGCGTGTACATGTTGCTGAAGTGTTGCTTCTGGTGTGAATGCAGAGCCATTCTCTTCCTGCTATAATGTCACAGCATATCGCCCCCCCGCCCCGATACTGTAGATACTTGCTCTACTCACTGAACTTCATAGGCCTAAAATCTTTTGACTGTTGAGACGGTTGTTACTGTGTGGATGGGGCTTACTTTGCGTTACGGCTAGACTTCAATGAGAACCCAAGTGCAGAACACAGAGCCCAGAATTCAAAATAGAAAATATTTATTTCACAGATACTTAAAATGTGCAGAGAGCAGAGCCTAGGGGCTCAGGAAAAGTCCAAGTGATTCTGAAAATTCTGGGGTAGCATTGGCCAGCAGAGGAACAGGCAGTTGAGTACGAAGGAAATCCAGAACACAGGAAAGGATAGTTTCTAGTACAAACACATGTCAGATTATCCAGAGATTTGGGTCGAGAGTCCGGGTGCAGCATGAATGGAGCAGACGCAGGGGTCAGGTCCAGGCAGAGAAACTGTGAGCATAGGAGACAGAGATCACCGAGGTTATCATACATACAAACTGAATGCCCAACAGCTGGCACAACACTAACTGGGTAGCTTAGTCTTCAATCTGGTGATGAGTTGAGGCAGGAACCAGGTATATGAAGCAGAGCTTGATTGAGGCTGATGGTAGGCAGCTGGTGTCCTGACTCCAATCCTGAAATTAAACACACACATACACACACATAGGGAAGCGAGGAGGGAGAGAGAGACACTGAGCAGCTTTTCACTACGCAGGGGCAGAGGGCCTGACACTTTGATTGCCATGGTAACAAAGAATCGCACCTCAAAAGCCATATCTACATAACTGTTATCTCTCTAACATGAACATAATAGCAATCACCCCATATAGCTAACCCCCCAAAACACACACACTTGTGCTCTCTCTATTCTTTTCTAAAAATGAAAATGTATTATTTTGAAAACATAAACTCTTGTGTCACTGTCACTCCAAAGGTGATTCAGCCATAGAGTTCAATTTTTTCTGTCCACTTGCTGCACTGCCAATTCATTTTTCCAATATCTTTCATATCTACTTATAATATAAATTGTTACAGACATTATAGGAAGAGAGATCTGGGCTTGTCAAACAATCCATGCCCCAATGCTGTAAAATTCACATTATCCTTGTCATTATTCCTTTTGAATTGTGAAATCAGCCTGTATAGAAAAGCGAAGGGTAAATAGGCAAGGAGCTACTGAAGATGGTGACATATATATTTTCTTAATGTTTAAAGGTTTAAGTTATTTTTGATTTTGTGTTTGGTCATGTCACTGAGAATACTCAGGTGTACAGGTACTATTTCACCCCACTGTCTCTTTCTGCTGTAGGTGCCATGATGCCCCCATGCTATTCTAGCATTTTACTTTCCACTCCAGGTATATTAAGAGATAAACACAAATTGTAAAAACAAAATGAATGGAAATCTAATATGACCCAGTGTAAATGAAAGGCTGCGACTCAAATGCTGTTTTTAATCCAGTACAGTCATATTCTGAGCATTTCAGCTCACTAGATGCTGCAATCTCTTCTCTCTCTGAACCACTCTTGTTTACATTGTCTTGTTTCCATCAAAGGATTAAAAAATGTAAGCAAAGCAGGACCACATTAATGATGGATATCTCTTGAAAATGGTTTAAACAATATGCTGAGTTTCATTATGTGAACTGTCATTCATTGGCTCATGATTATTATGATTATTATGTAATACTCATGTTTTCTCCCAAAAAATCTGTAATGTTTGTTAGTTGTGTGGTGCAAAGTTCTCTAAAATTTGAATGATCTTATACCAACACGTCCTCATACCTAAATGACAAAATAGGTTGATTGTCACTGTGTTAGAGACTGCTCCTGGCAATGGAGATGGCTCCTGCTAACGTGTTATGGAAGCCCAGGTTGCTTTGATGCTTTCAGCTCATCTGTAGTGTTGGGTCTGGTGTCTCTCATTTCCCTCTTGACAATATCCCATACATACTCTATGGGGTTCAGGTCAGGCAAGTCGGCTGGCCAATCAAGCACAGTAATACCATGGTCAGCAAACCAGTTGCTAGTCATTTTGGCACTGTGGGCAGGTACCATGTCATGCTGGAGAAGGAAATCAGCATCTTCAGCAGATGGAAGCATGAAGTGCTTAAATTTTGTGCCTCTCTACTTGTCCTCCAGACTCTGGGACCTTGGATCACTGAGCAATGGCCCTGTTCTTTTTATCCTTAGCCCATGTACAAAGCTTCTGACATTGTCTCTGTTTCAGAAGTAGCTTGACACTAGGAATGCCACGCTTGTAGCTCATTTCCTGGACACATCTGTACATTGTGGCTCTTGATGCACTGACCTCAGCCTTAGTCCACTCCTCGTGAAGCTCTCCCAAACTCTTTAAATGTTTTTTCTTAAAAATCCTCTCAAAGCGACAGTCGTCCTTGTTGCTTGTGCACCTTTTCCTACCACACTTTATCCTTTCAGTCATTTCCTTTCCATGAATATGCTTTGGCACAGCACTCGGCGAGCAGACAACCCTTTCAGCAATGACCTTCTGTGGCTAACCTTCTTTGTGGAGGGTGTCAATGAGTGTCCTCTGGACAACTGTCAAGTCAGAGGTCGTCCCCATGACTGGGGTTGTGTGTACTGAACCAGACGGAGAGATTAGAAGCTTTTCTCAGGTCGGCATTTCTGTATAGAGGGTATGCATTGATGTCACTTCCCCACACTGGACTGAGTGGCAAATCATCTGTTACCATGGCTGCGTTTAGCAAACTGGGAGTAAAACAAGTGATTATTTGCTCAAATTAAAGGCAGTCAGACTCGATAGTGATCCTAAAGTGCAATTTATACTTCTGCGTCAAATCGACGGCATAGGTGACGGCGTAGGCTACGCTAACGACTGACGTGCACCTCTTCAAAAATGTAACTACACGTCGAGTTGACGCGGACCGTAAGCTCTGTGATTGGTCGACTGGGTAGCCTCGCAATGCCTCCAAGCCGACCGGAAGTACCCTGCACTTTGAAGTAACATTTACTAGCGGCCAGAACGGCGGCTGTAACACAGTGAATCAATATATTTGACCGCCCCAACCCGAGCGAAATGACTCGTTTCGCTATCAGAATGTGATCCATTCAGTCGGTAACATTTGAAAAGGCTACACCAGCCACACGTATGCAATTATACCCCCATTTACGTTAGCAGAGTGCTAAACCGGAAGTTATCCTGCTTGGCCGGCAAAAGTCAACACAGTGGACGCTGTAGCACAACTGCCAACTATCGTTTGGAGGTGTAATTGCAGAATGTATAATGCAAGTATAAATGCATGGCTACGTACGTAGCCTACGGTGTAGGTACGCATGTAGACCCTACGCAGGAGTATAAATGGGCCTTAACTGCTTACCAAAGAACCAGTGGTCAAGCTCTTTCCCATTTTAGAGGTGTTGTTTGTGATTTAGCTGATTCAAGCTAACACTGCTGCTTGAAGTCTCTGATTCCAGGACCGTCAGCACCGGTTCCCCTCAAGGCTGCGTTCTTTCCCTTCTGCTCTGACCAGTCTGTCAGTCTGCTCCTGAAATTTGCAGACGACACCACCCTCATTGGTTCGCCTACAGGTGGGAAATCGACCATCTGGTGACCGGGTGCAGCTAGAACAGTCTGGAGCTCAACGCTCTGAAGACAGTGGAGATGGTCGTGGACTTCAGGAAGAGCCCAGCCGCACCCTCCCCCATCATCCTGAGTGACTCTCCCTGTGGACTCCTTCCGTTTCCTGGGCACCATCATCTCCCAGGACCTCAAGTGGGAGCTGAACATCACCTCCCTCACCAAGAAGGCCCAGCAGAGGATATACTTCCTGCGGCAGCTGAAGTTCAGCCTGCCAAAGACAATGATGGTGCACTTCTACACCGCCATCATTGAGTCCATCCTCACCTCCTCCATCACCATCTGGTGCGCTGCTGCCACTGCCAGGGACAAGGGCAGGCTGGAGCGTATCATTCGCTCTGCAGAGAAGGTGATTGGCTGCAATATTCCTTCTCTTCAGGACCTGTACGCCTCCAGGACTCTGAGGAGAGCAGAAAAGATTCCTCCCATCCCGGCCACAAACTGTTTCAGACTCTCCCCTCTGGGAGGAGGCTGTGGTTCCTCAGGACCAAAACCTCTCGCCACAAAAACAGCTTCTACCCGTCTGCAGCTAGCCTCATCAACAAGGCTGTTAATCTTATATAACTTGCATTTATTACATATTTATATATTTCTACATCTATTTATGTCAGCTGTATGTCTGTCTGCATGTAGCATCTTAACACCAAAGCAAATTCCGTGTGTGTAAAACAGTACTTGGCAATAAAGCTCCTTCTGATTCTGATTCTGATTCTTTTTTCAAATTTTCTAGTATTTTGAGATATGGATTTTTGATTTCCATGAGCAATAACCTGTAATCATTAAGGTTAAAAACTAAGATATTTCACTATATCTGTATGTAATTAATTTAGAATATATGAAAGTTTAAATTTTTGAATAAAATTATAGAAATAATATTACAATAATATTCTAATTTTATGAGATGTACCTGTATGTATCTTTCACTGTAACAAAGACACTATTAGTTGTTGTTTTTATAGGTGTTGATATTAATGCAAACTATGAAAAGGTCTTAAATAGGTCTTAAATATATACATATATATATATATATATGTATAAATTAAATTAAGTTATGGCAAAATACACTATTTCTTTGATCCCAGATGCACAAGTAAGATATGGGATAGAAAGGTAAGAAAATCATCTTCATCAACATAAAATGTGCAAAATTAAAGTTGATTGGTTCATTCATTTATTTAATGTAATTATGAATGATGATTTATATTTTCCTGAGATGGTACACCCTTAGTTATTGTGAGCGGCTAATCAAGAGCCATCAAGACAGCTGTAAAGTGCATATGCCATTTGGGGGACACTTTATCCAACGCACTGCTCAGTAAGTGGAGAGCCACTTTAGTGTGGTGACCTGTGGGGAATTGAGCCACTAATTCTGGCATTGTAAGTAACATGCTGGATATGGTAAATGGACTGTTGATGAAGCACTTTTCTACCTTAACGGACAATTTTTGCCTCTCATTCACCCATTCACACACTGATGGCAGTGGAGTCGCAATGCAAAGCACTGGCGCTCATTGGAGACACATATTCTTGTGTTTAGAAAAATTCACCTGGAAGAAAACAGGAACGCTTTTAGTCCCATTTAGAACATGGTGCAACAACAACAAACAAACATTTTTTCACCTAACAAAACCCACCTGTTTCCCAGATGAAAAATGTTTTTTAAGGAGATCCTGGCAAAACCTTTATCACTTTTTTTCACCTGTTCTAAAGTCATAGACACGGGAGAAATTTTAGATCAGAAATAGAAAATGGATCATCAGAATAATTTTTCTCACATACCTTTGAGGGCTTCCATAACAACTGTATTTTTAGTTTTTTCAATATAAACCTGTGACATGTGTGTTTTATTGCAGACAGTGCATATCAAGACAATACAATTATTAGGAAATTATGAAAGCTCCACTATTAAAGAGTACACATTCAGTAAACAGACTAATGTAGTAGATAAAGTACATATACAGTAAAACTGGACTGGAATTGCTGGATTGGAACTCCTTTGGTACAGTAAATTCCACTGTGGTGCATTATCTTTATCCCTAATCTAAGTCAAAGCTCTTTTAGTGTACCATGTAGACTAAATAACAATTCTACAATTGCCAATCAATGAATGGCCTTGTTTGACTTTTCTTCAAGTCAGTGGCTCTTGATTGCCGGTGCTCACTACTTCTCCTCTAATTATACCTCTCATTCAGCCACTCTGACTGGCGGATGTTTCCCACACATGGGTGAACATAGTAAAGGATGGAAAAGGAGTAAGGGAGTTAAGGAAGAAGCCAGGTCAACTCGGCAGGGCAAGGTTGGAGAAGAAGAAAAAGGGTGATTGATAGAATGGAAGTAGGTGATGGGAAAAAGAAATAAAAATGGAAGAGCAGAGTGATGCTGTGAGATGATCAAAGACAAGGTGAGTGGGTGTGGACCACTTCCCTTATTTGTATGTAGTCAGAAGGACAGCTGAGAAGGAAAGAGGCTCAAGCAAACACCAGAGGAAATGTTCGTGGCATAGGGTCCAAGCAAAGCTGCACTACACCAAAACTTTGCTTAAATTGTAGTCGGCTGTTAACCATCAAGGACAGTAACTTAGAAGGGTAAAGGTACCAATAAGATGCTTTTTTTAAATTTCTACTTAAGTACCATTAGATCTGTTACATTAAATTCACAGCAAAGTGGTTTTCGCGACATGGTGTACAAGTGGAGCGTAATGTAGGCTACTGTGCTTTTGAGATTGATATGTTATTTGACTCAAGGCACAATACAAATGAAATGATTCTGAGAATGACTGATTTATATTTGAAACCATGGACTTCAGCTGTAGCCTTTTCCATTGTTAATGCTGTAACCCTGAAAAGGCTACTGCAGCTGAGACACACTGGCTTCTATTAATGCTTTTGTAGTATCTTGTAGTGGCTTTTTTCATTACTGAGGTTCTCTCTGATTCATCCACCTTGACAGCACGGCAAGGTTGCAACATTTTACCCAGAGAATGTTATGTTAACTGTTTTATTGATTAGTCTCTGATGATTACTGAAATTGATTGTATTGAAATGTAGTATGTATCTCTTTAAATGCCACCAGTGAATGAAAAATTCAGTTTTTGCAAAATATGCAACTTTCTTTCTTTGTTACTTTGATATACATACTCCTGACTGAAGAAAAGAGAATGTATAAGCCACTTTCTTAAAAACAACTGAGATAACTGTTGGGTCTCTGTAAAAAATATTACAAAGACTACAGTCTAGATCTGCTCTATGAAAAGTGCAAAGAGATAAGTTCTGATATGAATTGGCGCTATATAAATAAAACTGAATTTAATTGAATTGAACCTAGACATACATATTTAAATACATACAGTATATCAGAAAATGCAATGTGACAACAAGCTCACCCAAAAAGTCCTAAATGTAGTGCTTACCCAGCTGACTTTTGTCTTGCAATGCCTGATGCCACTTACTAACGTGAGCACACATTATCAAAGCAATGTCCAATTATCTGAAGTAAAGGCAAAGACAGACAAAGGACAATGAAATTATCAGTCCAGGGGACTTAAATGCTTTAGTGTGGCTTAAAGGTCACACATGGTCCTGCCAGCTCAGTGGGTAAAGAATGGCTTCAACACATCTACGGTTAGGAATCTGATCCCTGCTGGGACCACAAATGATGAAATTGTTGGCTTT
This sequence comes from Micropterus dolomieu, assembly GCF_021292245.1. NCBI lineage: Eukaryota > Metazoa > Chordata > Actinopteri > Centrarchiformes > Centrarchidae > Micropterus > Micropterus dolomieu. Next base: position 12,289,926 of record NC_060154.1, read on the forward strand.
TGTGGGGTGCTTTCCAGTTCTTAATTTATGCATTCTCATCTCTTTGTTCCACCAGCCCATGATGCAAAAATTGATTTAGGTCTGCCATCTTTAAAGGACTGCACACATCTTTTATCATGTTTTGGCCGATTCTCTACAAATCAGGCTGACTTTTCATCATTACCAAAATTTCAGCTCATGTCAGTTTAATATGACAATCTGTGTTTAACATGGACAATCAATCACGTTTTTGTCTTTATTTTTTTTAATTTTTTGAAATGACAGGGGAAATAATTAGCTTATGTACAGGGCAATTTGTAATAATGGACTAAACTTGTAACAACAAAAGTACAGGCCATTTGCATATTAGATTTTTCAGAGTGGAGAAAGCGTGAAGAGACCAACGCACGAGGACCATGGATACACAGGTGCATTTAAGCAAAACACAGTTCAGATATCGTGGCAGATTTGATTTTTGTATATTGTATTTATTTATAAAATATTTGCACAGTATGATTAAATTATAAAGAAAATATATCTTTTTTTATCCTCCATCATAAATGCTTGACATATACTACATCTGCATAGATAACTACCCCACCCACATCTGGCACAACCAGCAACATGTGTATATAAGGTCAAATTGTTGGAATGGTTAACGATAACACATTAAATGTGTTCAGGTTTTAGTAAAGTGGTCTGTCATCTGTCTTCAGGCCATAACCCTGCACCCCATAACGCAAAAGTGGGAATATTATATGGATGGAATATGTGGATTGAAGGGTGGTCTGATAGATGACAATGATGTATTGAACACAGAATCTGTGTTTTCCACCAACAGGCAATTTTTGCAACTTAAGGCTAAGTGCCCTCCTTAAGTAACAAGTCCATGCATTAAGGGGAAACATGAATGGCCAAGCTCCAGCAATGGATTTGTCCCTGTGAGAGCATCTGTGCACCAGTGCATAGAGAGTAAAGCAGCCCTGCCACTTTAAGGATTTGATTAAGTAAACCTGCAGCTGAAGTTGATTGATTAAATGTCCTCACACTCTTTTTCTTTTATTTTTTTTTTCAGCCAGCAGCAGTCAGGATTCAGAAAATACTTTATAGCTTGCTCAAGCATTGAGAGGAATTCAAATGCATTTTGCATTTAAATATGCCAGTTAAAATAGGGTGTTAGTCACCTTTATTTGCTTACCTACTAAACCTTCTAAATTACCTAGTAAAATGTAGATAATCAATGATTTTACATATAGATTTAGATTTTTCTTTTTGTCTTGAATCAGTCATTCCTCTGGAAAGAAAAACAATATCACAGCAAAGAGATAACTTATGTTCAGTTATTTTACTACCATTATTTTCTTAAAGTAATGACAATAAGAAACCATCATGACGAAAACCATCTAGTCCCACTTTAAATTACTGGCAATCAAAACAAGACCAAGTGAGTTGTTAAAAGAAGAGATGCTTTATCTTTAAGATGCGCGGGGAAGGGAGGGGCTGCCTTGACTCACGGTGTGCATTGGTCTATTTCATGCTACCTTGCTTGCCTCTCCCCCAACACTCCCCACACCCACTCCGGGTAAAGGCAGGCTGACAATGCTACTGGACGATCCACTCAGTGAGGCGTGGGGGAACGGGATGACTTCATCACGTCAAGTAGAGCACTGCAAAAACATGTCCTCCAAACCAAGGTTCACAGCCTTGTGTCCTCGCTTTAAACCTAATTTAAACATGTGGAATAAATGTTTCCACGGCTCAGCAAACAAAAGTCAGGTTTTTGTGGTAACATTTGTTTCATTCAAATTCTGGAAACATTCTTTTCCATTAAGTTAAAGTAATATCTCACCAAATCAAGATTTAAATAGTCTGTGCTAGATTAAATGTATATATGTATAATATTCCTTTTTCAGTGCAAATGTTAAAACAACGTGCCATAAAGAAAGATGGGGACGATGAGAGGAAGTGGGAGAGGAGATGGAGAGAGCCGTGAGTTGAGGGGTGGCTGGAGAGGGAGGGCCGGACGCATGACATCATTCCCTCAGTTTCCCTGCGCGAACAGAGCTTTGGTTTCTCCAAGTGCGCACGGCGGCTGCTGCTGAGGGAGCGACTCCTCCTGCCATACCAAGACGCGTCCTGAGTAACCTGCGCTCTTGGGGTGGATTTTAAAAACATTATTTAACCCGGCAGGGACGAACACATTTAACACGAACCCGGGGATTATTGCTTGTTTTAATCATGAAGATGTGAGGGTTTTAAGCTGCGAAGAAAGAAAGAGGTACTCCGAGGCTTAAAAAAGGTAGGCACACTTCGCTCTTTCTTTTTCCTGACTCTCTCCAGCTACTTTTTTCTGCGGTGTATATTTTTTTATTATAGGGCTGGGAATTTGACTGCCGGCTTTGTCATTGTCTAAACGCTTACACAAAATTGGGCATGTGGGCATTTGGTGTCGGAGCGCACGACCCGTGCGTTATTGTAACACCCGCACAGAGACGCAGACAAGTGCCCAAAGAGGATCATCATTTCAGAATACTGCAAAGAGGCTTGTTCAAGCTTCCACGGAGCTTTGTGATGAAGAGAGCTAGATAGTCTCGGACTTAGTGGGAGACCCGACTCTACCACAGCAAAGCTGCTGCTGGTGAGCAGAGCATATCTGCTGATTGAGTGCAAAGGATATCCATCATTTTGAACGACAGTCGTGAGAGGCACGGCTTTCCTTTCATTCCCCCACTGAGAGTTCATTACAATTTTAATCTCCCAAATGAAAAATAAAAGAAATCTGAGCGGTTTTGCAACCGTGCGAAGTGCGAAGATTCTCAAGATTTTCTCTTACACTTGTGTATGCTGTAAAGCCTATTTCGCTTTGGAGCAAAACGCATAGGCTATTTCTGAATCATCTTTTTTTCCCGGGCGGATGTGTGTGTGTGTGGTGGGGTGGGGTGGGGGTTACTCCATCTAACAAGTGCATCTCCACAGGGGGTTGTTACATTCGCCAAGTCAAACGCGAGATGCTTTGCATTAGAATATGAACTGATATGAACATGCCCGTAGATCATGAGACACTGAGTTCCTTTCGCAGGCATCAATCGGAAATGCCATTTTCGATATTGCAGTTGCTTCTCTCTCTCTCTCTCTCTCTCTCTCTCTCTCTCTCTCTCTCGCTCTCTCTCTCCCTGCCTGCCTCCCCCCCCCTCTCTCTCGCCGTCCGTGTGTGGAGGGACCGGTTGTTTGGTGTAATGTTAAAGCCTAAGGTATACATGTTGGACTTTTAAGAGTACTGTGATGTTGGTCTACACCCCTGGACCGGATTTGCCTTTGCGCATCGCCATTTTCAATGGCATGTAGACAGGAGTTGCCCTTATTTCGAGGTACGCCACTCGTGCTTTCCACAGCCCCACCGAGGTGGAGTTAGCACGCCAATGACACTGACTTTTTCCTATAGGCGCTGATGATGCCCTTGTTGAATGCTGGAAACTCCGACTTGAATTCAATTTCCCGTGTATGGAGACCTCTGTGGATTGTGATACCTTTGATGTGGTTTTATGTCCAGTGACAAATATAAATACAATCTCAAGAATATATTTGTTTCAAACTTTGAAATTGTATATTTAATATATATTTTTTTTAAATCCCTCTGCTTTTGCGGTCTTTATTTTTCGTTTTCAAGCTTTATGGTGGTTCTTCGACATTACGCAGAGATCTGCTGCCACATAATACGGCTCATTTAGACTAAAAAAGATATAAAGTTTTAAAATATGCGGTAGAGCCGTGTGTGTCGTTTATTTCCATGAAACCAGTGCGTTCTACATCATTCGTATTCCTTATCTTAAAGCATTCGAAGATATTTCTGATATCTTAATATAATAGCGCGTTTTCTGGAGGTAGCCTACGTGTTGAAACATTTTCCACAGAACAATCTTGTCTATTTCCCCCCGAAGTTGTGCATTTTCCATCTTGTTCCGTCTCCGGTTTCGATCGCAATGAGCGCATCGCGCGTCTGCAAAGCTCATAAAAGCAAGAGGAGAGAACAATATCTCGCCAGCGCCCGGGTTGTTAAAAGAAAATGGCTTTATTCATTTTTCTTTGTACCCGTGGTAACTTAGTTATAGCTTTTTTATGATGCCTGGAAATGGCTTACAGGCTTGCAGTGCAATGTAATGTAATCAAATTTATGATGTTGCTGTGTATTACAATTCCCTATAATGCTCCATCACATGAGACATTTTGAGTGACCCCGCTCCCTGCTCCCCCTCTCAACGCAGGCACACAGCAGAATGCCCAGGAGCATCAGAGCAAGGCAGGTAACATCCACCATTGAATTTGTATGAGGGGGAGTATGCACCCCTTGCTTGCACCCAACCTCTGTGGAAATAGTTTGTCCTTTCTAAATTATATTATATATATATATATATATATATATATATATATATATATATATATATATATATATATATTATATATATTATATATATTATATTCAGACTTATGCCACCACAAATTTATTCTGGCAACCAATCATATGCTTCTTGAGTTTTGCCTTTTCCATATTTCATGCACATTTTTTTTCCAGTAACAGTATGAAAGTATGGCCTCCTGCAAGGAAGACATTAGAATGTGTGGAGCTGAACCACAGTGATGAAACAAATGATGTAATGCATGAGTTACTGTACACATACAGACACACACATTGATATTTACATTCACTCCCTGCTTGTCTTTGAGATGTTACATCTTTTTATGCGTGATATCACCCGCGGGATTTTAGGCTACAATTTGTAAGATGTTAATATTTCAGTTTAAATTATAATTCTTATCGCTCACTTCAGCACAGATGTGTCTGTGTGCTTCAGTCCTACTCTTGGTATCAAGATGTGGTGCGACCCCATGATCACTGCGACAAGAAGGAGTCACTCACTCTCTTCTGGTGGACAGTTATTACTGGAGTCCTTCCCTCAGACTTAATGGGCTGGAGACATTTTATGAAGCGTCTCCTCACTTAGCATTTGTTCATGGCGCAATCAAATACCAGACATGCATAGGGACCACACACTCTAAAAAGTAGTCATTCGTTGTAGGTTCTTCTAAGATCTCAACTGAGCCAGTTAAAATAAAGGATTTCTACTATGAACTACTGTCAGGCTCAAGTTAACTTTTTGATGAAAGGGCTCATCAAAGAAATTTGAAATCTTAAAGATACCCTGTTCAGGAGCTAGGTATCTCAGGTAGCTGAGGTGTAAGGTGAAATCTTAGTTTTGAGTCTAGGCAAGTGGGTTTTTTGGGGGGTTTTTTTGGATGTGATTCCTCTTTTTACACCTTCATATCACACTCCACTCTCATCAGCTTTAAATTACAAAACTTTCATTATGAAGCCTATTTAATTTTTGGAGTGCAGGGTGTTATACAGTAGGTCACCTTTTAGTGAGGTGGCCCTTGGTAATGGAGACGAGCCAGGTTAGCTTTTCGCTGTGTGCACTTCTTAACTTGACATCAATCAACCAGCCTCTCTGTATGTATGAGATGGGTGATTGGATGGCATGCCCAAGCATTCGTTGTTTTCTCCCGCAGAAATACACTTCAATCATGCTCACCTGTCACCAGCTGGGCAGCGAATATTCAGGCATGTGAGAGAGGGTCGGCACACACTGCAAATGCTCATAGTAGCAGACATCCACCTACATACATGTAAACACACACACACACACACACACACACACACACACACACACACACACACATATATACATTTATTACATTTACAAGATGAGGTATAAGTCACGTTCTGCAGTCTCATTACAGGCCACCAAGCATAAGTGTGTGGCACTGTCATTAATGCATTCAAAATGGAAACAGATACGGATGGCTGGCAGAGCTGTTAAAGGGGACCCAAAAATATAACGAGAGACAGGGAGAGAGAAGAAAATATTTAATCATAAGCACGCTTTATGGATAGCTTCGCCCATGTGCACTACAGCAGTCTAATTACCAGGATAGCGCTTGTTAGTTGTCACCTCCATATAAACAGTGGGCTATTTTTTTCTCTCATGTTTTTCCCCTGCCTGGGGCAGAATTTGAAATTCTAAGTAGCAAAAATGTCAATTTCATAGTATCCCATCTCATCCCATCCTCACCTCCATCCCTTGAGCCACATGCAAACACACCAAAGTCAACAGTCAGGGTAAATAAAACCAGTGAAAAATTGACACCTATAACCAAAACTCCAGTAAATTGGTCATTTAGACTGAGTTAATCATTAAAGAAAAGCAAAGGAGGTGTTGTTTAATGTGACAGAGGATTTTTGCCTTCTGTCAACTGGGGCCATATTGTACAGTAAATCTTGTCAGAAGGCAAATG
>NC_060154.1:12296355-12345431 GCF_021292245.1 Micropterus dolomieu
ACACACACACACACACACACACACACACACACACACACACACACACACATATATACATTTATTACATTTACAAGATGAGGTATAAGTCACGTTCTGCAGTCTCATTACAGGCCACCAAGCATAAGTGTGTGGCACTGTCATTAATGCATTCAAAATGGAAACAGATACGGATGGCTGGCAGAGCTGTTAAAGGGGACCCAAAAATATAACGAGAGACAGGGAGAGAGAAGAAAATATTTAATCATAAGCACGCTTTATGGATAGCTTCGCCCATGTGCACTACAGCAGTCTAATTACCAGGATAGCGCTTGTTAGTTGTCACCTCCATATAAACAGTGGGCTATTTTTTTCTCTCATGTTTTTCCCCTGCCTGGGGCAGAATTTGAAATTCTAAGTAGCAAAAATGTCAATTTCATAGTATCCCATCTCATCCCATCCTCACCTCCATCCCTTGAGCCACATGCAAACACACCAAAGTCAACAGTCAGGGTAAATAAAACCAGTGAAAAATTGACACCTATAACCAAAACTCCAGTAAATTGGTCATTTAGACTGAGTTAATCATTAAAGAAAAGCAAAGGAGGTGTTGTTTAATGTGACAGAGGATTTTTGCCTTCTGTCAACTGGGGCCATATTGTACAGTAAATCTTGTCAGAAGGCAAATGGTCCTCAAATCCATATGCAAATGAGTGCTGGAATATTCTAACAGCACTGAAATAAATTGTCCTTGTGTCTTTTGAACACTGGTTTGTCATTTCTAATGACAGATATAAGCTCTTTAGAGGAAATCTTGACTGCCAGAATGAGGGCAATTTTTTCATGTTTTCCATGAACGTTCTGACCTGGTTTAAGACCACTGTGGAGCTTGACACTTTAACGGCTTTGATGTGTACACATTTTCCTGGTATTTGCCAAGATGTCAGGACGGGAGAAGATGGAAGATGGACTATCTTGGCATAATGCAAGATTTCTCCTCCATTCCCAGGAAGGAGAAGAAGACCACTCACTTGTGAGGAATGGGAGTAAAAGCCTCAGGTCTCCTCTCTCCCTGTCAAATATGCTTCATTACTAAACACCATTTTTTGGAATGGTGTTTGGAAATGTCTATTTCTGTCTGCCAGCCACAATCCCAATTAAAACAACGTGAAAAAGTAAAAGTGGACACATTTATTTCCTGCTTGGAAGGTTTGATTATGTTGTTTTCACAGGAATCACAAACGTGTGTCTTGTGGAGGGAAACATGTAGCCTTGTCAGGGTTCAGTTTTACAGGTGATGAGAACACATCATAATCACTGAGGGAGTCTTAGTTCAGGTTAATTGTTCAAAGGTCCTTTACTCAAGGATAATTGCAGTGGTAATGTTTTTAATGTGTTTAGTAATGTATTTAGAAAACATGTGAATATGCCAACAAATAATGTGTTTAGGTGTAGTTTAATATGGAAACTAGAGTTTGTGCAATATTCCTCATTATTTTTCTTTGCTCACTTTGATATGGGGAATAATCATGCTCTGGTAGTTTTGGAACTAACCACAATTCTGGGAGATGTACACAGGATTATGCACGTTATACAAGCTATGGGCTACAATTTGAGGCGCCCACCCTTTTTTTTTTTACATTTTGGCAAATTGGCACCATTAAAAGTATGCCAAATTATCGATTAGCAGTTTCAGTTTGTAGTATACCAATGGATGTACAGACAAATGTTATTGGATTTCTTTGATACTAAATCAAACTTAAAAATGATCATTCCCAGGCAAGTTCTGGAGTTATTAGAAGTGTCTTTTGATTTCTAAGTGGATTTTTTGGACGCTTCACAGTGGACATCAGAGATAGTGATGGAGCATGAATTCTGACTCAAATTGCAGCAATAAGGCGCAGGTAGGTTAGCTAACATTAATGCCTTTCGCCTCATTGCAGTATCTTTGCCTCCCATGCCTCATAAAAAAAGTTGACTGAAGATATTTTTGTTGTGTATATATAGGCCTTGAGCATTATACATCCAAAGTCACGAAGGTGAATGAATGGCGGCTTTGAGCTCTACTACAGCTTACACATTGCTCTACTGAGCTCTACTACAGCTTACAGGTCTTGCATTGCACTTCGTGTTACTGCATGCTTTGGAGCTAATTATGGGGATACGGGTTACACTGTGAGTGTACCTTATATGATTACATGTGACAAATAAACTTGATTGATATGAAGTAGAATTTTATTGGAATTGCTCTAAGTGTGGGAATAGTACCTAATTCAACTCTTTATTTACATTGTGGACCCAGTAGATCTGAATAATAACAAGCTGACCGTGGTTGCCAGCTTGGCAGGATGTTTTCCGGAAAGCAGACAATTAGGAAACCTCTCACTGGATGAAACAGATGTAAAGCTCCTCAGGGAGAGAAGCCTATGGTTATTCCCCACTGCAGCCGCCACCCATCCCCTAGAGTCGTAACTCTTGAAGGTCATAGTACCATTTCACCTCCCCTTTTTTGTCTATGACAGCTCCAGTGGGGAATGCCGGATGTTTTCCGCCATGCTGGTGAGCGGGGGCTGATGATGGTGGGGGTCTGTGAGGATGATGCATCTCAACCACTCTGTCTCGCCAGCTTACTACTGGCCTGCATCATAGAGAATGAATGATTCATACACTGTCTAGGATAGTCATTTATGTTTAATTCAGAACTGCTCCGTAAGGCGTCGGCCATTGGTTGTCTTGTGGTGTGGCGGGGTCGTCACAAGGAGTGGGTGGATGGTTGAAGGTGCACACAAGGAGAAGGAGGAGGTGAATGTCACACTAGAGCAGAATTAAGACAGAGAGAGGAGTGCAATGCCGGTGGCCTTGTACGTTTCATCTGCAGGCCCTAATAAAACCCTCACAGGCCGGCATTGATCTCTCCCAGAATAATCCATTTAGACTGAGCGTGCCTGGCCATGTGGGGCCTCTTCAATTATTTATGGCATAATGCTGTGCAAGCTTCCGTTGGGATGCAACAATGTGCCCTGGGAAACCTGTGAACTGTGGTCTGCAGGAAAGCAAGGGAGACACAGAGGGTGGAAAGGGAGAAATAGAAGATGGAAGGAGAGGACTGGTTGGAAGAAACGAAGAGGTGGAGGAAGAAAGGGATAGAGGGCAGGTAAAGTATAATGAGGGATGCAGGGAGATGAGGTTGAGTGGGAAAGGCAACAGGAGAAAAGGAAGGAACAGAAGGGGAGATAGGAAGGTGAGGAGAAGGGGTAATGAGATAGATCGGAAGCACATACTCTAGAGATGCATGAAGAATGGGAATAGTGAGTTATGGTAAGGAAGGGCGGAAAACAAGTTTAGGAAGAGAGGGCTCAACCAGATCAGAGGGAGGATTTTATAAAGTAATGGAAAGACTGAAAAAGAAGGTGAGGGAGAGATGACATGAAGTGAGGGGCAGAAGAAAGGGATGATGGGAACCGAGGAGGGGCAGAGGGAGAGGAAGGGAACGTGGCAAAGACCATTTAGATATAGGGTCATGGAGGGGTAAAAGAATGAAGAAATAAGGATGCAAGAGGGGTAGGGGAAGGGGAGAGATGGAAAGGAAGGAGTAGATTAAAAAGAAATAATGAGAAGGAAAGATGGAGGAAACAGGAATTTGAGGAAAGAAGAGAGAGAAACTACAAGAGAAAATAGGTAGGAGTACCGGACAAAATAGGTGAAGAAAGGAAAGGGGGGTAGGGAGGAAGATAATTAGCTAGATAAGTTAAGGAAGCATGGGAGGAAACAAGGTATAGATGAGACAGGGAGGAAGAGGTGAGGAATGAGGCTGCAAAAGATTGATAGGATGAGGGTGGAGGATGGGATCTTTTTAAAGCAAGTCATGAACAGCTATTGATCATGGCAGAGTTGTGATTGCTATTGTGCTAAGTGGAGACATGTCAGGTTGGCTGCCTGTGCAGTTGATCATTATTTGTGCCACACTTCCCTTCAATGCCATGTAGTACAAAAAAACAACACAAAAAATTGCAGTTACTGTTGTTTTTTCAGTGATAAAATAGTTTTCTTTAACTCAGCCTTATCTGCTTTAGAGTTTATAAACTGATCAATAATGTCCATAATGTAAGTAAGTACACCTGTTTCAAGATGTCACAATAAACAAGATGATTTCATACCATTGGCATTGGCATTTCCTTCATAGTTTGAGGGATGTATCAAAGTTTAAGCCATATATCAAGATTTTTTGCAGCATACTGAAATTGTATGCTCAGCGCTACAAATCATAAACTCCCCTCTGTTTGCCCAGTCTATATTCTGCTATTAGCACCTCACACACGGCTCTCATAAATCCAGACAGATTTGTCTTACCTGATTCCCCTGGTATTCACCATCAAGCTCTCCTCCTATTGCTGTTATTCCCAGCACCCTATTAGGCTTTCCAACCATTGCCTGCAGCCGAATCAGGATTTCTGATCCAGGGGAAGACAACTGGAATTTAAATTTCTGTTATTACGTCAGGCACATTTTGAGAGGGTATACCCTTATTTCACAAGGGTTCTAACCCTTGTCAGCTTTTGTGTTGATGCATAACAAGACTCAAATGCCTCATGCAGTACCATTTAAATGAATTTAGTATATTTTGTATTAGTAAAGTTCACAGTGGCAGTTGTTTTAGAAGTCCCTCTGCATTTATCTTTTATCGACCTTATATTCATACTGCAGTCATTACATTTTAAATGATATTTGACATCATAATCATATATTACAACACAGGCTGTCTGCCATTTAGACACCAGTATCAATTTGTCACAGCTAACAAAAGGAGAAGCAACCTCAAACTCCTTAAAAGAATGTGGCTGTAAGTGTAGCAGTATAGTTGAGCAAGCACGCAGTAAGAAAAAGGAAAAAGGATTTTGTAACGGCTATTACATTGGCTGCGTCAAACAGCCTAATCAGATGGGCTAAATGGTGTAGTGGCATAGCTATTAGCTAACGATAGCATACCAGCAGGTTTCTGTTTAATTAGTAGTACCCTATTTCCCACTACTTCTCGTCCATCTGTGAAGCAGCCACCAAAGATTTATTGTTTGTCCACAGCCATTGATTATCGGATTCTAGTAATTGTTTTGCCTTCGCTTGATTAACAAACCTGTGTTTTCACCAGAGGCTAACTCAATAACAGTCTTTAATGGCAGGACTCCAGCCAAACTCCTGATGGGGTGTTTACTGCAATTACAACGGAGAATCGGAGAGGGGGCTAGAAGCGGGGAAGAAAAAAACGTCCTCATTTTTCTGTTGAGGAGGAGTGTTGTTTCACAACAACGAGACAGCTGACTTGATTAATTAAGGTACCAGTGCTTAGTGAATGGTTCTATACATGCATCTTTGTATATGGGTGGCCCCTCTGGATGATGCATCCAGGTGCCTTGTGTTTTAGTCTTCCTGTCCAGCACTGTGCAGGATGATCGATGATAGATGTGTTTTTTCAAACCTTAGCATTACATGCATGCAAGGAATTTGGTTAGCCGGCCTCTTGTGTTGTTCTTTCTCTCTCTTTTTTTTCTTTTGAGGGAGATTCCAGAGATATGGGGCAAAAAGGAGAGTGTATCACAGCTGTGAAGGAGTAGATACATGATGAGGAGGAGGAACAGCAGAAGGGGTTATGCTTTGGAGCTCAGGGGTTTGAAGGAAATGAGTGGATAGGGTGTGGGAGGTAAGCATACTTGTGTGTTACTCAGATGTATCTCTTATCATAAGCTCTGGCACAAGTCAGACATTCATCTTTCATTAGGTGCCTTTAACAGATGTAGGGCTGGGAACCATGCATTCCTTGTACCAGTACAACAGCCTGTCTGAACTCTGACTCTCATTTAAAGGGTTTTTTTCTTTTTAGCTGTCATTACAAGGAACACTGTACTTCCTAAAAGGGAGAGAACATTTTAATTGGTTGTTCTGTTCAACATCCAGAAATAGTTTGCACTCATTTTACTTAAACCCAGTGCCATTTTTACTGTGCATTTGAACTCACAGTAAAGCAGGATGTTGCATCACCCCAGCTGACTTGACTCTTCTCCTTGCTAGTTTCTCAGTGATGTATTTCTGATTTTGGTTGCAGCTTGAAAACATCTTCCCTAGAAGTAGCTACAACACCTTGCCAAGTTATTCTCTTTATACGCCTCACTCTATTTGCTTTCCCTTGTACCTTTCCTCTTTGCTCTTAGACTTAACCCTTGATATTATTCATAGCATTAACTCTAACTCTGGCTGCAATATACCTCTTTGTGAGGGGAGCCCAAGTGCCTTGCCTTTGATTCTCCATTCTAAACCATGAAGTCGGCGACACAGGGAGCGTTACAGAAATAGGTTCGCTACTGATCACTTTATGGTCACATGTTTTTGTTAGGAAACTGCTTGCTCTTTTGTTGATGTATGAAATCAAGCTAATCCCATTGTTGTATTCTTTGAAAGGCCTCTGATAAGGACAGAATACCTAAATACCTATCTAAATTAAGCAACAATGCAGGCTAAATACAGCATGGGGGACTTTACTGCTGGCTGCCAATGTGACAACTAACTTAAGGCCCCAGTCTGCTACCTTTTGTTGTGTTGTTGATTTTAACCTTTTCGCTGTCCACCAATTTTTGCTGGTAGCTCAAACCAGATGTTGTTGAGGCAAGTACATGATGCTGAGGGAGAGGAGGAATGAGGTCTACTTAAAGGTTATTTATTTCTGCTGTCGTTTTGTTGGGTGAAGAGGAAGTGACAAATGCGAGCTGGTTGTTTATGAGGCCTGGCTAAGTGCTGGCAGGGCTGCTTTCCTCTGAGGTAGTTGGCTCTCTGTTTAATTCATGTCCTTGGGAGGTGCATTGCTTTGTGGAATAGTGTGTGGCAGGCGAGCTAATGAGAGGTGAACCTATCTGCTTCTTATTCTCCATATGCCTCCCTTTCTCCCTGTTTTCTCACACTTTTTGCCCCTGTCCCTCACACTTTACTTTCCTCAATCTCTCTTCTGACCTCTTTTACCTCCCACTCTGTCCTTTTCTTTCCCTATCCACCCCTTTCTTTTTTACAACTCTGAGCCCTGGAATCAGAAAAGCAAGAAATGCATGCAGAATCTCCTTCCAATCGCCCCTAGCTTGCCCCTCTTTTCTGGAATGGAAACACGGAAATGGAGAACACTCCTTTCTGTCACCTGCCAAATAAATCAGTCAGACCTTTGACAAACCCCAAACAGGACTGCCAATTTTTCAAACCTGTCCTGTTCATCAGTTTGATTCATCTTCCCGGAGATGGAAGGCATGTTTCCTTCCCATGTCACCGCCCGTTTACGGCCACTGAGTTAGTGGGGGAGGCTAGGTCACTGCATTCAATGAAAAACAGCTCAGTGCCGCAGCAGTAGCCAGGCCGTGAGCTCTAAAACACTCAGAGAGATGGACAGCAGAAGGACAGGGTGAGCTGAAATGTCGACCTCTCCACAACCTCAGCTGAACTACATCCTCTTCCTTTTCCTCCTCCTTCTGTATACCTTTGTAAAGTGCTATTTTAATTGACACAAAGAAAAAAGCTCTCTGGTTATCTGGCTGCCTGCCCCTGTTTCATGTCAATTGAGTTAATTTTTTCCCTCCTGTTCTTTGTCTGTCATTCCTCTTCACTGTGTCTTTTGTTCCTTGACTTCACTTTTTTCTCTGTGCTTCTGTTTCTTCTCTGCCTCGTTCTGTCTGTTTCCTCAAGCTCTCTCTCCTCCTCGCCTCTCCTTCAGCTTCACATCATCCCATTCCCCACTGATAGCCCATGTTGTTTCTCCCTTCCTCTTTCCTCCCCGTCTAGTTATTTGCATCTCCCTGTTGTCTCCCTCTTTCCCGACGTGCCTCCCCTGCGCTACTCTCTCTTTGGCTCTGACTTCAAAAGTTTTATATGTTTGCTTCGTAAATTATGAAATGAAGATCTCAACTAAACAATATAGATTCAGACTGGAAAACAAAAAAGTGAAAGTTCATCCAAAGATTGGTAAATTCCCCCACAAATAAAAAAAACTGTAAATGCTGAATAATCAGCATTTTGTACAACTATTATATTTGTGATGAATGTTTATAAATCTAGGCGTCACGGTGATGCAGAGGTTAGCATTGTCGCCTCACAGCAAGAATGTCTTGGGCTTGAACCTTAGTCGTCCCAGTCCTTTATGAGTGGAGTTTACATGTTTTCCTGTGTCTGTGTGGGTGCTCTCCGGGTGCTCTGGCTTCCTCCCTATCCAAAGACATGCAGGCTACCTTAATTGGTGACTCTAAATTGCCCTTAGGTGTGAATGTGAGTGGTTGTTCGTTTCTGTGTGCCCTGTGATGGACTGGCGACCTATACAGCGTGTACCCCACCTTTCGCCTAATGTCAGCTCAGCTCTCAGCTGTCAATTGGCTCCAATATTTAATATTCATTAACAAAAGATGTGCAATGATGTGTAATGCTTTATAAATAACTTACAACAACGTTAATGATAGCTCAACAACATATTTTCCATTATTCACAAGTCTGTATAAATAATGTTAAATTATTCATTATATGATGATTAATAAATAACTTACAATTGATCATACCACATCACACTGCCTCAGCAATATCAGTGCTGTCTGGTTTTGTTAATGCCTTCCTCCATTACTGAGCTATTTGTATATTAGAGATATACGTTGCACTGGAAAGCTCTCTCGTTTCACCATCTGCTCTGCAGTTCATGGAAAGTATTACATTTTCACATAGATTTGTTACCCACCTGAAACATACTGTACCTCCCTCAATACTATGTGTTTTCATCCTTTTAAATGTGGCTACGGGCAGGTGAATCTCATTCACTGACTGCAGGCATACTCCCCCCTGCAACTGGAGACAGGACTGACAGACATTTGGGAAATGTACTTTGGTTTTCAATTAAACTGTTAATCAAGTGTGACACAGTTGTAGAGTTTTCCAAATCTTTTTTCTTGGCACAAACCAAATGTCATTTTAATTTTAAGCTTAATTCGTAAACAAGTAATAACAGACATCTTTATGGCTGTTAACCTCAAAACCTTAGCAAATTACAGTATAACTGGATGGATAGATACCAATGTGGAAAAGAGCAAAATGTGTTTTTCTGTATTAGAGTCTTAGACACTTTATATCAACAAACACAATATCTGCTGCTGGTGGTGTTAATAAAAAAAAGAGCATTATATGTGTTGGCCAAAAATATATTTAAGTATATTTTATACAATATATTGCAAAAATTATACATCAAAAGACAATACCTAACAATATTTCCCACTGCTGTTCAGGCTGTAGGTATATTACTTTCTATGTCATCTTCAAAAAATAGTTTTTAGGGCCAACAGCCTTTCATGGGACCCTATATACTGTATATTGATAGTCACCTGCCTTTTTTTCCCCCCATCCTTCCCTCCATTCTTCCCCTCCCTCTAACCAGCCTGTTCTGTCACTCTGAGATGTGGCTTTAACCTCTGGTGCAGTTTTTCACTGGCGCCCTTTGTTTTCCTCTATTGTTCTTAAAAGCGATTATGACCATCAGGCAGGCACATTAAATATTTAGCAGAGCTCGGGCTGCTGCTTTCACTTGCTTCACAGGAGTACACACCACAGATGTGCAGCAGGCGCAAGCACAGATATTCCAAGGGGCAGTTGCTCAATCAAATAAAAGATATTAATATTTGACATGGAGAAGAGCATGTGTGTTTGAATGACAGTGATCATGCATGTGTGTTTCTTTGTCCATTAGATATTGTTTTATGGTGCTTTCAGAACAACTGTGAATTTTGCCTGGCGATGCCTTCATCGCGCGAGTACATTCGCTGCAAGTGTTCACACACAACGCGAGAAGGCGATTTTAATGCGATAACGTGAATAAACACAACTCGCCATTACTACAACTGTATGAACCCAAAGTAAACATTTTACTGTGATTAAATAGCATTAAACGGATTAAACTGCAAACTAAATGGATTTTAAACTAAATAACTACAACATGATGCAGATTTGTTAAACATATGAATTCATGCTTTGTCAGGTCTGTCAGCAAGACAGCAGGACAACAACTTCTAAAATGTTTGTTTTCTGAATGGAGTGCGGATCGATCAGGGCTACGCTAACTTGGTCCCAGTAAAGTACAATGATAGCTGGAATAAAGTTACATACACATGTTTTCTGAACTCACCAGGTAGTTCAACCTCCTCGCTTTCTTTTCTCCCCTGCAATGTCCAGTTGTGTAGTTTTTTATATAAATATGAAGTAGTGCCAAATGACGCTAACAACACTGGAACCGGATGTGCGCGGAATCTAGCTGCTGAGAAGCTCAAGTGAAGATAAATCAACGTTGTAATCCTAAAAACTAAAGTAAAAAGCTAATTTAATAGAAGCAGTTTACTCCTCCCTCCTCCCTCGAGCAAACGGCGTAGTTGCGAGCAAAGTCCAGTCCGACCACGGGTGTTTATTTGTCCAAAAGCTGGAGCGCTGCTCCCTGCTCCTCTAGCCCAAGTTTAGCAGCTCTCAGCCGGCCAGCAGATTTTCTCCCACTCTGCCTGGCCCTCTCCACACAACGCTCTGAAGCTGTCGCTGACGTACGGACAATCTCAACGCTGATAGGCTATCGCGAAATTTCTCGCTTGAGTTGCCTTCGCTTCACCTTTGCGTCGCCGGCACCGCCCCCTTCGCGTCGCTTCGCGCCACCCGACAGGAAATCGCAGCTCTACGCGTCTTTGCATTGACTTTGTATGTAAACTCACCGCCCTGAACGCTCGCTTCGCTTTTGGTCTGAAAGCACCATTACAGATTTGTGTGTGTGTGTGTGTGTGTGTGCCTGTAGTATATTTCTCTTTGCGTATGTGTGGTCTGTATTTACTGCTATAATAATTTTTCTGTCTGCTGTGTGTGTGTATTTTTCAGTGGCTGCCTCTCAGATTACTTTGCAGTTCAATATTAGAACATTTATTTGCAAGTCCATCCTCCAGTTCCACTGCTAGAAGAATTGGAATGATCAGTTGCTTGAGAGAACAATAAATAAGGTCCCCTGCTGTTGATTTATGTAAAGGCACTGTGGGACAAGGGCTTCACAAATTATCTCTCCTTTGATTGCTAGATTTACGAATAAAGAGACTGCACCCCTGTGTGATACTGTACACCTATACAAGAGAATATGCTGTTGATGTGTCATTTTTTTGTTGTGTCTTTGAAAATCTTTTGTCAAATTCAACAAATATCTCCTCAAGGTCCGCTAGCTGTCTGTTCTGTGCGTGTGCTGAAAAAAATCCAGTGTTGGGACACAGCCTCGGCTCTGTAAATGGGAAACAAACAAAGTGGCTCGGACCAAGCCACACAATTCTATTCCAGTCATTCCAGTTATGATTTGTTTGTCAGGTATCGTTAAATGACTTGCCCACGGACAATCAGCTTACTATCCAGTTTGCCAAGACATTCTGTTGTTGTGATGTTAGCTATAGTAGCAGTATCGCTGTCTCGCTGGTGTGCATGGCTCTGGGACCATATCGTCCTGTCTGCATGTTAGCTTTGCAACAGCAACTCTAGCGACAGTTTCCTAACCCATAACTTAGCTATCAGTTGTACTAGGTTAGTTAGATTGATTGCTGTGCCATTGTTCATTCTATATCATGGTATTATTTGTCATGGAATTGTGTACATGTGAAATTAATAAAGAAGTTTGGTTGATCAAGTACTCCCTAAAATAGAAAATTACAGGTTGAAAGGGTGAAACATTTTTTGTTGTTGATCTAATCGTGTCCTTGCAGCAGATCAGAGCTTCATTGTCTCAGCTGTTATTATTCAGTAGGATTTAAACAGAGTGAGTAGCCAGGGGTTCAGTGTCTTGCTCAAGGATGTTTTGGCTGGTCTAAAAATGAAATGTGATGTGCCAGTTATAAGACTTCTAACCACTAGTCCACTTTGCCAGTTTACACACTTACTTAATTGTTACTGCAAGGGACGCAAGAAATGTTAAGCCCTGACAGATTTTGCGCCTCATTTTACATCAAACATGGTCCTGCCTGCTTACACTGGAGCCTCAATTTCTGTTTTAGAATCAAGTGTACTTAAATAAAGCACACTCATTCAATAGGGATTAGGAGCACAGAGGAGTTAGAATTTTCTCTCATGTATGTGTGGGTTTCCAGTTACTCCAAATTGTGAACTGAATATCTATATATTTGTTTGCCCTTTGATAGACTGGTAACCTGTACAGGATGTAGCCTGCCTCTAACCTTGTGTGTTCTGGGATGTAAATTGTAAACCATGTAAATCTAAATGGGATCAGCAGTTAATAATAATGGATAGAAGATTAAATACAAGGTTGGATGGATCCAAGAAATTTGAGGTTTATTGGAAATGAGAAAAATGTTTTCACCATGTTGACATATTTATATAACATTTACAAGTCTCTAGTATGTAATGCTTTAAAAAGTCTACTGACCTGCTGTAGACTTAGACTTTTTGTATCTGATCTAAGAGACTTCATGAAAGGATGAAGCCATAACAACTACTGAATGTATGCGAATTCCCCCCTCTAGTTGTGGTGTAGACAGGCAGTCAATTAGTCTACCTCCTTCTGGTTTGGAGAGCTCATTCACTGCTGGTGTCACTTCCGGCTTTTGATTAAGATTTCCTACCAGAGAATACTTGGAGCAAATTGAAATAAAAAAAATAAAATTCTTAAGATTCTGCTGAAGCTGGATAAATGAATACAAAACCTAGAAAAAAATACCTAGTGGAGCTTTAAGGCTCAGTAGAAGATGAAATCCCTGGCAAAGGCCATTTGTTGCAGCAAAGAGGCATATTTCAAAGATAGTGAAGAGCATATTCATACTTAAGTGCAAGTGTGCTATGTTAATTTATAATGGCGATCTAGTAGTGGGAAGAACGTGACAAGTTATGATATGTGCTTGGCCAGCCAGCTAACCCCCTCTTGTTTCCTCTCTCTCTTTGTCTTTGGCTAATGGCTGATAATGAAGAGGGCATCTTTGCAGAGATGACTTGTGCACGTCCTCTGCTGGACACACACGCAGAGACTTGGCTGACTGCCCTTCAGAATAACAGGCCTGACATTAATCTTTAAATGAATGTTGCTTCTTCCCTAAGACTTTCAATCCATTAGTGGCCACGTCTTGAGATGGAGAGAGATTGCCATAGAGGAGAATGCAGGGAGGATGTAGACAGCGTGTATGCGTGTGTGCATGTGTGTGTGTGTGTGAGTGTGTGTGCGTGTGTGTGTGTGTTGGTGGGGTGGGACGGTGGAGAGAGCGCGACGGAAGGGATGATGTCAATGATAATGGAGGATGAGGACAGAGAGAGAATGAAAGAGAGACAGAGAACGGTTGAGGCAACACTAAGGTATCAGAGAGAGAGAGAGATGCTGAGATATTGAGAGGTAGAGATAATGTGAACCAGAGAGGATGTACGTTTCAGCTGCTACAATAGCCACTTATACCACTGTTGGTTTGTCAGAAGATGGAATTGTGGCTGTGAAAGACTTCCCACTAAACAATGACCAATCTTCTTTTCACTTTCTTGACCCATCGATCTGAACAACAGATTTTCTTTTTTTGAAATACACTTTTTATTTTACATCCTGTACTTTGTCTTTGATGTCCCATGCAGATGAGGGGATGGACAGTAAAGGGGTGGGATGGGTTGGTAGAGTGGATTTGGGTTTTCTTGGTGACTGAAATACTCCAAAAAACTAGTTAATGGACATTGAGTTAAGATTACTTTGTCTAAATATTGTTCTCGGGGTCAAGTATAAACGTTTATGCTGAAACTGTTAAGATGTTCAATTCCCATGCCCCATTTTCCCCATCTCTTCTAATCCAAATCCATGTCCTATTCCCTCTCTTCCATCTCTACACTCCCCCTTTTTCCTTCGCCCTCATGCTTCTCCACTGTCCTCCAATCTCTCTCACCTCTCTGTCCTCCTTATCTTCTTCCCATACCTTCCTCTCTGCTCATGCCATCTTCTTTTCCACACTCCATCCAAATATCCCTCTGTTTCTTCTTTTGTCTTGTGTTCCCTTCAATGCATCTATCTACCCTTACCTTTATTTCTATTCATTTCCTCCTTGCTCACTTCTTTCTCCTCAGCTCTTTAGTCTGTGCCTACTTCTTCCTCACCCTTTTTCTCCTCTTTCTAGTCGGTCCCTGCTCCCATTCTTCTGTTTTTCCCTCCTCCCTCTTCTGCCCCCTTTTTCTCTTCTCTGTTCTCTTTCCTCTCTGTCTCTCTTGCCTTTCCCACTTTCCCTCCTCATCTTTCCTGCTTCCTCCTCCCTTCTTTCCATTCTCTCTCCTGAACCCTCTTGTCCTATCCCGCATCTCCCTATCTCCACGTCTCCCTTCCTTTGCTCATCCAGCGGTGAGCTATAGTGATTCTGACATCATTACCCTTGTTGTGACAGGTTTCATTTGTACCCTGTGGACCTATACATCAGCCTGACTGATAGTCCGGGGCCCTGGGCCAGTGGAGCCCCGCCCAGACTGGGACAGAGTAACAGACAGAACGGTCCTAAAAACCTCTCCAGCTTGGGTACCACTGGATATTTTTCCATTACTCGTTCTGATATGTCAAACTCAATGCCGGTTCAAAAAAACGCCCAAAATTTTGGCTTGCTTGAAATAACAATCTGTGACAGTTTCTTATAAATAAATATCCACTGTGGCTGAACAAAGGAAAGAAGAGAAAATCCAGAGGAAATGATGTAGAAGTAGCACTGGCACTGTTTGATTGACAGGTGATCTCTGGAAGGAGGTTCACAGAAAAACTAGTGCGTGCTTGGCAACAAGGATGGAAACAAAAAGGAAGTTATTAAATGTGGCATTTAGTCTTAAAGTCTTATTTTCCCTTATGCAAGGGAAAATGTCTAATACAGTAGGTTTGGTAATGTGATAATTTACTTTTGAATTAATCTAAAAAAGAAACCCTGTTTTATGTAACAGGTTATTTAATCATGTGAGTCTTGAAATGTCATCGTATTGATTTGTATTGTTTCTGATGCAGTTTCAAGGTTCCAGCTTATGCTTAACATGTATAACTCACCTCTCCCAAATGATGCATGTACACTGTGTACTTTTATAGATGGTTTTAATTGTGAATATAGTGTTTTATCGTCATGTCATTCCAAATAAAATGTAATGTTTATTGTCACATCAATTTAAGTCATTTAATTACCTAATATGTAGTTCACTTTATATTTTGTAGGTATTTTATGTATTCTTATTGTCAAATTATGTATTTTAAATACATAATGTAGAAGTTGTAAATTGTGTAACTGTGTTTTATAGCTTGTAGTCCCATAACATTTTAGCGGTCATCTGTTCAGTGATCACTTAATTCTAGTGAATAAATTAGCATTTAATCTAAATTATTTCTTTCCATAAATCATTCCTACTCATCAATAATACTAGTTAGCACTACCAAAGGATGTGAGGTCGTCCAGTCATCTCTAACCCATATCCATCTCTGAAGCCCTGTAAATCCAGGCAATACATCAACAATACCTTCAGACTGCTCACAGTCCCATTGATCTGTGGTCATATTAATGTGCAGCTTATGAGCTTGCCAGCATCCTTTGTGGACAGACAAAAATGAATCTACTTGAGTGTGGAGCTTTTAATGGCCGAACTACCCGTTTCTTTCACAATGGAACAGATCACCATTGTATTTATTCAGTTGTACTGACTAGAAAGCTTGGAAAAGCACCATTAGGCAAGAATCAGAGGAGCTTTCATTTTACAGGCGCCTGGACCCTGTCAAATGTACAATGTAAGTGTTTAAGGAGAAGGATTGTGTTAAAGGTTTGAACATAAAACTAAATGGTATACAGTAGCGAAAATCCTGCATCTCAATATTTTTGTCATGATATAATAGGATTGGATTTTTCGGATTTCTTTTTTCTTTCTTTTTTAAAATGTTGCTCCGTTATAAATTACCTTGGGATGTGATGTGTTTTTGTCTGTGGAGAATGTAATTATCACGGTGAAGCTTCTCAATAGTAAATCCTATTTCTAAAATACTAACTCTTGAATTTCACATAGCAATTATGTTCCAAATTCCAAACAATTTTTTTCACTTAAGCCCTTCATGTGTTCCTGTGAGCTCAGTAACAGAGACAATCAAATGAGCTGAACACCTGGTGACGAGTTATGGTAACTTATGGTGATGGGAGTTGTAGTGAGTTGAGTTTTTTCAGATGGCTGTGTGAGCTGTGATGCTTGCAGGGGCCTTTATTAATAAAGGATAGCTGTCTCAATACCTCTCTATTCACCGTGGAGATTAGCCAAGAGTTGAGCTTCATCTTGTGGTGATAATGTGTGTCCGTGTGAATGTTTCTGTCCGTGCACATGCAAGCACTTGTGTAGGTTGGTATATGTGTAAATGTCCATTCATTTTTGTGTGAGAGTACTTTACATACACACCTGAGCCTCTGTTTGTGTGTCTTTTGAAGAAAGAGACTGACCACACAGAAGGCACATTAATCATCCTGGGGGTTTTTTTCTCCCTCACCCTCATGTAGTGTGAGTTGAGGCCTGATGGATGGCTCTTCTTTCAGCCTGGATTCCAACAGAAAGGTTCATATCGACAGGCCAGAGACCCCTTGGGGAATCCCTAGCTTACCCTACAGCTCATATATCTCTGGACACAAAGTGTTGCTACTCATGAATTTATTTCTTCAGAAGGAGGATGCACTATCCCTTTCTCAAAGCTGCAGTAGGCTCGTATTGAGAAGTAGTTAGGAAAATGCAGAGCAATTTCCACAGTTCCAAGACAATAATCCATTATTTAGGTAGAGTAACTTTAATATATACATAGCCTACTCCAAATATTATGCAATAACCAACCTGTCTAAGATCAGTAATGTGACATTCGTGTTTGCCTTCAGTTCCTACTCTCCAACTTGAAAAGCTACACCAGTGGTTATCTGTGTTTGTCTTTGCAGTCGAACGCTTTCATTTTTTGACGTAATCCTTCCTCTGAAAGCCAAGTTTGTTATCTGGAGAATCAGAAACTTTTCTTGGCTGCTTCTTAGGTTTTACCACCATGGGCTCTGATATGCTCCTAGTTGCTGTAGCCTACTCTATCGCTACAGTTGCTACCCCCTCCAGATCAGAATCAGAATCAGAATCAGTTTTATTGCCAGGTAGGTATGTGTACACATACAAGGAATTTGACTCAGGATTGTACATTGCTCACGATGTGCTTACTCATACAAAAATACAATAACACAATAATAAAATAATAATAAAATAAAATCAGACACAAACTACAGTATAGACAACACTAATATACACACTATGAACAAAACAGTATAGACATATTGACAAATAGTGCAGTGATCAGAGTGCAAAGGATGCAAGAGTAAACTATTCTCATTATGTACATATTGAAGGTGGATATCCTATACAGGTACACATACACATACATGCATACATGTACACATGTACACAGTGTGCTGGAGCATAGTGCAAAGGATGCTGGAAAAAATAAAGGATGTGGCAAGATGTGGCAAGCCAATCAGTGCTGGTTGACATAAAACACATCCCTACCCGTGCGCCAGTGCTGGAATGTCATTAAAGACACCAGATTTAAAAACGCTGGAATACTGCGAAATACAGAGAGATTTACCCAGCAATGATAAGCTTAATCATCCTTCTGTGTACTATAGCATCTGGACTATTTAGTTCTATGCTTCTCAACCTTTTAGAGGTCATGAACCCCAGAATAATCATAAATAAAAACAACAAAATTACTAAATTACTTAAATTATTTAGGTTCTTGAGCCTGTTAACAGGAATATATAGCTTTTTATATAATGTTTTTGAGTTCTTGTCCCCTGCGTTTAATATTATTAAAGGGTGGATATATCGATGAAAGCTGCTTCCTGACTCTCATTCCGCTCTGCTTCCCACAATATGTTGTTTTATTCTCCACAAACTTTTGGTGACTCCTAAAAATTAGCTTGACTTTAGATCTAGATTTTATCTAAATCAACTTTAGAGAGTAGAGCAGATGCCAGTTTGCGTCTTCTACAGGGACAATATGTCTAATGGTCATCAAATGAAGATGTCCCTCAGTGGCCGCCATTTTCACTAAATTTTTGGTATTTTCTTGAGCTTTAAATGCACTTTGCTCTTTAGTTTGCTAATTTTGTGTATTGTTTGCAAGGGTGGGAGGACAAGCCTGTGATTTGAGTTGCATTCAAATGAAGTAGCACAACATAATATATTTTAGTGAAAATGGATCCTTTGATTGAGTACTGTTGAAGAGGAAGAGAATGTGCAATTGATTATTGCTTAAGCCCTATTCTTGTCTGTATGAAGGCCCTTATTTAAGGCATTTAATGTAAAGCTACTATCTGATCCTTTGTGTAACCATAACTGAGTTTAGACAACTAGGCTGTTGTAAGCTCTCTACCCAACTTCCCAGTTAACACAGAGATGTTTGAGACACATAATAGTGTACACTTCACCCAATTTCATGGCATGTCTTAAGACAATAAAAAGTTCTTCCTCATATTCTCATCTTTATAATATTGTGGGTCACAGATGTTTGTGTCATTGTCTTCTGTCAAATTGTTCTTGCAAAAGAAGCATTGCATTTTAAAGTTACAATAGAGACAGTGGCTTACAACATTATAAGTAGAATTATGACTTAAGCTGTAGGTAGTGCTGGACAATAAAACAATAATTATTGCAATATAATTTTTTTTCAATAACAATATAACAAATATTCAATAAATATTTGACTTTATTTACTTGAATCATACAAGAATTAGGACTTGTTTTTTTATTAAGATGTTTATTTTGTAGAGAAAAAATTACCGAAAAAAGCTTTTACTTGATTTTACTTGTGCATATTTGTTGACAAAGATTTTATTTTAAGTTTTGAATGTTCTACCTCAGGTTTCTTCAACTTTTACACAGGAGCAGAAATCAGCCTTTAAACTCAAAAGAAATAACGATTTCATACTTATCACGATAACAAAAGATATGAAAGTTTTTATTGTGATAACATTTTTGGCCATATCGTCCAGCCCTAGCTGTAGGTCTAAAAAACAAGTGGAAATTGCTTGTTTATACAACCGAGTTAATGGCTTAAACAGACAGCTACACTTTTTTGGCAGCAGTTGTATGAATATTGCACGTTGAGGTCATCAAAAGCCACAAACTACAGAAAAGATTTTGTAGCACTAAGGAAGATGTTTTTCCTCGTTGTGGCGTGAGTGCAGATTTAGTATTCACTTTAAGTGTTGAAGTTTGATGGCAATTACCAAAGATTTCTATTATATCCTATCTATTCTGATTGTCCCGTATTGTACTGGACACCCTCCTAAGCAATCAATTTGAACAATTAGGCACCTTACTCTACATTCTTATGGCAATCATATATATTTGTTGGGATGCATTTGTTTTGCTGTTGACTGCCAATGATTGCAATGCCATGATTGATTGTTAATTGCAATTTCTGGAGATGCAGCATTCAGACTGGAGCAAAGTAGTGATCAGGGCTGGAAATGGCAAGATTTCTCTAGCTGTATAAATGTCAATTGGCATTTGCTTTCTCATGTTGTTTACATTTGGAATGCCCAGTATTGAACATATTTTAGATCCCTTTTCCTCTCTTCCAAATGAGTGAAAATAATTTAAGAGAAGATAGAGTGCTGCTGAGTTGGGTTCTGGCTTCTCTAGTGCTCCTGTTTGACCTTCATCTGGATTATTTGCAGCACCGGTTGCTCGTTGTTGTCTGACGATTAATAATGCAGAGACAGCATTAGCTCCCCTCATTTCTGAAGTGAGAGAAAGAGATGGAGAATTGTGAGTGGGGAGAGGAGCATTGTTTTTGTGTTTTTGATAAAATATAAACAGACAGAGAAAAAAGCGGCTTGGAATTCTATAAAAGGATGGAAGGAAAAAGGAAAAGAATATGCAGAGATATGTGTATGTAGCCTACCTTTCCTGTTTTCATACCCTCTATGGCTGTCTCCTCCCTTCTCTTGTGTCTCAGTAACTCAGCATTGTCATTCACCTAACCTTGGTGGCAGAGTGGAAGGTTTCTTGGCGCCTGCCAGTTGTTCTTGGCACAGCAACGCAGGGGAATAAACCTCGATGCTTTCATGATGCTTAGCAGATGTCTGATGAACAGCTCGACGAAACTTCGATCTCCCAAGGACACAGTACCTTTGGGATCTGTGATGGGGTGCATGTTTATGTGTGAGAGTGAAGAATCAGATGTTGAAATTTCAAATCAGAATCAGTGTTTACAGGTATTTGGCGTGGTGGCCCCAATGCATAGAGAAAGAAAAAACAGAAAGTCAAGTATAGTGATACAGTTTTATACGCATGGTTGCTATTATTCCTACACAGGGCATAAAAATGCACCATAGCCAGCATTTTACATAGGTATGTACACATAGCTCATTGTAACCCAAAAGAGCATTAGACATAATACAGAGGTTTTGGCCTTAGTATGTATGAACATAACCACATAAGGAAGTCTAGTATTTACAGTTGAACTGTGTCCTGCCTTCATTGTGTAGGTAAATGGATGGAGACAGACGCTTATGTCAATGCAGAATGACACAATTGATGCTGACGGTCTGGGTAAACGTGTTCTGAGAGCAAAGGAAGGGCTGTCTAGGTTTTCAGGTAGAGATGAAGAATTTTACCCCCGGGATGTTTCAGCCTTGAACATAATGGAGCCTGTCCCCTGCCAATGTGGATGGACTGCTCCAACGAGAGCTGAAACAAGGTTAGAATGCGGATAGCATACCAAATGCTAACTTTATGCAAGGAACAGAAGATACCAATAACAGCAGGTTAGCTTTAGCTATTGCTGAAAGTAGGTTTAAAACAAAAAAGGGATAAAAGTTTGCCTTTTCACCCAAATCATTCTAAATGTAGCATTTTGGTATTTTTAATGTTTGAGCTATTTGCTAACCATTTAAGAGTGAAAACATGCTAATGCACATGCTTCATTGGAGAACCTTTAAAATGACTTAGTGCGTATATGCTCCTAATGTTACAAGCCAATCACTAAAATCCAATTTAGGTTTTTTCAGTTTTTTGCTATCAATCATTTTGAAGTCTCAATGTCCAATTTCCAGTGTCAACATTTTGAAACACACAACAACATAATTTAATTATTTATCTAATAAATTGGTGGTGCTTGGAATGTAGTAGATTTTAGAAAATTTTAAAAATTGTTTATTTTTACTAGTGCTGGGCAACGATAAAATGTTTTAACTGCGATTAATCGCATGAATTTCTGTTGTGCAAAATTGAATAATGAATTCTAAAGTAGTGTATTGCGCACTTTTAATTTAAATGTACTGCTATATACACAAAAGTGCAATAACGTGGTTTGCAAAATCTTTAAACAAATAAGGTGCTTTTTACCAGCAGTATTCCCTTTACACAGTAGCAATAAAATATTTCTTGTAAATCTCAACTTCAAAATTAATGTCATCAAATCAAATATAAAACCAAAAAGCTATTTAACCCTGCCAGGGCATTACCTTTTATATCTTGTTAAAACTAGAGTCCAGAGCCACAATCATAACATCATAACAGGCACCTTCTGAGCAACAGGTTGACATACATAAATCTGTTTTCTTGTTTGTTTTTTTCTGAACAGGTATCAACAGAAACATCAGTTATCAGCATGAACAGTCTATGTTAGAGTGAAGTGAAGTGGTCATCTCACGCACCCGCCCACCCGCTGCTGAAGTTTAATTGTGTTGAACGTTTTGTACACGACGCAAAGCACAAATCAGGATCAAGAGACTGATCCTCGTTGTTTGTGAGTTTCCAGAATCTATTTCTGCTTACTAAATAGGACATAAACAGGAGGGAATTCGCGTGGCAGAGCATCCCCGCAAAACTAGACGTAGGCCTATCAGGTAAAGTTATGTAGCCTATAATTTAAAAAAAAGTTAAATAGGCTACAGCTGTGTAGCGCACAGAAGCCATTGCAAGGGTTACTATCCATAGAAAGCCTGCTGTTTACTCGCGGAGCGCTTTTCTCCCTGTCTGATCACCGGAGCAAAGAGCACAAGCGACTACATTGTGATTTTGAGAACGTTCCTAAGACTGACAACTTCCCCAATACTAATCAGCATGCAGTGTGTAGCCATCCGCTTCGCTATGACATTTGATCACTTGTCTTGCTTTTGTTTATCTACTTCTCCCACATCCAGCATAGTCTGCCGAAGCCTCCCTCCACTGCTTGTTCGGGTGGGTGATTTGCAAGCTGATCAACATCCCACTCCTCCTGTGACCGATGGATTGACTTTATGTGTATTCAGAGCCAGTGAGCAACGGACTTTCAAAATAATAGGCCTAATAATAAAAACTGCGTTAATGTGTGATAAAATAATTGTCCGTGTTAATTAATTAACGCGTTAACGCAATAATAAAGCATTAACATGCCCAGCCCTAATTTTTACTTAGTTTGAAGCAATTTAACAAATGTAGAATAATGCTGGTAACAAGAGATACTATATGTGTGTGGACCGTCCACTTAAGCATACAACATTACTGCACTTTCCAAATCACAAAAAGCTAGGCTTCTCATTGGAAAATATGTCCCAGGATACCAAGATTTTCAAGATAATCCTATACTGTTAGCTTCCCTGTTGTTACACATATGTAGAAAGTAATTCACTTGATAAAAATACCTAAATAATTATTTTAAAAAGACTTATCGCAATCCATACTATAAGTGCAAGATTAAATTACATTGTGATTCAGTAGTCTCCACTGTGGATAATCCCTGAAACAGTCAGGGAAGTCTTTTAAGTGGCTCTCTGCGCATTTTGGAGTATTTGGCAAGCTTCTTGCCCGGGTTAAATACCTTGTTCCTCCATTGATCTTTTTGCCTGTTTCACTGGCATTGGTGAGGCCTGTGTATTAACTTGATTGAAATGTGGTGGTTGGTACGAGAGGTCAGAAGCAGAGGTTAACAGCTATCGTGATTAAGCCTCATTCTCACCCAGCGTGCCACTCCATAAGAATCACAACAGCGTATCCTACTAGGTAAGAGGTGGCAAGTATGCAAAATGCTTAAACAGCCTCTTGTACAAGCATTTCCACTGTGACTCAGTCTGCAAATTGGTCAGGCTCTCAAACCTAACTGAATCAGCGAAATGGGGGGCGGGGGGGGCATCAGTGCACTCAGACATTGACACACATATACAATTGTACAAAAGCAGACAAACAAGCCTTAAACACACACAAATACACACACCTAACTCACTCTCAAGGTCAGGCAGTATTGTTACATGATAAAAGCAGAGCATCACGTGCAGCTATGGAGTAGTCTGAGATAACATCACACTCAGTGCTACATAAAACACTGATGCGGCTATGTATTCAGGCTATGTATTTATTTATATTGGTGGGTTTTTTTTATGAGAGCCTGTCGTCTTTTCATGATATTGAGACAAACTGCAGCGTGGCCATGAAAGCTTCTCTGCTGATTAACTCTTCACGGATGGCTTTTTATCTGTTGGCATTTGATGTACGACATCTTTGTAAGGGCTACGGTCGAATGCAATCACTGGCCCTTTCATTGCAGGGGCCCCTTCAGATTGCCTGCTTGTTCTCGAGGGAGGCCATCCTTCAGAAAATATTGACTGTTGGACAGTGAGCGCCTGTGTGTGTATTAGGAGGGCTGCTTTAGAGAGAAATTGCAAATGCCTTTGTGTGTGTTTTTGTGTGTGTTGTGCCTGTCTGTCTCTATGTACTAATGGAGAAATAGGAGGAGAGAGCCACAGAGAGGTCAAAGGTCACTCGTCTTGTAAAAGGGAGAAAGGAAATTCCATTTTCCTCGATACATTGCTCCCAAATGCACTTGCTCTCCCGTCTCTGTTTTCCCTCGCTGTTGATAGCCTACACTTACACATTCGTGAGGAGCTCCCAAGCTTTAGAGTTATTCACCTGCTGCTTTCTTGTCTTTCAGCAAGGATCTCTACCAGGCAGGCTTTTCCTCTCCTTTTAACATGCCACAATCATGATTGACTACATTTACTTTTATACAGGAAGGTTGAAACTTAATCACATTTCTAACAAAGTCTAATCACTATCCTCATCTACTGTTTTCTGTTACATTTTAGGTGAAATGCTTGAATTTTTCTTTTTGTTAAGGTTATGAAGAGAAGTGACAGGGCTCCTTGAGAGAGGGCAACTTCATAGCAACTTCCACAAAATGACACTCTCTTGTCCCCTTCTTCTTACGCTGAAAATCTTTTCTGTATTCCTGCACTCCTCTTTCATCATTGTGGGGACATAGTGCAACATGTCTTGTGACTCTTACCATTTCATTTATTTCTACTCATTATTTATAGCATCCCCAGAGGACATGTTTATGCCCATGCCTACTCTTTATGTTTGAAAACTAAAAAGAGCAAGAAAAAGTGACAGTATGTGTGTTGATTATCCTGCTTGTATCCTCAGAGTCAGGACAGTCAATAGGTTCTAACATGCTATTTAGTAAGTTTTATAAAAGATTTTTTTTCTCTTGAGAGACAGGACAGTGGAGAGTGTTAGGAAACAGAGAGAGGAAGATAGGGGGCAGCAATGCAGCAATGGGCAAAAGGCTGAACTACCGCAGCTGCCCAGGTCCCCATATACTATGCAGGACTCAGTATATGGGACAGGCACAGGGCTGGGTAACAGTAGGCACTGGGCTTCCATAACAGTACCAAAACCAATACCCTAAAAGTGATACTGATACCTATAGAGTACTGATACCTTGTGAAAAATACCACCTGTTGAAGCCATACTATTATTATTTTTATTGTTTGTTATCATTTCTTTTTTATTGTTTAAAATAACTGTTACATAAAAATATATTGGAAAATTGTATCAGATCACTCCTCATTCTAATTAGATCATCCAGATGCGTAGTATCAGAGGAAGGACGACAGGCTGGGAGATGGTTTTTTTTTGTATTTGAAGGAGAGAGTAATGAAATAGTTTAGTGACCGCTGTAAAGAAAGTAATGAAATTAATGTAATGAGAGTGAAGTACGGGGAATAATTTTGTTAACTTTGGATAAATAAATCTTGAAAGCTGAATTGAAAGAACTCTGCGAGTGCTTTTGCATTTAATGGTGAGTCGCAAACCTCTTCCAGAAAGACCTCAAAAATAAGTAGAATGCGAGTAAGGATTTGGCTTAAACAAGTCGAGAAACTACACTAAGACTCTCAAGAAGTGAGCAAAGGAAAAGAAAGCCTTAACATCCAGCCAATCACACCGACACCTTCTGATCTAATAAGTTCTGTAAGTAAAATCAGCTGATGCGGTGCTACGCCACAAAAGCTGGAACACAGTGATTGATCAGGAACAAGTGATGTACAGAGTAGTGTTAAGGGATATCAGAAGATGAAATAAACAGAAAAACAAGCTTGTGGTGATAATCTTGCAAGAGTGCAGCCTGGTATCAACAGATGGCATATGAATAACACGTTGACCACAGCTGATGAGGCCTACAAGCACCGTGCTGGCACATAAGAAAGAAAAGAAAAAAAAAGAGGCATGGCTTCTCTTTCTTTAGGTGTGTTGCTTGCATGTTTGGCTCTGAGCAAAACCATACAAACGTTCATTTTCCCCCCGATCTGGTTGCAAAAAGGATCCATTGTAGTACTCGTTTGCCTGGAGAAGTTTTGATACTACTTGGTACAGTACTGTCCTATTTCAGTCAATACCTAAAAGATATCGAGTACTGATATCCAGCCCTAGGCAGGCGTGCTAAATTAGCTAACCATGCTCCTGATTAGTAAGTTTTTAATGTAAGAAAATAAATAGTACCAATGGAACTGAAATGTCTTTCTCAAAGACCCTTTGAGAAAGGATATTCTCTGTCAACTTAAAGCCATCTCACTTCCTGAAGAATATGATTTGACCTTTTGTGTCAAGGGTTAATCTATTGTTGGGGTTAAGTTTAGAAAACTGTAGGGTTGTGGTTATGGTGGCAAACGCTGCTTCCAAACCGTAACCTCAGTAGAGGCAGATAAAACTTAAAACAATATCATCTTTTTAATAAAGACAACAGAATAGAAAACACTGAACACTCCAAACTAAATAACAGACAATATATTTTGTCATTTAGTTCAGATGAGTTTGTATTATTTTAAATATCATTCAACTAATCTGTGGGGACTGGGGTCTATTTCTTTTAATATTTTGAAATGCAATAGTAAAAAGCTCCTGCAGCCACAAAAGTATAGTTTAAACACAGTGAACCACGACCTGCACACAGCAGGCAAATGCCTAAAATCCAAGTGAGGCTGAATGTTTCAAGGGCTAGGAGCATACAACTGCTAATGTTTCTCCATCAACCTTGTGTCCTCTAAGAGTTCTTGCGCAAAACAGTGAGGCTCTACCTGCTGTCTATTCAAATTTATCAGGAGAGGAAGATCAGCAAATTGCCAGTAAATTGCCAGTAAAATTCAAATGAGCAGTAAGGACACACATGGCACTCACGGCTGGGGCACAACCATGGCAAGAGTGGAAAGACAAGTTGCATTTTCTGAAATGCAGACAGCTGGTGTAAGTTTATCTTAAAAAGACACAGTCGCTAGCTAACACACATTAATCCCTGCCTGTGCTATGAGCTTTCTGCTTGAATGACAGTAATTATCGCTTCAGTCTTGACGTGGAGACACCAACAGCCTTGATGTCTTTGTTTAAACTAAAGTAAGAGCCCTGCCTCAATCGCCCACACAAACGTAATTAACGTTACACTACAAAACACAGTTGTCTGGCTAGATCTCCATTATATTGTTTGTGTGGTGTAAACATTTTAATCAAATTGAGGGTGTTACATTTTTATAGATACATGATAGCCACCAATGTTTTCTTTAGGGTAAATACAAGTAAAATTACCCCAAGAAATTCTCTGGCAAAATGTTGTAAATCCATTTTAGTTAGACAGTAAATGTAGGAGAGAGAGAGGGGATGCCGTGCAGCAAAGGGCCACTGGCTGGAATTGAGTACCTTAGTTGCCTTTTGCCTCGTGATATCTCTCATTCTTTGTCCTCCCCCCCTTAAACTCACATCACAGTTTGAAAACCTCTGGCCTATCCTAATTTCTAAAAATTATAAATACTGAGTATAACTCCTTTACAGTGACATCATTCTGTTAGATTGCATAGCCGTCTTGCCTTCAAGAAGCATGATTTAACTTCAGGCACTTTCAATTATGTTTTTATGTGATTGTAGAGCATAGAACATTTTGCCCGCCTAACAAATCCCCAGGCTGTGGAAACCACACTTAACCTCAAATTCCAAACTAGATATCTGGTCCATTCATCTGTTGTCTCTGGAGGAAGGTCAGAGCAAGGCTGGACAGGAGAGTAAGGTCACACTTCAGGATGCTGCATTTGAGCTTGGGCTAAAAACATGTCTTTGCCCTGTGCAGAGTGGGATTGTATGTCATGTTGTGACTGTGCCTCATTCAAACTGTGTGAGCATGTCGGGGTGAAGAAAATCAAGGTCTTGCCCTTTTTAACCATGTTCCTGTGCTCTGGGGTAACAGCCCCTGGGGTAGATAATAATGAAGTAATCCTCTTATCTGTTGCTGCTTCCCTCACCCTCACAGATAATTTTTCTTCTGCTCCAGTGTATCATTCCATACTGAGCTGGCACATTGCTGAATGTTTTCCCATTTGAGTTTTGTGCACAGTTTGGCTAGGTTCAGATTACACTGGTGAAATGCTCTGAAAATGCTTGTGCTTATACAAACATTTCAGAGAAGAATCAGAGGGTATTGATACTGCAACTTAGGGCTGCCGCTCCTAGCAAATCAATGAATCATTTAAAGGGGCAATATGTAGTTTTCAGCAGCCACTAGCAATGAGGTTTTCAGATTGCAACCTGGTATGTGTTCATACGAGTGCTCAAACTCATGAGCGAGCATAATCGGAAAACACCGGGAGACAGCTTCACAACAGCTGGAAACTCATTTAAACTCCCACTGCAACGTTACAGTAAAAAATTTTATCAGCTTGAGCTTAAAGTAATCCATGCCCGTTGCATGATACCACTACACTGATTGCATTTAGCTGACGTGATACATCGCCGCTTTTCAGTAACTATTTGTGAAGCGAAACGGTTAGTGAAACTAAGTATTTTTGTTGCTACACAGTTAGACCACAGTAGTGTATTACTGTGGAACATTACTGTGTATGGGTCAACCCTGTGACGGGTTTTGGGGGGAGCCAAGAGGTGCCAGTGCCCCTGTAAAACAGACCTTGGACCACCCTATGGCCCCCCTCTGAATGAAAAGTCTACAATAATCATAGTAATATATCTTCCTTGCGACGATATGGCGCTGATGCGAAAGGCATCAATGAACAAATGTGTCTCAACTAGTCGGATCCTTTAGGACAGGGGTCAGCAAATAAGTCTGGCATCGGGCCAAATATTTTTCAAGCCATTACATGGCGGGCCAGAACAAAGTCAAATTATTTCTCTCATTGTAAGATTGATTCCAAGTAACTGCAGATATATTTTCTCCCATGTTAACAAATTGATTATAAGGACACTTTTGCACATGCTCGCAATAAAGCATGTGCTGCAGCTTATTTTCATTTCCCTGAGGAAATTCAGGGGAATCCAATCACACGTTTACTGACAGCTTTTTCAGAGGTGTGTCAAGCAAGCCAGAGTTTCTTTTGAATGTCGTTCAGAACTCTTCAAAGTAAAAGCTCTCGCGCTTTTATTTTGGAGGCACAATCACAGGAGGAAGTTTGAGATCTATTTCAGTACCAGCCGCTATCAATTTATTTATTTTTTTTTTTTCTGCTATCAAAGCAATCTGCCAGATATTTTTGCTGGCGGGCCGGTTCTGGCCCGCGGGCCACCTATTGTCGATTGCTGCCCTAGGACGTTACACCGCCACTGTCCGGTGCCTTGCCAAGGTAGTTATGCCTGATAGAAAGTGTTCCCCCTGCCGCGGGAGAGCGTGTGCATTCAATAGTGAAGGCGGATTTTCAACTACATTAAAGTAAAGAAAAAATACAACATGTGTATTGTTTCATCTATCGTTTTAGTATTGTTTTATCAACAAGGTTTTTGCAGAGCAAGCTAGCACACAAATTAAAAGAACGCTTTTATAGTTAAACGTTAATGTTACGTGTTATTAAACCTCGTATTATTCAGTGCAGTGAATGTCCTAACAAAATGAGCAGTTTCAGTTTCCCTCATAAAGCAAACAGTTATTTTGTGATGATGTGAGTCTGATGATGTTATAACTGACCACATAGTTTATCACTTAGTCATCCATGTTATCGTTTGGAAGCTAGATCTAGACAGTCACATTTTTCAAGTAAGCTGCTCCTACAAATATCTATGCCATCGATACTGTAAAATCAAGATGACTGTAATCAGTTTAACACATTGCTCACCTCAATGTTACATCTACTTGACTGGAAATTTACATTAAACTGAATGCAGCATTGTAGACAATATTTTGTCCTTGTAATCCATGTTTCCATTGCATGGATAGCCTTTGGATACTGGTGGAAATTGTTCTGAGTCCCCCTCCTTAAAGGGTAAATTATTATTATAACAATTAACAGGAAGGGTTTATTTTGTATAATGTGATTTAATAAAACTATAACTAAGTTACTTAAAAATCCAGTAACAGAAACAAATAACTGTAAGTTACTGAAACATACTAAAACATTACAATATATACTAAACAAGACATTTTGAAAGCTTGAACATTGCCTTTGTCTCTTTTGTCCCGGATTGAATGTGCCCCTATGACAAAACAAGTGGCCCTAGCCGGGCTCCCTCAATAAAATTGGTCTAGAACCGCCACTGGGTCAACCACTGTAAATTATGTGGGTTCAGAGCTGTTATGTTGCACTTTTGTATATTATGTTGGTCACATGAGTTACAGCAGCTAAGACTGGTGGAGAAGCTGTGTACCTGAGTATCGCTAATACAAAAATAAATCTAAATGCAAACAACAGTAGATCCATGCTAACATTAGCTTTCTGCTCCTGCCTTGCATCACTATAGGCTAGTATAAACGAATTGCTCCACATTTGCTTTTTACTGCTATATAATTTCTTGCAGGCTAAAATCAACACTTTGAAATGATGGTACACTAGTCATATGGACTGTGTTTTTACCCGAGGCCTGACTTTTTTTTTTTTTTTTTTTCATCCTTATGGAGTTTGTATTGTGCTGGGAGCAGGATGTTTTTTTGGTTTTAGTGGACTCTATCTCGTTAGCTGCGTTATTGTTGATGTGTGTACATACAGATACAGAAGGAAGTTTTTCCTTGCCTCTGTCGCCTAGTGCTTGCTCTTGGTGGGAACTGTTGGGCTTCTGTAAATAGCATCATAGAGTACGGTCTAGACCTGCTCTTTTATGAAAAGCGCTGTGAGATAACTGTTGTTGTGATTTGGCGCTATATAAATAAAATTGAATTGAATTTAATTGAATACAGAAGGCAAGAAGCTCGGGAGCATGAATGCCGGAAAATCGGACCCATAGTCTTCACATAGGATTAGGGATACTGGCTGTCAGAGCCTAGGTAACAGAAACACCCGGTAAGTGGATCATGTTTATGTGAGATTACAACCCCTTCACACACAGGCAATAAAAGTATTTATTTTCTTCTTCTTTTTTTTTTAAATGATTAAAATTTGTCAAATTGGTGAGAGGAAAACTGTCAGTGTCCTTTTAATGTCAAGCTACATAAAAATAAAAAAATAATTTCAAATACACAGAATAGCTGCATTTTGAATTTAAAATTCTAAAAGAAACCCTCTGGCAAGTACAGACCTGCACTCAGTAGCTTACAATAAACCATGAAAAGCCACACACATTGGCAAACATATTGGTGCCTCCATCCAGGCATGTTGGACATGGTGTGTGAAAGGTTCCCTGCTGTGTGGTTGGTGACAACGACTATTTCTGTACTCACTCTCAGACAGAGAGACAAGCAGGATGTGAAGGAGATGAACTCTCATCATACTGTGCTAAATAGTACCATGGGGCACAAACCGCACCTAACATTAGCATGCGCCATTCTAAAGCTGTCATGCCTTTGGGCCACCAGTCTGTTGGCACTGAAAGGTCATATGAGACCCATGAATACATATGCAAGTCTTAATATCTAATACATCCAATTTTCATTTCATCCCAGTTACATATGACAATGGACAAAAGTTATCTTTTTGTTTTTTTTCAGGGAAGGTCACTTTAGCATGAATACACTTTTCTGAAAACACTACCCCTGCCACGTTTTGCAAATAGATATGAATATACCAAATGTTGAGTCCAGCCTTACTGAATAGAGTACTAAATGACTACTGTTTGGGCAAGGTCTTGTATTTAACTTGTACGATTTTTCGTTCAATCCGAGCAGAGACATGATAAGACAGGTGTATTATCCTGAAAAAAGTGTTGCTCATTATTTCATAATATAGATGATTGTTTAATGTAAGATGTCATTGTACTGTACTGAAGACAGTGTTGTACAATTATTGTGTACATATCATGAAAAAACAAAAGCTCTATCTGTAGGTGCTACTATTACCACTTACCACTTTCCTGTTCAACCAAAAGGCGTTGAATGAATCCCCTAGCTAGTCAGCTGGCTGTGAGATAAATGCAGCACGCACATAGTTTCTCTCTATGCAAGCATGTGTTTATATTGCCTGGCTGTGATGATGGGTTGTAAAGAAAACTACCCTGGTGTGATGATAGTGTTCAACTGAATGGCAACACTAGCTCTGCATTTTCCTTTGTGTGTTTCTAAGTTTGTGTGTCTGTGAAAAGTCGCTAAAGAGGCCTCTCTCAGAAGCTGGAATATTTAAAGGTAAAGTGAATGTTAGTGAATAGCACTACGTCTTTCAATGTTGTGTAGAAAGACCATATACATGCTCACATGTAGCAGGACATTATTTTCATATAGTTACCCATTCTAACCGTAGACTGTATAGAACATGGACATAGTCTCCATGACTTCACCCATCGGTTTCTGAAGACTTGTTCCCATATTGGCAGTCCTTGACTCCAGCTTAACCTAAAATGGGCCAAAAGGTGGAGCTGAAGTGGGTCGAATGAAGCTTGACTTGCCCATGCCTAGTAGCTGAGTCAACTCTGGGATTTATTTGATCATGTGACCTTGCGTATTTCTTGCCCCAAAGGACTTAATTGTAAAGGTGTGTCCAGCAGAGGGATACCATCTAATCCCTTTAGATTTGGCCTAGAGAGTTTAGATCTCTCTATGCTTCTTGCATAGACCCATAACGCCTTTCTGTTCTCACCGGTACTTCCTGGTTGTACTCAGCCAGGATGTAATATCATATCACATAATAGAATCTAATAGAGGTGGGCGACAGGGGGACACAGGGAGATGTATTGGTTGTTGGAGGAGGAAGAGTGGGGCCCATTTGTCAAGCCGTTATCAGCAGCATCCCAGAATTTGTCAGAGTCAATAACAAGACTGGCTCTGCATTGACAGACAAGTCTCTAACATACTGTGAAACTGTCATTTTTTGCCAAACATCAGTGTTTTGGCAGTGATTGAGGAGACACCAGTAATAGGAGTGGAATACCAACTAATTTTAACCAGGATGTGTAAATAGCAAGAGAGTTTAGGCACAACACCCCCTTCTTTTATTAGTGGTTGAATAGCCAATATTGCATTTGGAGATAATGTGCCGAAGATGAAACAGATGGCCATTTGCTGCATCCTACCACTACTCCTTTTAAGTGGGTTTTCGCTCTCCTCTCCTCTCACATATGCTCTTTTAAGTGTATTCATATTGAATGTTGGGAGAAACGAATCTTTAAATAGAAAAGTGGGTGTAGGAAGGGCATGTGTGGAGGAGGGATGCAAAGAAAAACAAGTTGATCTTTGATGTCTGTGTTTTACTTAACCCTCCAAAAGAAGCCTTGATGAGATTCCAGGATCGATTAAGCTCATGGGAGTACAAAAGATCAAAAAATGGGCCCTTCGTTCACTTCCATTTTTTGTTCTTTTTTACTTATTCCTGGTCCCCTGGATGGCTCTCCGGTGTGTGTGTGTGTGTGTGTGTGTGTGTGTGTGTGTGTGTGTGTGTGTGTGTGTGTGTGTGTGTGTGTGTGTGTGTGTGTGCCTGTGCACCCCAAGGAGTGTATGCGTCTGCTCATTGGCTCCGGTTGCATTTTCAACCCTGCCCGGCAGCCGCTTCCATAACATAATGATTACTGTTTGAGAAATGTGCCTCCTGGGGAAGCAAAGCTGCGGTTGAAAAATTATGTTTCCACACAATTATGTGAGGACAGTAAAGGGCCCCCCCACCTCTGCATCTTTTGGTCAGCTGACAAAAGGAGGACAAAAATGCTCGCTGTTAGCTGCAGATTTGAACTTGTGGTTGGAGTCAGCAAGGTGTGCCAAGTATCACAGCTGTATCCTGCAATCGATGACCTGCCTACCAGAGAGCTGGGATCAATGATGCCCTCCCTGTTCACACTGCCGGCTTCTCTTGTATTTTTCTCACAGGCATGTACTACAGTCCTATTTTTCCATTGCTAAGCCTAGGTGGTGAGATTAGTTGCAGTATAATTTAAGGCAAACAGATGGAGACAAATAAGTATTCACTAAGTTTTATTTATTTATTTGTTCAATGGAGATTGACTGCAAAGACCTTTTTTTCTGTCTGTCAAATTTTCAAGGGCTGCTCATGAACACGTGGTCACAGGCTTAAAAAATATAAAGCATCCGGCCTCCTCTCAGATTTGATCCTTTATTACAGGATCAGGCAAACATGGCACAGCAAGAGCTAATTTCTGCCAGTTTCGAGGGCAATCGGCTCATCGCGTCTTTAAATCCCAGGAAGGAAGATTGTACTTAAATAGTGGCCAGATCGACAACCCTGTTGTGTTGAAAAGGCAGGGATCACAGCTGAGTGCTGCTCTTTAAGAGTTAGCATGGAAATAAAACCTTGTGGCCAGGTATCCACTGGGTTGAAGCTGCTCCTCAGATAAGTTTGGTGCTAAATGGGTATAAATTACTGGTGTTTAACATTTAAGCTATGTGAAAAGTGAAATGTTAATTGTTATTATAATGACAGCAGTGCTATTACGTTTAAGTAGTGTTCTTGCTTATAAGTTGTCACCTAACAAAAATAATTGAAACAAAAAAATGTCTAATCTCACTGGTCAGCGTCTGCAGTGAGGATGGCTCAAAGCTGGCTCAATATGTGACAAACGAAATTAGGAAACAATTGAAAATATCTATACAAATTGCTCAGGCAGAGCAAACTGGGTTATTGCTGACTTCAGATTTTGTACATCATAGTTTCAAGATCATTATTATTATTCCAACCCAACTTACACTCAGTCAAACCCTTGTCTTGCATGATACGCTGCTAGTAGAGCTCAAATTCTAAACTTATAAGCTCTTGTCTAAATGATAATGAGACGTTTGCACGAGGGACCCAGTTCTACAAAGACAGTTTGAGCAAACTGGGAGCTACTAATTTCCCCTCTGTCTCTGAGGTCTTTTGGCAAGTAGAGAGCTCTAGAGAGAGAGAGATTGTGGGAACGCCGTCTCCTTACTCTATAACGAAATTCTGCTTTCCGGTACAGTTGGATAAAGAGGCCACCAGCACAGCCTCCAGTGTTTCAAGTCTGATTAATCTTCTGATTAGGTTAATCCAGCAATGCTTCACTGGAGGGAAGTCATCCCCACTCTGGAAGGCCTCCTGTTCCAAAAGAGGACTATATACAGTATCTCGTCCCTTTTTTTCTCTCCTTCGGGCTCTCTTAGTTTCTTTTGTGATTATCTGTACTCTGAGGTTAAAGGTGTTGTAAGTGTTTAAAATAGACTTTACATTCAGATTGTGTTTCCCCTGTGGCTCTTTCTTTGCTGGATCACCTCTTGATTTAATTTTATTTTAATTTCTGTAAAAGTCTCCCCAAGACAAATACCTTCTAAAACCTGTGTTCGATCAAGGTTCCGCTTATTGTGAAAGAGACAAAAGCTAATGAAAGTCAGGTAGGGGAGAATGCTTTACTTCACACCACTGGAAGATACAATAGGAGCCATTTGCTGATTTACAACCAGAGTTGGAGCAATGAATAGAAGATGCTAATGAAGGTCAAATGACAAAAGTTTTCTCTTGGTTCATAGTGAGGTTGGGTCTGTTAAATGGTCCTCCACTTCCACCACACATGCACACGCACGTGCACAGCTAATTTATTTGGCCCCTTTGCTGCTTAATGATCAGACATTTACTTCACACCGTGTCTCCTGTTCTACTGGATAATGTTTTTGTTTCCCACCTAATTAGCCTTTGTGCTCCTTACCCATCTCTAAAGCATTAAATAAATAGGATGTGCTTTGC
Source organism: Micropterus dolomieu (assembly GCF_021292245.1). Classification (NCBI taxonomy): domain Eukaryota; kingdom Metazoa; phylum Chordata; class Actinopteri; order Centrarchiformes; family Centrarchidae; genus Micropterus; species Micropterus dolomieu. The sequence continues at coordinate 12,331,707 of NC_060154.1, forward strand.
TGATGTGCAAACCTCCCAGGCAATCCTCTGGTGTATTTATTTTTAATAATCAAGTATTAGTGGTAAGTGGTTCTCCTGTTTCTCTTGGCATGCTGTGTTTGTCTTCAGAAGGACTTGTTTAGTTTATTAATTGATGTTAGTGATTCAAATTGCTGTGATTATTTGGACATATACAGTATTTCACTGTCAAACATGATCTTTGGAGCTATGGATAAGATCCTTGGACACTGTATTATTAATTTGTTGAAATGCTGATCAGGTGTTTCAGTTTTATACTGCTGTTTTTATTATCAACCACTTTGGTTAAGCGAGGTATCTGCTGATGAGCAAAAATGTAAACAATTGCAGTGTAATTTCATTGTATTCTTGTTATACTTGCATCTACCCCTATTGACTATTTTGTAGTGAATGCTGTGGAAGTCACATTTTATCCAAGTCAATTTGAAAGCCCAAAAGTCTATACAGATGGTGATGTTCATTGTGATCCATAAAAAAAGCCCAGCTTATCTTTGTACAAGCCAAGTTAAACACCTCAAGCCTAAGTTTCTCCAAGACGTCTCATTTTCATGTTGACAATTTGAACTTTGTATATGGCTTTGAAGAGTATAGGAGGGCAGGCTGGTTGAAAATAAAATTGGGACATAGTGCAATTGTCCTCAAAGTAGAATCTTTGAAGTTGCATATTTTACATTTTAGGCTTTTGGCTCATGGTGTCACACAGAGTGAGCAAGTTAGAATTTGGTATCTTGACACTTTGACACGGCACATAGCTGCGGGTAGGAACGCTGTTGTGCTGTGAGATCAAGCCTGTGACCTTTTAGTTTTACAATATTCTCTCTAACATCAAGGCCACCCTGCTTCCTCTCCGGATGCAGGGCCCAGAGCAACAAGTATCACTACTAAGGACTGCTGTGACACATCTCTGGTTGGATATCGCCCCTCGAAACCACACTGCTTCAAGTTACACTGGGCACCAACCTAAATGGGCTTAAATTTTTAATTTGCACTGGAGAACAGAGATCACATCTTGGGAGGATAGCATATCTGTAATTTATTTAAGAACCTCACAGAGGGAGAGTTATTTCGGAGGCGGAGAGCTGGAAGGGAAGTATCCATGTGGCATTTTTTCTTCAGCCCAAGGGGCTTGTAGGTAGACTCCACTGGTTAGTGACCTTCTCAGCGATGTGGAGAAGCGCTGAGGATGAACCTTCTATTTCTGTTCCCATCCTCGGGTAAAATCTGTTGAGTGCAGAAACTATTTCTCTTCCATCCTGAGGAACAATGGAAGTGTTTGAATAATTGATTTGAAGTTTTGCTAAAACTCTGAATGCTTTTAGATTTTACCAGAGTAAAGTGATTCACCAGCTCTGTCACCCCACAGCTTGTCTCATGTTGAATTCCTCTTCAGTTTGAAGACATGAGAGTGTAGTGAAGAGTACTCAACATCCCTTGGTCAACACACGTCACCTTCACTGCCGTGAAATAAAAGCTTTGTCGCTCTTAATTAAACCGGGCCTGATTAGCACAGACAGGTGTGGCAGGCCTTCTGTTTACTCAAGCAGCAACAACAAGCATGCTAGAAACAACCTGCGATAATTTATTAAAATCACCACCAAAGCTGCCATTTATTCACGGTGGAGGGGTGAGTGTGCAAGTGGGGTAAACTGGGGTGGGGGTATGGAGGCTGCTGGTGGTGGCACGCTATCATGCAGTTCATCCTTAATGAATGTGGATTAGCGGGGATGATCCAGGCTTTGCAAAGCCCCTGGTCCAGGGCTGGTGGAGGTTGTGTGTATGTGTGTGTGCGTGTGTGTGTGTGTGTGTGTGTGTGTGTGTGTGTGTGTGTCTGTGCGTGTGCATGCAAGTGTGTGTAATGGACAGTGGGAGGTGACATCATGACACAAGCCAAAGTCAGTTTGGAAATCGTTCCCAGAATTCTCTACAATGGCCGACTGTAATAATACATTGGATGACCCAGAATGTGTGTGTGTGTTTGTGTGTGTGTCTGTGGACACCCATCTTCTCCTCTCCCCACCAATCACCATGCAGTGCATCAGCCACCTCCTTCCTCACAGATGAGCATGAGAGCTGATTAATATTTCTCTGCACTGATTTATTCGTTCATTTAATTATTTGCGAGCTGTTGACTGCGAAGGGAAAACATGTTTGTTAGTTTTTTATATATATTTCTCAACATTGTAGAAAGAAGGAGCATCTTAACATAGAAAATGGGAATTTGAATGTTATGATTATTTCATGATGATGAACTGCTCAGATGCTTTGTTGATAATGCCAAACCCTTAAGGCATACATTTTGAAATGTGCTACTACTCCCAAATTATGCCACATCTAAGAGAGGGTTCGGAGAAGCTTGTGACTTTTGACCGTGACATCACCACTTTGAATTTGCATGTTGGAAGTTATGTCTGTGAGGAGGAGCAAGCGAATAAGTTAAACTCCTCTCTCCCTTTGCGCCTACTTGAGAGCTTCCCTTGAACTTTGCGTTTGAACCAGTGAAGCTGCTCAAAGGCCACCAGGTAGTGGAATGTATGTACTGAGAAGGTACTTGTATGAAATATTTTAAACTATGTGGATATGCAGCAGGGCTGTGCAGTCCTCTGTAAATTTCATCTCTGCATTAGTGATATAAAAAACGAAAAATTATATGTAAGCACCAAGATTGGCAGGAAATTGAAGAGACAGCAAGTTTCCACATTGCACACAGGTCCTGAAGCTTTGGACTCTCTAAATGGAATGACTGATACCCTGGTTTTGGCCACTAGGTCAAGTTAACAAGCTGACTTTTCGAGCACCCCATGGTCTCAGTTTGACGACAGCCATCTCTTTTAGCCAATGGTTAATACAAAGATTTGCAGCAGCCACATAAAGACGTTATGGTGATATGTTTGCTGTCAAAATGAAATATGGGCCATTGTCATAAAACAGCAAAGCCATGCTTCTACTCAACCCTGGACCTCTCTCGTCAGAAACACACACACAATGCATACACTGCAGTGTACGAGAGGGAAATCGGATAGTCAGACAACAGTTTGCATAGCAGCCATAAACATTTGGCCTGGGAGGTGATTTATAATAATTAATCCGCTGCGTCCAGTCCCAACAGCCTCCCATTCTAACCCCCCACCAATATACCACACACACACACTCACAGCCTCCCCATCCCCTAGCCAGTCAGGCTTGGGAACACAGCTGTGACCACCTCGGCGCATTTTCAACCCAATTTCACCGACGTCCCTATCAAAGGACATCGAAGGGGATTTAGTCTGTCTATCTTTCTCTCTCCCTGTTAAACCCCTGAACCTTCACAATAGAACATGTGCTGTACTTTATCATGTCCATCATATCATGAACCATTAACATGAGGGCCTACAATAACATTATTTATGGAGGCGTTAATATTAATATCGACCTGTGTGCTGTCAGGTAAGCTGATTTACTGAGTGCTGGAATGCCGGGCTGTGTAGAGGTGACAGGCGGACTAATTGAATATCAGTCACCGCATACAGCATGCCGACAGTCTCACTATAGAACAAGCAAGCACAATCTACACATGCAAAACGATACATTTACTCCAAAACCTAAGTAAGCATTAAGAAGTACCTTGTGTGTGCAAGGTATATCTGCCTTTAAATTTTCTATTAAAAGCAGGGATTTCTGTCTGTATAATATCTTGGAATTATAGCCTAGAAAAGTGTCGTTTCCTTTCTGTCTACATAAGACAGGTCACTTCATAGACTTTTTATCCAATGTTGCATGGCAGCAATTATGACTGGTGCTCTGCTGAGAGCATGTTATTATAATGGACGCTGTTGCACTTTATCTGCACAAAACAGGCCCCACTAATGAAACTTCAGTCGGAGTGGCTCATTGCCGGAGTGTTTCATCTGAAAATTGTGTTTGAGTGTGTGGAGGTTCTCTGACAGAGCACAGAGGTACGGGATTAGTTAGAAGCCGTGGAGAATAATGAGGTTGCAGGACAAAGGCACTCTGGTTGTGTTTGGAGTTGGGTTTTTGAAGGCAAATCTTGTCAATTTCAGTGAATTTGAGGCACTTTGACAAAAAGGCTTTTCACATAGTTTTTTTCATAAAACCTAAAATGTTGGCTATGTTATGTAATTCTGTGCAAAACAGCACAGTGTTTTTAATTGAGAAATGGGTGGATAAAATAACTTAACTTTTTGCTTCTTTTTTTAAAAAATAAATTTCATTTCAGACATGGAACACATAACATTGCTGGCTGTTAAAGTGATGGCAATTTATCTTTCAGACATTAGTGACTTACGTATGTTCCTTACTGCTTCATTCAGCACATTTGACAGCACATTAACAGAATGAGCTCCATGCATGCACAATATTTGGCTTCAGGTGCATGAGAGAGAGGACAGTGGCGAGTTTAAAAAGTTATGATAGCCAGGAAGAAGAGTGTTTTCTGTTTTCTCACTGATGGATTTTAAAAACTTATTTTGCTATTGAAGCCTTAGTGACCACCCTGAGTGTGAGGGATGCTCGCTACCGCTTCTACCAGTGAAAGTACTAATCATATTCATATCTGTTTCATCTCTTACTGTTACTTGATAGCAAACTCTGCTGACTGTTTTGTAATATCTGACAGTGCACAGGCATTGAATGACAGGACATTCAGTTGGGACTCTTGTCTCATTTAATTCCTGTTTGCTCACATTCTGTATGTAAAGAGTTTTGCTAGATATTAATTTATTCATCCACTCAGCTGGAATGAATGAACACAGGAAACACTGTACAAGATTATTACCAGTATTGTAAGAGGATGCATGTCTGAAAGGTTTTGTATTTACAGTGACCATGACCAAACACTTACCCTAACCTTTAATTTCTTCATAATAAAACCAGTAGATAGACCTTTTAAACTGTTTTTCTCAAACTTTGTGCTGATGTAGCCTAGCAGGAAGAACGCAGTCCTTAACTGATGGATTAATTCCCTGTATAGCTGGGTATATGTACAGTAATGGCACAAAACAAATGGAGGGTAAAAGCAAGAAATGTAGACATTTGGTCATTTGCAGTATTTTGTGGGTCAGAATGCTGTTTGGAGTAGATTGGAATATATTTGAATGACTAAAGGAGGTTATTATCCAATGAATGTCTCATTATTTCTTTCTCAGAGCCCAGAGGAGCTTTGACTGGTGCCTCAGTGCCTTCCTACATGGCTTTGAATTGAAACAGTTATTTTCATAAGGTCGATTCTCCTTTTTCACATCTGCATTTTTCGGCATTTAGCCAATGCTCTAAACCCGAGCAGTTTACAGTGAGTGAACAGGCAGAAACGTGTTCAAGGACACTGTATCAGGAGGGCACACACAGCTGTAGATAGCTACATTGCGACTGTGAAAGAATCTCACCTATGACATTTGTGTGACATTTCTTATTATTAGAACACTTAATGCCATCTAGGCAGTCTTTTTTGTAAGGCATTAAAAGTGCTTCAGAAAATATGATACAAAACCCAGGGCACTGTATGTGTACTATTACAGTGTTGAGGGCAATCATTTATAAATTCATTGAATTCCAAGTGCATCTTCCTTTGCACCGTTAAGGTCGGGGTGCTTACATTCCTGATAAAGAAAAGAATGCTTAGTAATATGCCAGAAGACAAATCTGGCTGCCGTCTGCTCTGTGATATTAATTAAACTGAAAGAGATGTTATAGTATGTAGCAAATATGAGCAAAGAGGGATGCTTTAAAGCTAATCATTTTTGTTCATCTGAATAACTTTCTATACTACTATAACACTGCAGCATGGTTTGGGCATATGAGCAGTTGAGCACAATGAAATGTGACTGCATGACATTGACATAACATTGTGAAACCATTAAAAGGTAAATGGTGTCAAAGAAATGGCAACAAAAGTTTGTAATTGTATCATCTCTTCCACCCTAATGGTTTGATTTTTCAGGAAGGATGAGATGATACCATTGCATGTCCTTATCAGTTTCCCAGAAATCCTTGTCCAGTGTTCCAGTGTGTTTGCGTCTAATTTTGTCTACAGAGGTCTTAAGGTATCCATCCTTTTGGGAAATACCATTACTTGCCTTAATTTTATGTCATTTTTAAAAGCAAGATAAATACATTTGGAGTCAAACTCTTATCATATATGAATTCATGAGTGTGTATTGTAGAGCTTCTTGACTTCCCTCCGCTCTTCCCCCCCATTTTCTCTGGTCTTATTTCTCGACTTGTCATTTCCTCTCTATTCCACTCTCGCTTCCTATTGGCTCATTCTTTTGACTCCTCCCCCATTATCTCCTCTCTTGTCTTTTCCTCTCCACTCATCTTTACTTCCCACCCTAGATTCTCTTTTCTCCACCTGTCTTCTCTTCTGTCTTTTCCCTTTGGCTTGTGTTCACCTGTCATTTCCTCACTGCTTTCCTCTTGTTCAACTTGTCCCTTCTTGACTCCTCCTCCTCTCCCTTCTTGACATATCTGCTCCTCCCCCGTCACTGTCTGCTGTCACTGAACTCTTCCTCCTCCCACTTTTCTCGTTTTTCTCCCTGGCACATATCTTCCTATTGATTACCTTAACTTCACATTTCTCTCCCCTCCTTTTCACTCACACCTTCTCTGTGTTGCATACCCATTTTCCTCAACTCCCCCTTTTCTTTTGTCATCCTCTCTGCTCTCTTGTCCTTGCTCTCGTGAAGATCTGGTTTTTAATTGCTTAAGGGCATATCAATCCTTTTATACCTGGAGAACAATGGAGAGTGAGGATGTGGGTGGGTGAGGGTAAGGGTGAGGTGAGGACAGGACAAGAAGACAGAAGTGCTACCGTGGCAAAAAAAAATTTCATTCTAAGAGAAAAGGTCTCTCTACTTTTGTCACATCAAGGTAGAAACTGTGTTGACATTTCATCATGGGAGGTTGAAATGTGCAGTTTTTTTACTTTTCAAGTAGAAGACCCATTGACATTTGCAAAGAATAGGTCAGCCTTATGTTTTCTTACTTTTGCGCTTTTATTTTTTCATGTACATGCTCAGTGAGTGCAACTTCCCTGTTCCTCTATTCTGAATGTGCCGCATGTGGTCACGTTGCTGGGGAGAAAATACATGGACCCACGTTAGAGCATGCATGTTTTCATTTCCCAATTTGCCATGCACCATGATGCTCGGCCATCTGTCTCAGCACGGTGACTAAATTCAATGCCAGTATATTGCAGGGTCATGAGAAAACAAACCGGAGCTGCTTTCCACATGAGTGGATGAAGCATAACTTAACCCCCGTTAAGTTATTAACACTTTGAGAGTTTGAGCATCATGCTCTCACCTGCAAGTTATTCTGAGAAACGAAATCTTAATTGTTGATTTAGGACGAGCTTTAGCTTCCATGCTGTTCGGCTAACCCTTCATTCCGGCTGATTAATGGCGACTCGCCCAGCCAAGGGAGTGTCTCATGCGATGGAGGAAGCGGTAGTGCAACAGCGTGTGTGCAGTGAATAAATGCTGTACATTAAACAAATTCCCCCGTGCATGTCTTGGCAGCCAGGCGTGTGGGAGGAGTGGGTATTGCAGAATCGGCCACTTTTTTCCCTCTCTCTCTCACTGACACGGGCGTACATGCTCATGTGTATCAGCAGCCACACGTGTGTTTTACATCTAAACAGTTATTTTTCACTGCTTGTTTTCAAATTCAGCCCATCCAAAATGTATTTCACACTCACGTTCATACGCTCACAGACACACACAGTTTCATTGAGCTTCATAAGTTCTACATTTGCCAGCATATGCATAACATGTAACATGTTCACAAACCGATGTAGTCACACGTACACACACACATCCATATCTCCCTCATCTCACTCCATACTCTCCCTGTGCTGCAGTCAGTGTATCAGGGCATCCTTCTACAGCCAGCCTGTTAGTTGACACTGGCTGGCCAGTGAGGGTCAACCTGACCACTGTGGCCTTTCACAGTAAAGGATCATGTTGACTGTCAGCCGTTGAGGTAATAATGCCCTAAGAGGATACTGGGAAACTGTCTACAAGCAGCGACCAGTTCATGAGCCAAAGACAGAGGGGGAGGAGGAGGGAAGTCAATAACATCAGGCTAGATAGGAGTCAGTAGAAATGTGTTGTCTCTTCTGATGCCAAATATTTCCTTTTTTCCTCCTCCAACAACGTATAAAGTTGTCTTATTAACATCAATTTTCATAGGACTTTTTAAGGATGTATCAATTTCATTTCATAAATGGTTAATATTTTAATTTTAAATACATCTGCAAGTGGAAGTTCAGTTTCAGCATCACACCCAGATGACATCAACGTTCACATTTTAATTGCTTAAAGAAGCAGAAAGCTTAAGAAACTGCAGTTAGCATAATTCAAGTTTCAAAGCATGGAAAGTAGGCCCATGTTATGCCATGTCGATATGATATCCTATGATGGGCACTGCATTTGCACTTAATATGAATTATGTGTTCTCCTTATTTGCACTCTATCTGCATAGTAATTTGATCTCGGTATGCAGAACTTGCACAAATATGGTATTTTCAACTCCGTTTTTTCAACATAAACTTAAACATATATAGTCAAAGCCATGTAGTGCATTTGGGGAAGCTCTCCTATAGGAGTGTTAGTGTCCATATTAATCGATCATACCCAGTGTCGTGCATTTCAGCAATGATCGTTATCTAGAAGGACTCTGGGTGCAGGGTAATGATGAGCTCCTCTGACCTTTCACTGGAGATAACCTTCCTCAGCTGCTCAGTGGAAGCTCCTTAGAGTGGACTCATGGTCGCCCACAGCTGCAGACCTGCCTGAGAGTATCGACTGAATATCGAGTGAGGTTATGGTGCAGTACACATGGCCTCGAGAAGCATAGAAACTCACACAAGCGCAAGCATAATTACATGTACAAACAAAGAAAAATGCATGTAGATATACAATATGCACTCATATTTAAGTAGTTAAAATTACACAGTAAACTCAAACACAAGCATAAACGCACACTCAAACATCATTAGTGCTCACAAACACGGTTGCGTCCCTCCATATACACAATTTGCTATATAAACCATAAACTTATGGATACAGTACATGGGAGAATATTGAAACACTCTCACGCACACACCCACACACATTCAGATAAGGACCCGCAGATTTGGACCAGGCTCATTAGAGACGTGAAGGAGAAAATGATCAAAAAAAAAAGCCAGGGGGGATTTCATGCAGATTCGCACTCCACCGCTCTCAGGCAATCAGCGGCAAGCCTCCTCTTCGCCAGAACTGTCGTCCTTTGGTCACAAAGGGCAAAGAGAGAGAGGGAGAGAGAGAAACTCATTTCAGCGTTCGTCAAAATTCCCCCACCTACCACTTGAGGAGGCAGTTCATTTTATAGTCCCTTTCATTAATGTTTCTCTTTCATTCTCCCTCTCCCCTTTTTCTATCTACTTTAAAGGTGCAAGTGAGCAAGCAACAAGGAGTAGAAGAAGAAGCCACTGGAGCAGCTGAAGATATGAAGCTAAAGAGGTTTTGAAAACAACCCAGTGGTAAGTGTCTAATATGTTTTACATAGTGCACCGCCATATTAGGAGAATTATTTTGTTTTCCAGAAGGAGTCTCACACCCTGCATAATAGCTGATATTACAATGTGGGGCACAATTTCATGCTTTGTTAATCATCAGATCTTTGTTTTTTTCAGTCAATCAATATTCCTCCTACATTTGTTACTTGCTTCTTCCACCTTTCCATCTTTCTATCTCTGCCTTTGGTTACAGGTCGTACCTTCGTAGTCCTCAAGTTTCACACTACTGCAGATGGCATTTAATAGTTATATTCAAACATGCAGCAGGCAAAATCTTTTTATGTTAAAATGCACTTATTTTTTATTTGTAATTTACAAACTTGGTCTGTGACAGACCATCTTACCCCCCACCCCCACACCCCCAACTGAGAAGCTGCAGATAACTCCTATTTGTCTAATACCTACCTTTTTTCTGTCATTGATGGGCTGCAACCTTGGGCTCCACACTGAGAAAACTGGACATATTCAATAATAGATTCCTCTGCTTAGTCACCAAAGTTACTGCTTATGAATTCATACTGTATGCTCTGTACATTGTCTGTGCACTCTTGTTAAGAATTTTGGCTAAAGACGTTCACAAAACAGTGTAAAAGTTTACTGAAGTTTGGTGTCGGTCACTGCAGATCCAGTCCTTATTTTCCCTAATGATCTCTGTGACGTGACACATCGTCATCTTCCTTCACAAATTTCCTTGCTCCCTGTGCTATACCCATCGATCCATATTGAGCCACAGCAAGCTGGCATTGAGGAGCTTCTCCTGTACTTCGGCAAATCCTTCATCCAACACACTGCATTGGTGGTTTTAAGACCTGGAGGCTGTCACGCATCAGTTTAAGAGAGTAATGTATTCAGTCACCTGACTATTGCATTCAGATTCATTCATATTCAGTCCTCTTGGCGTTGGTGCATACTACTAAGTGCAGAATTCATTTTAAAAGGTTTCCTCACGTATTCTCTTTGAAATTGATTAATGAATAATTTTTGCACTGTATGCAGCGTTTGGCATCCTCTTGAGATTAGACACCTTGTTAAATGACATCCTAGGCCTCTCTTCATTGAAATTTTAATTCTAATAGTATGATTTGTTTATTTGTTTAACTTTTTTGTTCCTGGAGCACATGAGAGCACATTTAGTTTATACCAGCTAGCACACACAAAGAGAGAGGCAGAGAAGACAAAAACAAAATTAATTAAAAGTAAAAAAAAACAACAACTAAGTACTAAAAACAACATTATAGCAAGACTGAAAAAGTCTCCATTCTTGTACTCAATCTATCACTCATATATCATCATAATTCAACTGACTTTATCCCCAGTCTCCAAAATTAATGTTCTTAAGGAGAAGCATAAACAAAAAGTTGACCAATTCTTACAAACTGGTAACATGTCAGAGAATACAAGTGTCTCTGTTTTTTATATTAATATAAATATTTTAATGATATAGGCCTAGCTACTAGATATGTGTGGATGTGTTGATTAATCGTGTCCATCCATATATTCCACAATCAGGTCAAAATGCTATCTCTTGGTTATATGGCGTAGTTATTGTTAATTTTGAGCTGAAATATCTACTGTAGTTGACTCCACTGCCATTACATACACTGCACACCCCAATCTCATTTCCATATCATCACTTGACTATTAGTGCTGATGGCAGAGCGGTAGACATGCAGAAACTGAGAATGAGCTAATGGGTGCAGATTCAGACATCCCCTCTGCATGTGCAGAGGGCGGCCTGCTTCTCGTCACCTCGTCGCCGGAGGCCACCAGCCTCATATTAACAGCTGTATTTGGCATATTGGGCTGCGATAGTAGTGAGGCCTCAGTGACCTGCTTCATTTGACTGCAGAAGTGGTGGAAAGAGATAGTACATCTGGACACCCTGCTATGGGCTCAACAAGCTGGAAACTGAAAGAGCGCAGAGGGAAGACCATCTTACATATTAGATCCACTGGGTTTAACTGCCTGCCTGTGAGTCATTTATCACCAGTATTTCAGTGGTTTAAAACACAGCCAGGGCACAAGAAGTGGCACATTTTACACTTTGTTTGAATTTTTACTCACCAAAATAAACTATAATCTTAGTCATAATTTAGCTGAGTCGAGTTATTACAAAGTACAGGCGTGGCTTCCAATGCAATAAAATGCTTGTGCTCTGTCCTCACTTCTAGACAGTACCACACAACTACCAACAAAAAGAACATATGTTCTACGTAATAACCAATAGAAATAAACATTATTCATTAAAAAGAAAAATGATGATGTTAATGCAAGCGATGGCATTATACCAACACTGCACATTAAAATAACACCGGTGCCTTGCATGCTTTACGTGTTGATGAGTCTGATTGCCTGCAGACTAAACAAATGTTCATATGTGATAGTTTTGTTGAGCTGCTTCAGGTCTTTTACAGACCAAACCCCCCATTACACCTCCAGAGAGGATACCTTTGGGTGTGCACTGATAAAAGGTCATCAATGTTAGATTGTACTTTACAAGCAGGTGTAATTTGCAAGTTTTAGTTTTCCTTAAAATTAGGCATCCACCTCTAGAGAGGGGGGGTAAAAGCATGTAATTGGACAAAATTTCAGGGACTATAATGTTTGATGTTTGATGTTTATTCCAAATAGTGAGAAGAGTGTTTAGTTCTAAGGGTGGCAATTTAAATCAGTTGGTAGATGTATCACTTGTTCAGTTGTTTGGTGCAAAACACTTCAGTTTGATTGCTTTAAAGTGGAAACATAGCCTCTAGGTACCAGTTGTGGGGCCCATGGAGGCTGTCTTGGTTTAAAATTGTACAGTCAACATTTGGCATTTGAATATATAACATTTTGAAATCATTTTATCAGCCCACAAAGACTTTTTATTGACATTTATGTTCTGTTTAAATTTTACATTTTGAAATATGATATATTGATGATTACCAGTTGTTGCTGATTCAGGTGCCTCCCTCTCCAGGTCCTCTGAGCATACCTGACTTGGCCAAATCCCTAAGGCCTTTGCACCTGAATGAACAGGCAACAGGCAACAGCAACTGTTGGCTGAGCTTTAAGGACAGTTTATAAGGAAAAGTGAGCAGCAGCTTTTAAGTGGCTCCTAGGATGTTAGCAGCACAATTAAACAAAGCTCTGCTAATCTTTACAGCAGCCATCAAGAGGAACTGTGTTCTTGCAGAGCAGTGTTATCCATAGCAAGGCGCTGGGAGTTTGACAGACTGGATAATTTGCCCTGTGAGCTGCCACCATCCTCATCACAGCAGTGCTTTCACTGCATGCTTTCTGTGTTAGAAACAACCCTAATATACATCATAAAGAGAGGAGACAAAAAACACAGCAATGAATTAGCATTATTCAATTATATATGCTCCAGTTATTTGTAGCGGCATATAAAGAAATGTAAATTGACCTCAAGTTTGGAGGTAATGAATTTGATTATGCCAGTGCATGTAATTTCATGGTATTTGGGAATGGAAGATGTTTAGCTTATTACACTTTCCTCAGAGTGATGCTGGAAAGCTATGCAGTGTGAATCATTTTAAAGTTCTCCTTTTTGTTTTATGTTTTGTATTATAATTACACAGTTTTCCATTTTGTTTCTTTGGAGCACATCCAAGCGTAATTTAGTCATTACTGTGCCACTCAACAATAAATTCTGACAACCTGTTACATTGAGTTTGAACTCATCTTTACAGCAGTTTATACCACTTGTAGGGCTTTGGCTGACCCTGCCGACACGCAAAACTTCCCAAAGTAGTTTGCAAACTATGCTCCTAAACTTTGGGGTAGCTGATGGATCAAAATAAACAACCTGCTGATGTGTCCTATAATAAAAGACTTCGATATATATTTTTAGGGTGGGGTGGAGAGATGCTATCTTAGGTCTATTAATGCAGTCATCGCTGTGTTGCCCCAGGCCAGAGGGCCTAATCCAGAGTAGTGAGAGTGAATGGGACTGTGGCTCAGGCTTGCCAGACCTGCTTAGGTTCTGGTTGAGAGCACAGTGCTGTGTGGGCGAATCTATTCTGTCCTTGGCAGGGCACAGCATAAACATTGCCCAGGGAATGCAGGCAGGCAGGCAGGCAGGCAGGCAGGCAGGCAGGCAGGCAGGCAGGCAGGCAGGCAGGCAGGCAGGCAGGCAGGCAGGCAGGCAG
>NC_060154.1:12345531-12383756 GCF_021292245.1 Micropterus dolomieu
AATATATAACATTTTGAAATCATTTTATCAGCCCACAAAGACTTTTTATTGACATTTATGTTCTGTTTAAATTTTACATTTTGAAATATGATATATTGATGATTACCAGTTGTTGCTGATTCAGGTGCCTCCCTCTCCAGGTCCTCTGAGCATACCTGACTTGGCCAAATCCCTAAGGCCTTTGCACCTGAATGAACAGGCAACAGGCAACAGCAACTGTTGGCTGAGCTTTAAGGACAGTTTATAAGGAAAAGTGAGCAGCAGCTTTTAAGTGGCTCCTAGGATGTTAGCAGCACAATTAAACAAAGCTCTGCTAATCTTTACAGCAGCCATCAAGAGGAACTGTGTTCTTGCAGAGCAGTGTTATCCATAGCAAGGCGCTGGGAGTTTGACAGACTGGATAATTTGCCCTGTGAGCTGCCACCATCCTCATCACAGCAGTGCTTTCACTGCATGCTTTCTGTGTTAGAAACAACCCTAATATACATCATAAAGAGAGGAGACAAAAAACACAGCAATGAATTAGCATTATTCAATTATATATGCTCCAGTTATTTGTAGCGGCATATAAAGAAATGTAAATTGACCTCAAGTTTGGAGGTAATGAATTTGATTATGCCAGTGCATGTAATTTCATGGTATTTGGGAATGGAAGATGTTTAGCTTATTACACTTTCCTCAGAGTGATGCTGGAAAGCTATGCAGTGTGAATCATTTTAAAGTTCTCCTTTTTGTTTTATGTTTTGTATTATAATTACACAGTTTTCCATTTTGTTTCTTTGGAGCACATCCAAGCGTAATTTAGTCATTACTGTGCCACTCAACAATAAATTCTGACAACCTGTTACATTGAGTTTGAACTCATCTTTACAGCAGTTTATACCACTTGTAGGGCTTTGGCTGACCCTGCCGACACGCAAAACTTCCCAAAGTAGTTTGCAAACTATGCTCCTAAACTTTGGGGTAGCTGATGGATCAAAATAAACAACCTGCTGATGTGTCCTATAATAAAAGACTTCGATATATATTTTTAGGGTGGGGTGGAGAGATGCTATCTTAGGTCTATTAATGCAGTCATCGCTGTGTTGCCCCAGGCCAGAGGGCCTAATCCAGAGTAGTGAGAGTGAATGGGACTGTGGCTCAGGCTTGCCAGACCTGCTTAGGTTCTGGTTGAGAGCACAGTGCTGTGTGGGCGAATCTATTCTGTCCTTGGCAGGGCACAGCATAAACATTGCCCAGGGAATGCAGGCAGGCAGGCAGGCAGGCAGGCAGGCAGGCAGGCAGGCAGGCAGGCAGGCAGGCAGGCAGGCAGGCAGGCAGGCAGGCAGGCAGGCAGGAAGGCAGGCAGGCAGGCAGTCAAGCGGACAAGAGCAAAACTATAAGGATGGTTGCCTTTAATTTCCTTCCTACTGACTCCCCTCTGTCCAGGGCTTGAGAGCAAGAGAGGGTAACGAAAGACCAGAATGTGTATGGGTGTGGAAATTACCTGTGGAAGCTTCACCAAAGTATGCACTGTTATCCTCCTTCCCCCTCTCACTCGCACAGACACACACACACACACTCAGTTCAATTCAAATTAGCTTTATTGGCATGAATGTCTAACAACAACATTGCCAAAGCATCATACATACAACATAAGAACAATCAGCCACATACATTTCATTAAACAAGTAATTAAAGTGTAAAGTAATCAAAGCGTATGTGTGTTTGTGTTAAAAAAAAATTAAGAAATATTAAAAAATAAAATCAATAAATAAAACAGTAAGCGTGTGTGTGTTAAAAAAATAAGATATATATTTAAAATAAATAAATAAACAAAACAGTAAGCGTGTGTGTGTTTGTGTGTGTGTGTGTGTGTGTGTGTGTTTAAAATATATATATATATATATTAAAAATAAAATAAAATAAATAAAACAGTAAGCGTGTGTGTGTGTGTGTGTGTGTGTGTATGTGTGTGTGTCACTCTCCATCACACTCTTTCACAGTGAATCTGCCCTGATCCAACCAGTTGATGGCCGTGAAGCAATGACTCACTCGCTCTCTTACTGTCTTTAAGTGATCTGTGTTTGCTCCATGGCACTCTGGTGCTCTGATCTCATGACCCCGTGTGTAAACAAAGCACCACTGCTTCCCCATCCACTACCCCGCTGCCACCATCCCCCCACCCT
This sequence comes from Micropterus dolomieu, assembly GCF_021292245.1. Classification (NCBI taxonomy): domain Eukaryota; kingdom Metazoa; phylum Chordata; class Actinopteri; order Centrarchiformes; family Centrarchidae; genus Micropterus; species Micropterus dolomieu. The sequence goes on from NC_060154.1 coordinate 12,347,700, forward strand.
CCACTACCAAAAAAGGAAGACGGAGCCACTGAGAGCCAGCAAGTCGGTCAGCCAACCCACTGAGGAGGCCATTAGTGAGCCAGCAAGCCAGCGGAGAGGTTGGTAGAAAACCACCTCTGGCATCACTCATCACTCGTGGCCTCTCTGGCTTCACCCGCCTCTCCGCAGTGAAGAAATGCACACACTCACGCCATGTGCACAAACACGCGCTGAAAGGCACACTTATATCTACACATAGCACCATGCGCACAGTGACCTGAAAGCATTCAAGCACTCAAATGCACGCACATACAGTGTGTACATAAAATGTATACAATGGCAGACATTGAGAGGCACATGTGCTTGAGCATACACACAGTGAAAGACACATATGCACACACAGCACATGTGTACATACAAAATAAATATTCACGGAACACTACACACAACATGTACACAGAGTAATGGCCTATTACTGCATAAAATCCCTCCTACACAGCATAAAATACACTGTTTTTTAGCAAGGCCTCTAAACAATCTAAGATATGTTTCTTTGCTGAAGATGTATTTACATGGTGCTATACCATTACATGTAGATCAGTCAGTAGAAGTTCTTATTTTCACACTAAAAACAAGAGAGTATAAACAATATTGAAGACAAAAAGGCAAGACTTTTAGATGGCTGATGAAATTATATTTTTACATTAATGATGCTGGTATGATAGTTTTTGCAAAGTTTATGTTTGATCAGTGTTATCCCACAAATGGTATGAATCCTCCAGTAGTGATGAAATTGTTTATCTTCTTCTATACAGTAGCTATAGTCATGGAGTAACCTCAGCATCACGTATTGATGTGACTATCTGATATAATGTATGTGTAATAAAAGGCGAATAGCCTGCTGGTCTAACCCTACACATGATAAACACCAGTGGGGAACACATGAAACCGCTAGTTTACAACATTTACAGTTAAAGTAATCATCCGCTCAGTCCAGTAATGCAAGCTTGGCAGTAGAAATGTACCGTTCAAGCAGCAGTAGGCAGCAGATAAAACAACACATTAATACAAAACACTCCCTCTATGTCTGTGTCTTCCTCTGTCCTCACTCTTTCTTCAGAAATTCTTTGGTTTATTTAGCTGCACTCTTTCACCTGCCTCCAAATGTCAGCTGAGTCCAACAGAGCTGGAGGGAAAACATTCTGAGAGAGAAAGCCATATTGAGAGTGAGCCGGCTAAAAGAAATGCACGAGAGTTTAAGGAGAAAGAGAGGCAGGAGGAAGTGAGTGTCTGGTAACAGAAAAGTCCTCCAAGAGGGTTATACAGACTCTAATGCATTATACTAACATATAACACTATAATTTAGGCATTTATCTGATGTCTTCTCCACAAAGATCATTGTTAGACTTGTTATGCGATCATTGGATTTAATGACGAACTGGGCTGCGCAACAATGGGATGTTGCTGACATTGCTGTGGGCCTCAAAAGCATACAAAGTGGCCAGGCCCACTCTGAGGAGTGAGCAATTCAGTGAGCAGCACCACCAAGATGTCACCAATTAACACACATCACAGATGCTGCACTGCCTTTGTCTATACTTTGAAATACTGTTAAAAACAGAAGAAATTAAACACAATAAAAACAATCAATTTAATGTCAGCATTGATATAGACAGATATTGCTGTAAATCAAAAATTAAAGAGAGAAGGATGAAGGTGCTCACATCTTCTTTTGTGTTGAAGTGAAGCTCACCAAGACAGTGAAGCCCTGACCACCTGATGAAACACACAAATGCATGTGTTTCACGGATAAATGCACCACATCTAACATGGCATCTGAGGATCTCAAACATTCATAAAAATGCAGAGAGAGACAACAGATTTATTCTCTACCCAGCAGCATGTAATTCATTGCATTCCCACCTCTGCCCTACCCAGTACATCCACCGAGCTCCCATCTCCGTTCTCAAACTCCTGTCTATCGCAATGCTCACTTGTGTATCAAGGTAATGGATTCATAATCTCTCTCAAACACTTTGTAGATCTCTATCATGGTGGGAGATAAGAGAGACTGTCGTTGCACTCTAATAGCTGTCAGTCTGCCTTTTCTCCTGCTCGCTGTTTGTGTGTGTTAAGCAAATTACACATAACCACAAACCCAAGCACACATCCTCCATTTTGGCTTCCAGGAAGAAACAAAGATTCCAGCCCAGAGCACAGTCACTTATCAGCTAACTGTTGAGGCAACATGTCGACCAAAGGCAGCAAATGCCTCTCAGAGAGCGTTAAACACTGAGCGCTGGTCGACTTTCTCTCTTTCTTCCAGTGTCTTGTTTGCAGTAAAACACCACAGAGCACTTTCCAACTTAGCTGACAAACAGTCAACCTCAGGGAAAGTAAATATCTGAGATGGTGAGGCAGGCTCAGAGTAACTAAACACGCGAGGGGGGTTGGCTCTCGGGGGCCACCGAACGCAGCGTGCGTGTGTTTTTAATTGTGTTTTCGGTGGGGTGATGAAATGTCCACCATTTGAGCACGAGCTGGCAGTAAGTGGGCTGTCGCCTCCAGGGACAGAGTGAGCGATGGCCCGCTGCTATCAGAGGTGATTGTGCCTCAACCCCTAGGGGTGACATAGATGAACGGAGTGGAGCAGGGAGACAATAAGGAAAGAAGTGGTGTCCTATTTTTTTTAACAGGCCCACATTGAGTTAAAAACAGGACAGGGGGCAAGAAAGAACTGTAAATATGCATCTAAATCAACAAACTTAACTTTGGCAGTGTTCACGTGAACCCAAGTCCTTAAAAATCTGGTAAAATAACTATTGCATTTTAGAAATGAACTGCTTTTTTCTTGCATGCTAGTGTTTTCTGTTGGACAACAGTGACAATTGTGGTGAGGATCACCTTCATTTGCAGGCATAACAGGTTGACAAAAGGAGGCCAGTAGTTTCAGCAAGGACCATCTTCATACAGTACATGCTGTTACAGGATCTCGGTAACAAGACGCAAACGATTAAACGCTTTCCCTCGAGTGCTCGCCACATCTTCCACTCTCTGAATTTACATGGCATTTATGAACACTCACAAGGAAAACAAAAAGTGGAGAAGGAGAGCAGGGGAAGAGAGCTCCCAGTGTGGAGGAGTCTCATTATTCCGTTATGGATTGCACATGTCAGGCGGTAAGTGCTCTTTTTATCCTTCCAAAGCACTAGCCTCGGCCACTGAGCGCATTTCCCTACCCGGGTGAAATTTACCATGTTAAGGCTCATGCCACCAGGGGAATAGCAGTGAGAACTCTGGGTTGCTGCTAATGTTAACTGGCCTGATTAAATAAGGGGCTGTAATGTGAATAAGAGGCCATGGAAGAAATATACGTAACATAAACTCATGTTTTTTTTACTTACTAGTGAAATTGATTACCCCACCACCACCCCAACACCTCTTTATTGTGTGTTACATGTCACACTGGGTTTTAAACAAAGAACAGAGAGAGGGCAGTGGAGGATTGCTTGTGGCTCAGGATGGCTTTCTGCCAACACACAGCAAAGATGGGTCTTTTTAAAAGGGCCTGTTCCCATTTATTACTGCCTGCATACCTTGAAAAGTTCACACAAAATATATTGCTACTCTCTCTCCAATTGGACAGGAGAGGCCTTTCATTTGATGCACTGTGCCTCACAAATTGTAGCCCCCTTTCAAAGACTGCCTAATTCAATCTCATTTCCTTCAATTTTCCATCATACACCCTGGGCCTTAAAATGCTTCAGGAAGGTGCTTTGACATAGCCAGCTACTGGCCTTTTCTGTTCAGAGGCCATAATCGCTTGTAAATCCCAGATTCAGCCAGTCACTTTCGCTACCTCCTGAGCAAGAATGGATTTTGAATTAGAATATAATCTCAAAACGTAATGTAACGAAAGTAAAGATTTAACTGGCCTCAGCCAAATATGCAGTAGTGTTTGGCTGCACACTGGCTGGTGGTAACTGACTGTGGGTGGGTTGATTGATGTGTCTCAAGTCTCACCTCCCTGCTGGACAAAGTGGACACCAGCCATCACTATTCAAATTCAAATTCTACCAGCCAATCAGAATTGCTGTTTGAGCTCAATGCCATTGTGATTGTGTGAAATCAGTGCTAAGCCCCTCCTCACTTCCAGCAAAGTGAAAGGATAGGGTGATTTGTTTGGTTGTGTTGTTGTTTTAATTCAGAAAGGTTCTTTTCAAAAGGTTGTTTTTTATTATCACTTGAATTAAAACAATTTATGCTAATTTGATTTGTTTTGAAATTTAAATAGGAACAAGGACAAAATGGACATGACATGGTAGAGTGGTCACTGAAAAGTAATACATATTCATTGAACAATAAAGACTAAGTGACTTTTTAAAATTGTAGTCATGTCACAGAGAATGATGGGTTTAATCATGATAAGTGGATGAATAATGGCTAGGCCTAATTGTTTAATCTGCACTAAACATCACTGTTTATCTGAACATGTAAAGAAATTAATTATTCCATCCATATATAAAGAATCTGTGTTCATTAGAACTTACAATGTCGCATTGACTACCAACATGTTTGCACCACTAACTTGTGCATCTCTCTCAGTGCTCAAGTTACATTATTCTTATACTACTAAAGCAATGCAAATGCAATAAACATCATTATTCATATTGTGTAAGACTTAATGTTTTGCTATTACAGATCCTAAAAACACTACTTAGTATTAATAATGGAAAGAGTTATCACACTTTTTACTTCTTTGTATGCAATTTCATGAAAAAAGTTGATTTTTCATTGCAAATCAGGTTTTTGTAGTTTATATCCTTAGCCTAATAGTTTGTCAAAATATCTTAGACAAGTAACTTTACTTTTTGAAATTGTGAAATAGCCTATCCTTACTAACATTCACAACTTAAAGTAAATTCTCATAAAACTCTCACAATTATCTCCTAAGCTCTTTATGTTACTACATCATTGCTCTGTATTACTTACGTGCACCCTCTCCATTCTGCCATTGCAGCACATTTTTAGAAAATAAAAGATTAGCCACAATAACTCGTTCGTCACAGGCACCACTACTGTGTTTTGATTTCTGACTAAACGTGGTTGAGCGCACCAAGTGGTAGGATTTACGATTCAGGAGAAGTCAAGAGACGAAGTTTATGAGGCGGCATTGAACGCAGCACAAGGCTCCGTATTTTTTCCCTGCAATAGAGGGGAGGGAGAAGGGGGGCATTTGACTCCTGTCTCCCCACCCCCAGTCCGTGAGAGGTGGATTTAGGAAGAAAGGAACCAAAACCTGGGACGCGGAGATAACGAGAGACACCAATAAAGAGATATAGGCGACATTTGGAGATCCGCGCGCGGCGGTGTCGCGCACGGATAATAATAGGGTGTTTTATTTTTCTTTCACTGAGGAGATTCTGGCTCAGAGCGTCTGATCTGGGGGAAAAGGAATACAAACGCACGGGGAATAATATCGGCACTTTATACTCGCTCCCCCCGTTAACAAGTGACTGCTCTGCCGCTGAAGAAATTGGGATATAGCTAACGTTTTTTTTTTTTTCAAACATCGGGGGTGCGAAGTAGCTGTTTTTCTGAAGGAATACGACTGCTCACCCACAAAGAATACGGAGTTTAAAAGCTTTCCCCCGTAAAGCAACTAGGGGGTAGTTAAAGAAATACTACCGTTGAAGTAAGTGCCTGCAACTTTTCTTTCTCTTAACTCTAGAAATATGCTTGATATGAGTTTAGAGAGCAGTTTAAAGGTATTATAAGCCAAATGAGTGTGGAAGAGTGGAGGAAAGATACATTTCCCCCTACTGCCATAATGCTGGACCGTTTCATATAGGCTACCTCTTGTTCATGCAAGTAGACCTCAATCTGCTGGTGGAGACAAAAAAAGAAAAGGTTCTGCTGTTCTTTCTTGTGCTCAATGTGTTTTAGGTAACTTATGTCCCCTATCTGTTTGTGAACTTTGGTTTATTTGCGTTTGCTGTAACAAATGAAGATTGCACTTAATGGTAGTTTTTTTATTTTAACCATAGAGGTTCCTTAACTCTATCACATCCAGGACCCCCCCCCCCATCGAGCCAAGCAGCGTTCAGTTACTCCTGATTTGATGCAGCACAAATGTTAATCACTTATTTTAGTGCTAAGAAATAGCGTAGAAATACCTATTAAACACTGAATGTTACTTATGAAGTAGGGAGAATCACTGTGTAAATAAATCACTTTGAGATTCCCATAAATTAGGTGCAGGGGGTTCTTCTGTCTTGTGTTACAATGCTGTAGTAAGCCTATTTTATTTATAGTTTAAGTATAGTGTCTTTAGTATATAGTAGTGACCTTTGTGAAGTGTTTAATTGAATTGATTGGAGGTATTTTGTTGTCCTGTATAACAAAGAGCTCTTTAAGCTATTTCTCTGATGTTTGTACAGTATCATTTTAATTTTTCAGTATTACTCCTTTTTTTCTTAAGGGTCTTCTGCATTGAGAAGTAACTTATGTCTGATTGTGTTTAAGTTTGGATGCAGCTCTGGGCTATGGCCCTGCTTTTTCTTCTTTTTCTGTTAAGGCATGCTACAGTAAGTCAAGTGAGTCCAATTTGAATTGCAATGGATCTTAATTTTATCAGAACATTTAAGGCTAAACCTTCCCCAGGCAACATACCCCCCACCCCCCCAATCATCCCACCGCAACAGCAACTGCATGCCAAAAAAAGATTAGTAATGCATTTCATTTACTGGAGGTTGCTGAACAGATGAGCAAACACAGTTGTTTTTGTTTCTGAAGTTCATAAAAATAGCAGAGAAGTATGATTTAGAGACCTCAGAGGTCAGGGTCAGCCCAGGGAATCAATAGGGAAAATGCAGATGAAAGCTGTATATACCAGTTAGTACTATTTACTGCATGTTTTACACCATTTTCACATCTTGTTGAACTAAAAGCAATTCTCCAACCTGATGGAGAATAAATTGGTGTTGTGTTCTATTCTGTGGTTCTTGAAAAACCAACTCAAATTCCACGAAAGGCTGAACATTTCCACTTGTAATGGAAAATGAGGTTTTACCTTAGTTGTAACTCCAAATCATCAGTCTTGCATTCCAGTTTTCAATCAGCCTGCTAGGTTGTATAAATAAACCCATTTGTCTCATGATGACAGTCACATGTTGATTGTCAGTACCAAGAAGGAGTCTTGTCCTTCAGAGTAATTGGACAACACGTATACCAAGGGACTGCACGTCAAGTGTGTTCTTGATTCTTAATGTGGCTTTAATTGAACAATTTATCACCCCTGATCACTGTCAAATAACTGGGCAAGGAAGACAAAAGGCAATAAAAATGCCAAGGATATGCTGCCAGGCACAGTCAGCTAAGCGTGACCGGCATGTCTGTCACAGCAGCATCAGCAAGGTGCTGCTTTATTTAATTTAACATATTTATTTATATCTTGTCTGTAGAAATCGCAGATCGATGCATTTGTGAGTGGCAAGCTTGTAAGCAGTGGTAATGAATAGTGTGTGTGTGTGTGTGTGGGGGGGGGGGGGGGGCGGCAGCAGTGAGAGCATTACATCCTTGAAAACTTCTTTTATTGGACAAAACTTTTGATTTCTCCCTGGAGCTCCTTTCCCTACACTTCGAAGAAAAGCTAATTGAATTGTGCCCCGGAAATGATGCTTTTTCCCCCCCGAAGTATGGTGGTCTTGAAGAAGTGTCCTCCTAAGGGTTTTGAAATTCATTTCCTTTGCAATTATTACTTTCTGAGCTGTTTTCTTTTATTTCCCCTACCTCAACAGTAAGGTGTATTCTCTCATTTTTAACAGGATCAAAGGGGAGAAGATAGGGAGATTCTAGATAGCTACAGGCCTCACATGCTCCCTGTAAGCTATTCAAAGTCATGTGTTTTACCTCAGGTATTTGCAAGACAGTTCATAACTGTTCATCTTTCTGACTGTTTTATGTATTTTTAATTCTTTAAGTGCATATTTGACATTTTGACATACAACCAACTTAGCCTATTGGGTGATAATAGAGGCAATGCAAACAGAACTCTTGATATTTTAAGATTCTTTTGTTATTAGAGACTTTCCAGATGCTGCACCGAAACCGAAACTGACAACATTTTCAAAAATCAGATTTCTCCTATTATCAAAGGTCACATATACTCCTGCTAAATTGCAACACATGTGCAGATAAATTGGATGATGGGACAATAAATTATGAACTCTCCAAAAATCAATAAATAACTTGTGTATTCACATACAGGGCCTCTGTTTTTCTATTTTAATTCATGTCATGGTCTAACCAAAGGATATAAAATGTTTAACAGTCGTAATCAAGGACCAAAGTAGTTTATTTATTATTAAAATAAAATTCATTCATAAAATGAAAGTTTGTAGTCTATTCATGCAATCATATCCAGTGGATCTGGCTGGGTAGATTGTCTAAGGTCTGCTGCTCTTTAATCCAAAATACCCAATCTTTGTTTTCCACTGACTGTATTTCTGTCATAGGTAATACATGTTTCAGCAATAAAGCTGAAAAAACCCAGATGAAAAACAAAAATGTAGCGAAGTTTGAAGGCATTAAGCTTCATCTACATGCAATGCCGTTGCCAATAATAATCAATAAAAATGAGACCGTACGCATTTACTGTACATACTAGTCATTTGTACAAGGCTTTAGGCCTACAATTGCAATCACCCACTTTTTTAACCACCCAGTGCCCAGAGTTTATTCAGATCCAAATAAGAAGCATTTTGTTGGCATCAAGTGCTTTGCAATTAGTCACATCGAAACGACACAGTTAATAACAGCTACTCTGAAGTGACTGTCGTTGCAGAGAGAAATGTGCGCTGTGCATAGGCGCTGTTGCACTCACAGCTAATTGTGTTTATTCATTTTAATATGCTCCGAGTGCTAAATCAGTGCTTTTCCAGCGACACGAGGTGCAATTAGTCTGGCTGTGAAAACAGGAGGCAGTGTGTCTTGTGAAGTGTCCCCTCCTCTCTGATTTGTGGATTAGCCATCCCCTGTCATTCACATTTCTTTTATTGCCAAATATCCAGGCTGGGGAAACACTCAATGCAATTAAAATGTAAGATCTTAATACCATTAAAACCAATGTGCAATTGAATTGGAAGATCATCCAAATGTCAGCATTGTTGTACATGTATAAAAACAATAATACCCTCTGTTAGAAGTTACCTCTCAATGTATCTAGCTGAGACTCCGCTGATTATTGTCAGCACAGCAAAAGTATATATTATAACTGATAATGATGACTTTGATGAGTCAAAGATGACGGGGTATTTTTGTATTTATGCTACACCTGATTACTGTAAATTAGAGAATGCAAGTAAATAACAGCTGAAGAGAGAAGGTAGAGTGTTTCTGTTGTCTGGTACAATGTGGAATGCATCTTACTAACCATTGTATGTATTAGAGGATCCCTTAAAGTCACTGGGGCCTCACATTGAATGTGGACTCTTGAGTACTCTGAGGCACTTTGGATTGAATGTCAGAACTTTTACACCCACGATAGCACTATTTGTCAAGACCGAAATAGCCAAGCAGTCAAAGAGGAGAACCAGAACATTGCAGTCATGACAATTTAAAACATCATCGAGGTTAAACTTCGAGAGAATGGTGTGTCATTTTCACTCCATAGACTTACATTTTCACCCTGGCTATAGGGAAATAAACATGAGATGGGTTGACCACTCATTCAGACACCTCTGTTGATTGCTTTGGGTCAAACATTGGTTGCTCTGTCCTTAGCAGGCCTCATTGGAGGGCATGGCCATGACCCACCCATTAACACCCAAAACCAACTCCCCTGAATTAAAAAGGTCAGCGCCCAAAGCAATGGTTTTGGCCAGAGGTGTCACAGGTTGAGAGGAAGGGGTCAGATAAGATGAGGCTATCATGAGGTGTGTGAACTCAGCAGAATTGATCTGCCACTGGCTGAATTAAAGTCCACCTTACATCTTAGCTGACTGTCATTCTCCTGCAGTGTTTGCTACTCGGTTTTGTTTTTTATTCATCCCTATAGCTCCCTCGTTCAATTTATCTTTCTCCTACACCACACTTTCTCTACTTTCCTGTTTTTCTGTAAGGGATTCACCGAAATGAAAATTCTTGGCCGAAGCTGAAACCGAATATAATGAAAAACTAAACTAAAGAATACTGAACAAGTACATTCACAATTTTTATTTTTATGAATTTTTTTTTTTTTACCATTGCATAAGTTGAATAGTCAAAATGTGCTTTACTATGCCATAATTTTTTTGAATAGTCAAAATGTGCATTTACTTTTAATGGACACATGTAATATGTTTTATACTTTCTGTGAATGTAATCCAATTAATCTTATTTCCATCCTGTATAGACACCTTATTTTGAAAACAGGACATTGTCACATGTGTAGTCAGTTTTAGTTAACACTTTTGCCGATCTATTTTGTATTAGTTGCAGCCTATTATTGCATTTTTTGGGTAGTCCTGTAAATAATGCATTACAATAGTCTAGGGCTGACCCCCAATAGTCGAAGATTCGATGCTTTGATGGTCGGAGCCTGATTCGACTGTCAATCTCACAGTTGAAGCTTCGCAGTGAAACAAGGATCATGCCATTTTGGCGATATGGGGGTGCTCAACGTCTGATTTTACATAGAATTTTCAATTTTCCTCCAATAACTTAATATACAGCCTATTACAATAAACATTTAAACGTTTAATGCTGTAAATAAACATGTAAAAAGAAAAAAACTTCCAATAAATCTTTTTAAAGTGCGTGAATAAATCCAAAATTGTAACCCTAACCCTGGGTCGTCAGTGCACATGTATAGGCGTAGCGTGTATGTGTGTAGTGGCAGGAGGAAAACTTGCTGAAGAGACGGAGGCCCAGCTTCAGTGTTGTGCCGAGTTGTCCGCACCTTGCGGGACTTTCGGATAATTCATCACGGTTGATGAACCACACTTTTATTATATCATTTTTAAATAGCCGGCTACTTGAAATAGACCTGCGAGGAACCAAACGCATGCAACAACTTTTAGGCATTTTCCAAGAACAGGCAAGGTCAAACTGAAAAAAGGTCAAAAAATGCAAGCTTTGTAACAGTATTAAAATGTGATTTAAAACCCAACTCAGAGTCAATCAGGGCACCCAGAACACATTTCAGTCTACTAGAAATAATTTATTATTGTGTATTAGTGCCAACTATGAGCAAAGAAGTCTTGTCCTCATTCAGTTTCAGGGCATTTTTACTCATCCAATGTTTAATGGAAGACAGACAATTCACTAAGGCGTCGAGAGCATTGGGGTTCTCTGGCACAACAGATAAATATAACTGTATGTCATCTGCATAAAAGTAAAAATTCACTCCATGATCACAGATAATTTTTCTGAGTGGCAGCACAAAACACTAAAGGTCCAAGAATGGAACCCTGCGTAATATCTGAAAGGATATTGTGCTTATCTGAGACATGGTCAGCAAGAATGACCAAATAACTTCTACCAGTCAGATATGTATAAAACCACGATAGGGCAGTACCAGAGATACCAACCCAGTTCTCAAGGTGATCTAGAAGAATATTGTAAACTACTGTACCAAAAGCCAGCTGTTAGATCAAGGAGTACGAGGATGGAAACATTTTGATAATCAGAGCTCACCCTGAGGTCATTGACAACCTTTACAAGTGCTGTTTCTGTGCTATGTCCCTTTCTAAACCCAGACTGAAATTTATTGTGTATGTTTATGTAAAAACATATTTAATTGTTTATCGACTACCTTTTCTAGAGTTTTACCCAATAAAGGCAGATTTGAGATAGGCCTGTTCTTGCTCAGCTCAGAGGGTCGTGTTTCTTCAGTTAGGGCCTGACCAAAGCTGTTTTAAGTAAATCAGGAAAAATACCGGATTGTAGAGAGCCATTCAAAATGTCTAATACATCTTCAATCAAACAGTCTAAGACCCCTTTAAAATAGGCATTAGGAATTGCATCAAAGGAATAGGTAGATGATTTAATCTGCAAGATGGTTTTATTGAGTTCTGCTCCACTTCTTTGCTGAACGAAATTCAATAATAATAATTATTATTATTAATAATTCCAGTTTGGACATTAATTATCTTATTATTAGTGCATTTACACGTATGTTTGATATATTCCATGTTTTTTTTTTTGCCCTTATACCGCCCCATATGTGCCAGGTTATTGTGTGCAGGTGTGAAAATAGCCCCTCATACACAAAAACACACTAAACCCTGCCAGACTATCTGGTGAAGCCTTGGGGAATACATCGACACACTGTCACCTCCCCAGCCTTTTGCTCGTTCCCTTGGCACCTCCACTTTTTACAAAAATGATTCGCTCCAGCTCCTTCTGATGAAGTGACAGTAATCTGCTTTTGACGACCAGCAGGAGCAGACCTTCTGTTGATGTCTGCTTCTCCCTCATTCACTCTAGTCTGCTTCCCCCAAGTTATAACACATTTGAACAAACATGGTGCATAGTTTGTTAAAGCCTGAGAGGAAACTATACCAAACACAGTTGTATTCATGTAAACACCCATTCACTCTCCCTTCCCTCTGGCCCTGATCCCATCATTATGATTATGGAGTTAATATGAACTGGAGTTTCATGATGAGAAGTAATTAACACCCGGTTTGGGACAGGCATCAAATGGATGTGTTTGGTCCTGTTTCACTGTCTGCATCTACTCTGGTTGTCTCCTGATGCTATCTGGTGGGTCCTTTGTTAAGCGTGATTACCAGCTGGCTTCCTCCAGATTGATGCACAGAGGTTCCCCTTGGGGTATCTGGCTCCTCCTCTTTGCAAACTAGGTCTGGCAGGAAGGGCTGCTCTGTGCCCTGGCAGTTTGAACCCTGTGAGGTTTTAGACACGTGGTAGTGGGGGGGCTAAGCACTCCCATTCTTACGCCTGAAGGGTTTGAACAGGTTGCAGTTAGCTCATTTAAACGCTGCTCATGCGGGCCGTTAGATGGTCCAAACCAGCCTGTTGGGCCATCTGTATGAAGTGCGTATTTGTGAAGCAAGATGCGAAGATAGGGTGGAATAGTTTCCAAAACATTTCAGTTAATGCATACAGTATAATTTGCCTTGTGAGGCACTTTTGAGCAAAGATTGGCATGCCGACTGCTAGTGAAGGTCACTTGTCCCCTGCAACAGCCAGTTTGTCCATCAGCAGGAGTGTGTCCTTTTTAAGTTTCCCTGAGCAACGTACTGAACCCTTTCATGCTTACGTACTGTAATTAGTGTCAGTTCAGTATTTATAAAAGCACCTATAATTAACAATAGGATTTGTTATTTGTTAATTTGACAGTCTGATATTAATGGCAGCTGAAGAGCACTGCCCCTTTTACAGCATGGTGTACAATGTCAAGAATGTATTTATTTCTGATTGTGCTTCTTCCTCTCACCATCGTTCTTTCCACCATAACTCACAAGCTCCTTCAACTGCAGACGGCATACAGCAGACAAGTGGTACTTAGGATTCTGTTTGCTTGCAGTGTTTTATTTAAGAGCAGCTTTGCAGCTTTTCCAAATGTGGCAAATTTCACTTTATTTACAGTTTATATTTATTCAGTTACAATATGAAAAGCAAAGAATTCTGTTTCAGCTTCTGTCCTATGAAGAAATGCGGAATTTAACATTGAAAAGGCTGCATGTACAGCCAACTATTGTAAATAGTTACTATACTATACTATAAAGTAGAAGCATGTGGCAATATTTTCATAAATTAGCAGAGCACTAGCTGACCTTCATAAAATCCTGGTTACGATAAGAGTCACAGACAGCGGGCCAATTACCATCTTTGACTACTTCACAAAAAACATGGTTTTTCCTGGGTTGCTGTTTTGGTGTGACATGTTTTTAAGAGAAGTGGTTTTGTGTGTGTATGTGTAAATTGTCAATCTGATGGTGATTATTATGCGCACACAGAAAGCCCAGGGCAAGATGGCTCGGCCCACTCAGATGATCCCCCACACCCACCCATCCATTTGCCCCCCAGCCCACCATCCTGTCCTTTTGTTCCTGCCCTCTCCACACATGCACACCCTTTCCCAAACTTAAGGGACATCTGGCATTGTGTGTGGCGGGGTGGGGGGGTACACTCAGCTGCCCTTAGGGGTGGGAGGTGAGAGATGGGGGTCGCAAAGAAACACATGTGTATGCCGGATAGTGGTGGGGACTGTTGTCATAGAGTAAAGAAAGGGAAGTGGGGTAGCTAAAGAGGAGTAGGCAGATAATTGATGGATGGAAGTAATTGTGTGTAATGCAAGCAAGGAAACATGGGCCTCTGGGAAGGAGAGAGATAGAGAGGGAGAAGGAGAGGGAGCCAGTGAATAGGAGTGGAGAAAGGAGGGGGATAAAGAAAGGACAGAGAATAATGAAGAGAATGAGTGTGTGACGAATAGGAGGCTAGGGAGAAAGAGAGACGAGGAGAGAGTGAGGAAGGGCACAGAGAGGAGAGGACACTGGAAGAGGGAAGCAGGGGAGGAGGAAAAGGAGGGGTCCTGCTGTTCTGTTGCATCACTCAGCACTAGCCGGGGTTAAGAAGGAGTAACTACCTGCCTGTCAGGCTGATTGTTCATCCCTATGCATCAGGGGATACGCGTCCCGGTTTATGAGAGATGGCGCGGTTTCACTATGTGGGCCACTTAACCACAGAAATGGCTGCCTGTGCATCCCGGGGGGAATATAAGAAGCACTGGCAGGTTGGATTCTCTGAGCTGGTGATGGTTGCTTTGTATGCGGATGACGCAATTATCTCCCTTACTACAAGACACTTGTTGCCACACGGTTTTTACCCTCCCTGTTTGAAATCTGGCTCACTGAAATAATTTATTTTGTATTAATAATTCCCCCACCACAACAAAATATCCCACCGAAAGGCCCAATCATAAGACCTTCTCAGTAATTACAACTCTGTCGGCATGGGCGCCTTTTGAAACAGCATGCTGCCTCATCTTTCAGTGAAATGCAAACAAAACATATGTAATCCAGTCTGGATACACAAATTACAGCGTACCAGTGTAGAGAAAGAAGACAGAGGGAAGGCACCAGAGGCAAAGTGCATTGAGTTTCCTCTCACTTTCTCACTGTGCATCACAAGCTTGTCTCCCAGACGGGGAAGAAAGGTTTGTCAAGCGCATCATGGTGGAGAGAGTAAAACCATCCCCAGCCTCTGGGAAGATAGAAGGTGACATTTGTATGTAAATGGAGACAGGCACTCTCCACTGTATTCCAGTTGACAGGAAACGGAGTTGGCAACCTGGTATTTTCTTTTCTTTTTTGAGAATTTTAAAATTTTGTTGTTTCTCTGTTTTTTGGGAAGACGATGAATGTAAAAAGGCTGCTTTACAAAATGTGGTTGTGTGTGTATCAGGAAATGCTCCTTCGCCTTTGTCATACACGTTTTGCACAGTTGCTCGGTGGTTAGAACTGTTGCCTCACAGCAGGAAGGTGTGGATGTGAATGTTCTCCCTACGTTTGTGTGTGTCCCCAAACTATGACCAGGCACTGGCTTAGAATTGGAGTTGGTCTCCGGGGGCTGCACACTGGTTTCCCACTGCTCCTAATACTTAGGATGGGTTAAATGCAGAGAATGAATTTCACTGTATGTTGCACTGTGTATAACTGTTTATGTGATTTGATATTTGATGCAAGCACACGCAAAAAATTATGAGATTGATTCAGAATAACTTTGACATATCAACATTTACACCTTGGACCCTCCCTATGGCCCTCCCCTGAACGAAAAGTCTACAACAGCCCTATTGAATTGGCTGCCCGCGGACAACATCCGGCCCAGCACATAATCTAATATACATGACAACAAAAGTAAAACTACATGTGTAGTGTATGAAAGTAGCTAAAGAGTGAGCTATGTCATTTCCTTCTCATCTTTGTTGAGTTTCACATGTGCTGTACCGATCACCGCCAATCAAGGCTGAACAACTGTCCGACCTGCAGCTTTTTCCCTCCTCTGTGTCTGCAGAGCGCCTCCACTCCACACACTCACTCAAGCACGTGCACACATTGATCAAAGTCAGCCAGCTGATCAGCGGACATTGACGACAACGACGCTTAGTTAGTTGTAAGTGCATGGTGCAATAAAAACTTAGCGAGTAAAAGGCCAATACTTTACCAACACCTGTTTAATAAGCATAAACACGCAAACACAATGTTTTAATTTGCTCAGTCTCTCATCCACCAGCTGTGTTTTGGTTTTACATAAGCACTGCGTTAGTTCGGCTAATAACTTATTGTTACAAACAAGCTAAAGTGAAAGCTGTCTGTCTTTAGTAACTGTTTAACTTAGTTTGCCAGTACATTAAAATATGGCACATTATAAACTCAGCTGGTGGCTGACACAAACCAGCCCTCCTCTCTACCAGCATCAGCAGAGGGAGGAGGACAGGAGGTATTGAGTTATTCATTCTTTCTAAACTTCACTCAGTATGTTGATGTCAGGAATATGATTTATTTTACTGACATTTTAGATTTGTTTCCAGTGAGATATTAGTGACTTTGCTGTTGTAGATACTGATGCTGCTCTAGGAGCAACATTTAGTTAATAAAAATGTTACATTCTTTTTTAAAATAATAGCCTATATTCAATTATTTAGTAATAAATAGGACTGATAAGAGCATTGATAAAGAACTGAACCAATAAGGATTACCAATACAAGTGTGTCAATAAAATCCTAATGATCCCAACTCGTGAGAAAATGTCCAGCCCATCTCTGTGTCCTGGTTTTAAAATCCGATCCAATTGAATTTGTAATTGAATAGCCCTGGTCTACAGTAATCATAGTAATATATCTTCCTTGCGACGAAATGTACATTAAACTGAATGCAGCATTGTAGACAATATTTTGTCCTTGTAATCCATGTTTCCATTGCATGGATAGCCTTTGGATATTGCTGGAAATTGTTCTCAGTCCCCCTCCTTAAAGGGTAAGTTATTATTAGGGCCGAAATGTCGAAGATTCGATGCTTCGATGGGCGGAGCCTGATTGGACTGTCAATCTCACAGTTGAAGCTTCGCAGTGAAAACAAGGATCATGCCATTTTGGTGATATGGAGGTGCTAAATGTCAGATTTTACATTGAATTACCAGTTTTCTCCCAATAACTTAATATACAGCTTATTACAATAAACATTTCAACGTTTAATGTAAAAAGAAAAAAAAAAGTGCGTGAATAAATCCAAAATTGTAACCCTAACCCTGGGTCGTCAGTGCGCATGTGTAGGCGTGCAGTGTATGTGTGTAGTGGCAGGAGGAAAACTTAATGAAGAGACGGAGCCCCAGCTTCAGTGTTGTGGCGAGTTGTCCACACCTTGCAGAACTTTTGGATAATTTATCACAATTGATGAACCACACAAACAATATTATATTGTTTTTAAATAGCCGGCTAATTGAAATATACCCGCGAGGAACCGCGACGTGCATGCAGTTGTCGGCATCACGGCAAAAACTCTGCACAAGACCAGTGAATGGCAGGCGAGAGAGAGAGAGAGAAAATGGTCAACAATGCCTCAGTTTAGCTTTGGCTCGCAATCGCCATGCACAAAAACACACATGATCCGACTATCAGTTGACTATAGGCAGGACTTGATGATTCTGATTCGACTATGTAAATCCTTAGGCGGGGACAGCCCTTGTTATTATCATAACAATTTAAAACAGCACTTTTCATACAAAAAAGCGATAACAGTTGCCTACTGGTCCTACCTGGACATGCAGTCTGACAAAATATGTATTCCACTCCATAATGAACAGACGATGGCCTACTATCATCTATTTTGTTTTGTGTATATTTCACATCATGAATAATAATGGGTGAATATGGTGGTGTTAATTGTTTCCTAGCAAAAGTTATAGAGGAATACAAAATATAAACTGGGATCCAGAGAATGTCTAGTACACTAGAGCTTAAACTGTTCATTAAGCCTCACAAGGAAGTGTTGCATCAAAGAATGTACTGTAACTTGAGCTAAAGTTAAGAGGAATGTTTTTTTTTGTATAACGTCATTTAATAAAACTATACCTAAGTTACTGAAACAAATAACTTTAAGTTACTGAAACATACTAAAGCATTACATAATATACTAAACGACATTTTGAAAGCTTGAACATTGTCTTTGTCTCTTTTGTCCGGATTGAATGTGCCCCTCTGACAAAACAAGTGGCCTCAGCCGGGCTCCCTCAATAAAATTGGTCTAGAACCGCCACTGACCAGCACATCAAAGTCGTTGTCAGAGCGCTACCATGACGTTATTGGATATGGTTTTGTTGCAGTCTGCCCTGTTTGGTGGGTCTAGGTTTTTCAGACTCTGAGATCAACATAATTTAGGGTAGGATAGAAGAAGAAGAAAAATAATCCATGCTATTCTAGCACCTGCAGTGGCTGGACCCCTAATTAACTCTTGAGTCTCAGTGTCAGAGAAGATAATCCTGATTAAAAAGTGATGGAGGCTGGGGGAAGAATGACAACTTAGCAATCAGAGATCCCAGCCACGGCTAGGGAGATTAGCACTACCAGAGGGTGGGGGGCTACCCCCTTGCTGCTGTCACCCTTTTGTTTATGGATCAAATCCATGGCAGAATAATGGTTTTGGGGATTTTATTTTTTCCATCTGTTTTTGTAACATGGGGAAGATTGTCTTGGGCACTAAACCGCTCTATATTTTTTCATGTTTTTGTCAGAGGTTTGTGACAGAATAAAGCAGAGTAGCTGATTATGAACCATATGATTATTCATTTTCAATCTTAAGATACAAGAAAAAGACAGCTTTCAGATCTAAAATAAAAAGTACGTGACTTATTGTAACTTTGTCATTTGATTTGGCAGTAGAGATGTTCGGCCAGGTGCCCACTAGACAATTGGACAAGTGGCATGTCAAATGGGTCATCAACCCCCTGGTGTGAGAGAGTCACTGCTACACAGTTAAATTGATATTCCATATTCCCCAACTAGTCTGGGATAACCCAGTTCGTATAAAGCATGTTTGACATTTTGATGACTATCTTATACCTTGAGTGGTGAAACGAGCTGATTTGTTGCTTTTGCCAATACAAGGAGAGAAATCCAATTAAACAACACTTAGTGGGCGTCTCGCCTTTCAGGGATTGTCTTGTAACCATTCAGTCTCAGTTATCCCTGCAATAACATATTTTATTCATCATTAGCAACAAGTCTTGTGGGAATGTCCTGGATGCTGATCCACTGTCTGCACATTTTAAGAGTGTTGTTTAAATTCCTCAAGTGTGAAGTGTAAAATGTAAGCAGTCACCTGTTAGTTTATCCGGTGAACAAGGGAATTGGGCAAGCAGAGTAAGAGTAAAGTAGATGGATTTTTTAAAGTGAAATAAATAAGGCTGTTATCAGAGTATGTCTATTTGCCGCTGATACAGGGAGATGTGTTGACACAGAGGGAAGCGGGGAGCCAGTGCTGCTCTGATTATGCTTGCAGCCTGATGCCACCAAGTGGGAACTTGAGGAGAAATTCACTTCAGAAAAAGGGAGACATTATATATACCTAGCAGAAAGAGAATCTTACTTAATGACACCAAACACAGTTGCAAAATACTGCAGATAATTAAATCAGAACTTATCTTAAGATGCAGTTTCTCATAAAAAATGTAGTGGTAAGAGTTACAAGAATATATTGGAATGTTTGATCTCTGCGATGCTCAGTAAGTGAGTGTTCTGCAGTATTTGCATGTTCATTATAAGTTATTGTAAATAACAAAGTTATAATGTGAGCACAAAGCTAAAGACTTAAAGCCAGGGGGCATCCTTGCCCCCTGCCTCCTTAGCCAAAGGGATGGGTGGGGTGTATCTGGAGATGAATACCAAGGGGGGGAGGGAGTGAATCCTACAGCCCTGTAGTCTCAACAGTGTGGAAGTCGGGCTAAAAACATGGGCACAGAAGGGAAGAATAAAACAGGTCTGGCATGGAAATGGGGCTGCTGTTCACAGCCCCCCACACTTGCCGTCAGGTTAGTGTAGTGGAAAACGGGGGAGAGACAGAGACAATCAAAGCAGAAAGGACAGTGAAAGAGTTGGAACAAGTGAGTGACAAACAGAGTGGAGAGAGGAGGAGTAGAAGAGCAGGCATGAGGGAAATGGAGACTGCAGCTTAGAAACAGGAGGTAGATGGAGAGCAGAGGGTCTCCCATTTTCATGGAGATAAAGGAGCACTAATGAATTTGAACCAGTGCCCTCCAGGGATATACCATAAGGGCAAAAATAGGATGGAGCAGATTGGGGTTTAGTGGCTTTTTAAACTACAGCCAAACTGTCTTTTAGAGACACAGGGGTGCTCCCAATTCTGCAGTCACTAAGATGGCCGTCGACCCGCTTGCCAACTGCTGTGGGTGAGGCCTGTGCCAGGAGAGGAGAGGATTTGATGCCAGAGTAACTATGCCTAACTGGCCAAGCTAGAACTACCATTCCAGCCAACAAGATCATTTATCTGCCCATCTAATTCAGTTTTACTTACCTCTTTTCCACAGCACTGGTTGTGCTAATGTGCTGATTGCAGTGTAACAGGATGAGTTATATTGTAGTAGTGTAGTCTAGACCTAAGTGACTGACTTGTGCAAAACGGTACCAACATTGTGGGTTAAGGTATTTGTTTTCTTCTGTAGCATACTCGGTAGACTGTGGCACACAGCCACCCAGGGTCTCATTCTCTAAATGTTTTCATTCGTGGTTGTATAAAATGCTTTGGATAAGAGTGACAGATTTTATGTGCAGTTCTCACAAATAACTTAATACATCTGTTCTTTATACAATGACTGAGGCCTTAGTCAACCACAAAGCTGACATTTAGCAATGTTTTTTGGAACACCATGGACATAGTTTACCAGGACCCTACACCTACATACCTTATCTATCATTTTTACAACGTGTTGTTTTAAAACACAGAGACCATCTGCTGCCTGTGGCATCTACCCCCATGTGGAGGTAATGGTCTGGCCCCCAGGCTGTGAGCCTAGCCAGTTAATAATGAAGTGGGTCCCTCCATTGTAAATCACAGAGGGGTCTTGTTTGGCTGACGCCTTTGGGAGAATTGCATGGGAATGGCATCTGTTTCGAAGGGCAGCCTGACTTAAGCGCAGGCAGACAGCACAGAAAGAATGAAGGCAGCTTTGTACATGATGGATAATGGCCTCAGCCTCTGTTTGTGTCATATGGGATCTAGATATTATTAAAATGGAACTGAGGAGATGAGGCATGGGCTGGGGTGTTATATATATAAATAGATCGATGTCCAGTTAAAGGCAGTTTAACGAAGAAGGAAGGAAATAAGTGCTGAGGAGAGAGGTAGATTTCTTTTTCTGTATGTAAGAACCAATGATTTTAACCTATTTGGATGAAATATCAGGTGTAACAATTTTGCTAAAATGCCTCTTGCACACTGACAGCCAACCTTCAGCATCTCAGGCAGAGTGTTGAACATAGTATGTTTTAAAAAAGGAGCCAGGAGGAACCTGTAGGAACCTGGGCTGTTCTTTGAAGTTAGCTATTTTCCTTCTCTTCAAGTGCGTCACTCACTTCAAAGCAGGAATTTCACACAAAATGTAATGACCCCCCCCCCCCCCCCCCCCCCCCCCCCCCCCTTCTTTGTGTAGAATTAACAGCACATAAAATTGGTCTGAGGAGACATTGTCAGAGGGTATCTGTAACCTAAGATGACTCCGTCTACAGTATCTATGTGTGCATGTTTTTGTGCCTCTGAGAACGTGTGGGGCCTACATAGCTGTGTGTGTGATCTTGTGCATATCCACATAAAGAGGCCTAAACATGAGGGGGCGGTGGTGGTCCGAGGCTTTGCTTTTGTTAACGAGATGGAATCCAGAGAGCGTCAGCTGCATGTGGAGTCATGGCTAGATAGGTTTGACCCCTGTGGTTTATGGTTAAAGACAGAGATTTGATTGTGGTTGGTGAGTAAGACTCTTCACTAGTTGAAGTCGGCAGCCTTGCTAAAAAAAAGTTACCAAAGCCACCATATCTGTTTCTAATTCACATTCAAAGTCTGTGAAATCCAAATATGCACCAATTACAACACAACTTCCTGTGTGATATGACTTTGATGTCAATGAGATTAAAGGCATGCATGGGGGAAAAAATGGCTGGCATACCATGAGAAATATGCTTTTACTTGGGTGACCCGAGTCCAGTTGTGTTTGTACAGAGGCGTTTTAGTGGTTATTAGCCTGTTCAAGCACTTTTAATTTTTTCTGCCATGATTGTAATTGGAACCTCTACTTGATGCTTTACAGTTAAATAGCTATAGCCAGCACTGGCACACAAGCTTGTAAACAGATGAGGGTGTCTTCTCCACTAACCGAAGTGCAGCATTGGGTTTGTGTGTGTGCATTTGCACATATATTACACATACTCAACTGTCGGCATGTGTCTGTTTAGTTTGTGATCCTCATAATTTGTAACAGCAACCGTCTGTGCATGTGAAATTGTGTGTACAATTCACAGCTGCAGCCTTGTGTGTGTGGGGGGTGGGGGGGTATGTCTGTGTGTTTGGCTGGGTAATGAGGTGCTTTCACTTTCCAAACATGAGTGGTGGACAATGGATAATAATGTACCATTCATCTGTAGGGATCAGAGAGTAGAGAACCAGTTTGGGACAACCTATCCCTCAGCTTCCTGCACAGTCTTGCATGTGATTCTCCCACAGCCCATCACCTTCCCTCATTTTTACGTGCCACCACCAAGCACACCCGGCTGCACCCCCCCACACAAGTCTTATTCTGAAGGTGACTTTGGCCCGTAGTCCTCTTGGCTTCGATTTATCTGCTGGCCAAACAACACTGTAATTAACTCTCGAATAACAAACAGGGGGACACTTTGCCCTTCAACAACCACGCAAGATATAACGCAATTTAAAATCTTCTTTTATTCATTTTTGACAATGCAGATAGTATCTGAGGCGCTTAAGAAAGTTCAAATCCGTTCCCACCCACATCCAATGCACTCCAAAGTACCCCCCCATCCCCACGAAGCTAATTTGAACTTTGAATAACAGCCAAATGTGTGAGATATTTTTACCCAGAGTCCATGATCTCAGTTGATCTGAGTCGGAGCAGGTCGTTAGTTGAGACGATTGCATGCACTTGACCTGTTGCTGCAGGCGGCGTGGGCACACAACGCTGGGTGCTGAGACAGGAGCAAGGGAGGGAGGGAGAAGAATGCAGAGATATTAGTGTGTGTGCTTTACAAACTGGCTATTTTTCTTCTAGGAGTGATGGAGAGAGAGAAAGAGGCAAGTAGGAGTAGGAGGAAAATGTGGAGGAGGAAGAAGAGGAGGAGGAGGAGGAGGAGGGGTAGATGTGAGGAGTCCTCTGAGACCAATGCTGGCTGCCCTGTCAAGGAGAAGACTGAGGGAGGAAGAGATTGCATGAAAGCAAGAGGGGAGGAAGCATGTGAATGAGAAGAGAGGAAAAAAAGCAAATTAGAAAGGATGAGATAGAAAAGGAGAAACTCAAAGGAGGCATTATTACAGTTATAGTGAGCGGTTAACAAAAAGACAAAAGAACTGCAAGTCTGACGAGTCTAATATTTTGACCTCATCGTTTGATATGGGCCTCATCAGATTTTAATGATGCTCCACTTTGTCGGTGGGCAATTGTGTACAACTCTCACATTAGCATGTAAACATATTGCAGGATAAGGTAGCGAAGGCAGTGGAAGGACATGGGCGGATACCCCAGAAGAGAAGCTTTTTCCTCTCTCATCACTCCCCTTTTCTTCCTCTTCTCATCCCGTCCCTTCCCCTCCCTCACCATTGAGGGATGAAATAATGTGAGTGTAAAGCTCTACAGCTGTAATCTTCCCTTATAGCCTATTCAACGACTAAGTCTTTCCCCCTCATTTCAGGTCTAATGTATTACATCCACCCAGTTTTACTTCGGCACCCCCCTTACTGCTTACTGTGCCTTGCAGTTGCTGCCTTTGGATGACCTCTGTGGTGAGTATAAATGGGCTAAAGGCCACAGATGGAAATAGTATCAGCTGATAAAGGCGACCAAATGTAGTTGAGGCAAGATTTGATTTCTTCCTGCCTGCACCTGATTCCGAGGTTGCCTTTGGACTATTACGGGACAGTTTGATTCTGTTTTGAACTCTTCTGTCAAGTAAACATTTCAACAGTATCATTTGCCTTGTCAGGACATGTCTTTTATCATTTTCTGGGGTGATGTCATGCTGGGTTGTAGTGTTGTTGACACCAGGTGAATTATCTTCCCATCTGCTTTCATCTTTTAGTAGCACCCGATTCATCACCTGGCATTCCACAAGAAATCCGATGACACGTCTTGATGTTAACTTTGGTTTCTTCATTCCTGCCAGCAAATGTCAGCCCAGCTTTCATTTGACATGATGTGCCACCACCAAGCTTCTTCTCCCCCTCTCTCTCCTCTGTCAGATTTGCCTGTTGTGGTTACCTGCAGGTTAAACAAGATGGGTAATGTAGTTTCCTCACTGCTCATATCTCTCTCAGCATTGATGATCCATAATGGCACACTGGCAGTGACTGTCACCTGACGCTGTCATCTTGTCCTTCATGTGTCAGCTCAGATTTCACAGACGGCTGCAGTTTTGACAAACAGAGACTGTATACTGTTGAACAAGTCAGTCCCTCAGAGAAGACCGTTGGTTGGATTAGCGTTGTGACATTGCTGTTGATGTCTTTGGGAATAAGATGGAACCCCTTTGAAGACGCCCAGTGCACACAGCTGTAGAATGTTGTTTTGCGTTTTCTGAAGCTAACCTTGCTATATTCACACCCTTGCCCTTTTCAACTTACCACATCTCAAAAGGCTTGCGGCGCTCTGCAGCATTGTTGCGTGGCATTCAAGATGAATCGCCCCTTTTCAACTACAACCATTCATGTGACCATGTTGTTGTTTGGTTTTGGTACCCCAGCTGTCACATTGAGGCTCTGACCACTGTTACATGGTCCTCAGATGCAGGTCTTTTAGCACACCGATTAACTGAGCTGCAGGCCATCAAGACTGGATAATGGCAGTGACCATACTGACGCGAGATGTAGGATGTTTTTTCTTTGTTCTGTTCAAAGCTATGGGTTTCTAAACTTGTAACATTTTAAATCCCACACAATGTAAAGCACTCTGTGCATAGTTGCTTCACAGCTGCAAACAGTCTTGACAGCTTTTGCTATACTCAGTCCCCATGGGCTGTGGTATTACGACATTGTGAAAGACTTTTGTCTCTATTTCTTTTATTTAGCTAGGAAGATTTGCAGAGGATACAGATGGTTTCTAAGTGCTCTCTGACTTCACATTTATCCAGTTCTACACATCCCCTCTTGGGAGCTGCCTGTTAGATACACAGATACGTTTTTCCAAAAGATGATTTATTTTCATACCCTTCACATGGTCACACCAGTCACACCGGAAAAATTGTAAACAAAAAAAAGAGTAACTCTGGACGTTAACAATTCACAGCAGGTTGACATGATTCGCCTGCTCAGAGCTGTCGGGTTAGTACTGGCTCCTTGAAAACAGGAAAGTGCTCCCCTCCTAAATGTATTCAAAACCAGAGCTGTCAATTCTGTTACACGATGCAAAGTTTTACATTAATGTAATGGAATATGAAAAATAGTAGAAACTTTGTGCTAAAATGTTGTAGTACTAGCACAGTGCTATTGCTAGTTCATATAGTCGATAAGTAGGGAAAGGACATGATATGAATCAAGGCAGACACTGCCAGGGAGAGATAAAGCTGTATTTTTGGACCAATAACAGCTTAAAGGGTCAGAGAGAGAAAAACAGCTTTAATGTAGAGGCCTTTGTTGGCTTTAATGTCATCTTATGTTTCTATAAAAATGCCCCAAAAAATGTGTGGTGGGATGGTAAATTTGTTTTGAGTTTTTGTACCCTGGAGTCATAATGTTTTAATTTGGCTCCAGCCCCCTGGTTGTGAAATTTCCGTGGCCTGCTCCCGCGTAAACAAAACACATTTAGCATAATTGCACCTTAGGCCTCTCTTCAAGGCAAGATATTGATTTTCTCTCTCCTTCTGTCTCTCTCCCGCTCTGCTCTTTGTTTTTCTTCTCCTCATCTTTATTTTCCCTTTTGCATTCCTTGGCCGGAATGCTCGCTCGCTCCCGTCTCTCTACCCATGTCCCCTGCCCTCCCCCATCTCTCGTTCTCTCTTGGCACTCAAGTAGAAAAATGGTAACAAGAATGCAATTCAATTACAGTAGCCAAAATAATGTTTACCATAATGATACCGAAAGCATGGCTGCCAACCGGTCGATCTCTTATTTTCATGTTGAAGTTGCAGCTGCTGAATTCACTGCAGGAAGATCATGCAAAAAAAATAAAACACTTGTAGCTGTGATTTATCGTGTTGATTTGTTAAAGGACACGATAGCAGCTCTGCAGTATGTGGGAGGAATCCTGCAGACAGCTTCCTCTCTGAAATTGGAGACGAGTGCGGTGGAGCTGTTTGGAGTCCTACTGTGCCTGACTCACACATACACACACATAGTTCATACACACATTTTCAAATGTTCATACTATTTACCGTTATACATTTGAAATATACAGCGTGTTTGTAAGGACACCAATGTTTTAATTTATCTGGATATCAATAAAACAGAAGGGAAAAACTACAAATACAGAATTTAAAATTCAAATAACAAAATTCTAAAATGTATCCTCCATTTCACAACCTGCTGTGTTCCCTCTTCACCAGCGGGTCGACCCCCTCCTCAGCTCACCGGCTGCTATCTCATCATCTTATCATGTCTTTAATTAACAAGCAGCGGTGGAGTCCAGAACATCTCAGACAGTTTTGAGCTGATCTAAGAGCGGAGGCTCAGTGGCCATTATCGTCATGTCTCATCTCAAGTCTTTTTCCAGCCCTCATTTGATAGCTCTCACTCTGTTTCTGTTTCTATATCCTCTGTGAGAAATCTACAAGGATGCACTATCCAACTTGTTTAATTCTTTCATTACACCTTGCTATAGTTCGAATGTAGTGAAAACATCATCCTAACTTTTGGCAAACAGACAATTGACAAGTTTCACACATAGCTTTAACTTTAACTGAGAGACAGTGTTGCTTGAGGTCTTGCTGGAGGACCACAGGACAATTTTTTAAGGTATGAAAGGGTCTCATTCCAATCCATTTCTCAGGACTAGAGGAAAAGGTTACCTGTAGTGTGTATGTCCTTACTGATGTCCATGGTGCACATGTCATTCCCTTACCTCTCGGATGTAAAGTGGACGTTGAGTGGTGCCAGTGGAGATGGGATATTGGTTTTAGTCTTTTCGTGTAAATTGTCAGCTTCTCATGAATTTTTTATTCACACAGAGAGAGATTGAGGCAAAGAGAGGGGATGTTTGTGGATGTGAAATGGCTATGTGCAGTGCCTGTGCTTGTCTTGATCTTGCATGCTGCCTCTGTGTCAATTTTCATCTTTCTCTCTGTTCCACTGTGAATTTTATGTTAAATTTAAACCGTCTTATTGAGCAAACATGCCAAAAAAGATTTCCAAATATGTAATGGCGTTTCACTCTTTCAGGCTTCTCCCAAAACAGCTCCTTTATTAACATCAGTATAAAAAAGTATTGACCAATTGTGAAAAGATAAATACCTATACACCTATGATATGAATATGATGAATATATATGAAGCCATGAGTTTTATACTGTCTACTTATGTAAAATTGTTGTACACATTTTCATGTAAATGACCTCTAGATGTTTATCCAAGTCCGTCAAGGACTTGTGTACAAGTAGGTACATGTAGATGTCGCCAAGTATATTACCATACATAACAAGACATGCTTACAAGAACTCTCATGGATACACACTGTATATACACGGTCTAATGAGTCCATGTACATAGTCAAAGTGTCCTGCTGCCTACTATACCTTTCTATAAACACCCCAATTTGCACACAGCAGGTTGACATGTGTAATACGTGTGTGTGTGTGTGTGGGTGAGAGAGAGGCAGCCAGGAAGTCATTGAAGGGCCCTCAAGTCTCAAGTCTGCTGGAATGCAGAATGGGGGGATGGGTGAACAAGGTTTGCTCTGACAGAGAGGGAGAGTGAGAGAGACTTGGAGAGTGGGGTGTGGTTCTCTGGAAAATCGAGGAGACACTCACACACACACAAACAGACACACTGTACAGCCCACTATATTTTTACAGTATGAATAGGCTCTCACAGATGTTCACTGTTTATATGGCCCTCATCAGCTCCGATTCAACCCTCCCTCTAAGCAGCTGCGGCAAGCACACACACACACACACACACACGCACACATATAGTAACAGGCTGGAACTTGCTATTTTTAGTCACGGCCTTGGGTGATGAGGAAGCTAAGAGTGCCACAACAGGCAGAATATAGCCTTTTCTCGAAAAAATAAATGATTTGCAGTTTTCTTTGTTCATCTAACAACATCCCCTCCTTCCTTCAGCCTGCCTGACTGGATAAAATATTCAGCTCGTAAGCTGATAGGGGATGGGGTTCCAAAAGGAGGCCCAAGACCTTCCTCACCTGCTTTGGATAACGCAGGCAACAGAAAAAAACTTTCAAATCAGCATTCTTTTACACCACACACTCTTCAAAAATGTCTGACACTGACATTTTACTGCCACCGTTCATTGTTCATCCTTAGTGGTTTTATCTTTGGTTGAGACAGTAAGAGCACAGGATTCAATCTGTATATACTGTATTTTTGAAGGGTGATGCCAATATCAGTGCCTTTGATTGAGGATAGTCAATGTTTTAGTGCCCCTATAAAACATTTGATGCTTTTCATGACAAAAAAAACCTTAGTGTGATGCTAAAAATCTCCGTCGAATCAGAGGATGGTGATGGTAAATGCAGTAATATTGTAATATTCATACAGCGTTGCATGTTATTGCATCAAAATGCTGGACTAGAAGTGGATGCCACTGACTGGTCGATAGTTTTAAAAGATTAACATCAGCACATTATGTAAACAGATGACATTATCTGTTTTCTATGCATCCTTAAAGTGGGGTTACTCTATATGATCAATCATTATGCGGGACTGAAAGCTTTATATTGTGATACCAAAATGCAGAGGTCATACTGTGGTATCAGTTGTACTGTAGAATATTCTTCAGATATATGAATGTGTGAAATATGATAGATGTTCTACCTGTCAGCAGACATCACACTCAACAGCAATGCAAATCTAGTCACAACATCAAGGTCTGGAAAAAGTCTAGACTGCTGAATTGGATGATACGAAGTAAAGTCATCTCACGTTGCTTCTTACCGCACAGAGTGACCAAGACTTGAAACTTATTTAGCGCAACACAAGATAGTATGTGAACTATTAGATGCTTTGAATGGATGTTATTCGGCTGAATGTCCAGAGCTCAGCAGCACTGAACTAATAAAGAAATGTGTGTTTTCAGTGTTTTGAATTTCAATGAGGCTGAGATGCGTACTGATTGAAGAAGGGGTGTTGGTGGGGGGAAGGTAAAATTGATTTTCGGCTAAGTAAAAGCAGGTGCGTGAGAGCGAATGACCGGGTACAGGCACACACACAAACGTCAGCAAGAATATGCCAGCACGTATGCACAATCACACACACTTATACTCACCAAGACTACTCACACACTCCTGTATTCAAGAGGAAGGTTAATTGAAGGTTATTTCAGCTTTCAGCATTAACGTGTGTGTGTGTGTGTGTGTGTGTGTGTGTGTGTGTGTGTGTGTCACCCTCTTTGCTTGCCCTGACCTCCCCACTTCTCTCTCTCTCTCTCTCTCTCTCTCTCTCTCTCTCTCTGTGCTCATCCAAAGCCCAGTTAAAATGTGCAGCCATGCAGATACCTACAATCTCATTAATTCAACCCATCGGCTATACTGCAGTGCTAGCTCTCTCCCCCTCTTCTTCTCCCATATGCAAACACTCCTCTAAAAGGTTAATATAATCTGCCACTGCTGAGGTTAACTATCTGTGGGTACACTCTAAGAAATGATGTGTCAACACATCTCCATGCTCTGTATTTTTTCTATCTATTCATGAATCTATTATTCTATATACATTTTTAACATATGCCACATAATGTTCTTGCTTGGTATTTAAAACATAGGTGGCATTTTACTAATAAAAGTCTCCAAATTATAAAGGTTTTAATGAGAATAGTTTTTAAAGTGCTTTGAAAGAAATAAAAAGATAAATATGAAACATAATAGGAACATTATTATTTAAAGCAACTAATTAATAGTCTTAATGTATAATACATGTTTATATAAAAAAAAACTGAAATATTTTATGGTATACAAATGATGAAAAACTGGAATAGTGTGTGATTTTCATTTGGCCACCTTCGTGTCAAAAACATGAAAAAGAAGTTAAGATGGACCAAACGCCACTAATGAATTTTTAGTGAATTCCATTCTTTAAAAAGGTGTCTCCTTTTTTCCACATGCTCCAAACCTCCAACTGAATACAACTTTTCATATTTCTGTTTTGACTGTCTATCTGGCACTGAAACTGTCTCAATTGGACAACCTCAGTTCAAACTTGTTGCATCTGGAAACGAGGGAAAAACTTCCTCCCTGTCCAAACTGATTTTATTTCAAGCAATATGTAGAATCCCTATAAGCTACAGTTGGGCTGCTCTGTAGCTGACCTTGACATCTGACGTCCCCGTGGGGTAGAAAAGGGATACTTTCCTGTAAGCATCAAAACAAGATAACCATCTCATTATTCAATCTTCTGTATATACACATTGACTTCCTGTTGGCAGGAGTGGAAACCTTTCCAGGGAGACAACAATGTACTTAGATGTCATATTTTTCCAGCTCTGGCTTAGCGTCGAGTTTACTGTTGGTGTGTCAGTATAGAGATGCTAGATAGAGCCTGTAAGCACCGGAGAGTTGTTTGCAGTGATTATTAAATGTTTGGTATGTGGGGGAGACCCGTGTCGTTGAGGATAAAGCCCTTTCCTCAGTGTCAAGGATTGGCTTTACGTGATAGGATGCTTTGATGACTGTGTCTGTGTCTGCGCATGTGTGTGTGTGTATGTGCATAATAGCACCTTGTATTCATGTGTATTTGTCTTTGTGTTGATCCACATATGAGTGTGTGCATGAGGGACACTTGTGCACAGAAGCTCTTTGTATCTGTGTGTATTAGTCTTTGTGCATCCTTGCGCTTGTGCATGTGTGCGCCCTTCTATCGTCACCCTCTCAGAGCCTCTCTCCCACACACACTCATTAAAATGTCATCCTAAGCAGGGCCATCTATTCTATCTGTGGAATGCAGTATGCTGGGGGGGCTGCCATTTTGAGTTCCTGGAAAAACGGAGGGTACAAAAAATAATATACCTTTTTGTGTGTGTACGTATGTTTGTAGTCCCATTTATTGACTTAGTTATTTTATAAAATTCCTGTGGTGTGTTTCAGAATACCCACATTCCAAGAAAGAACTAAACACAATATTATATAGTAATCTATAATAACCTGTAGGAATAAATTGAAGCTTTGCTGCTCCTCTGTGTTCTATAGAACTGAATGAATTTAATATCTTTGGTTACTGGACAGTTAAAGGAGCTTTATACTTGTGTATTAAGGGGTTACGGCGTGGCTATAGAGCCCCAAATATGTAGCTGCTGTAGCGACACTTTAGGCTAGACTGTAGCTGACGTGTGCCGCCTAAAAAGATTTAGCTACAATTGGGAGCTATACTAAAGGAGATCCTGGAAGAACTGTTATTGGTCAACTTGGACTGTTGCTTTTTTAATCCTACAAGTTTGTGTTGCCAGGGAAGATTGTGAAGTCCACAATCCGCTATCCGCTATCAACAGCAAGAAATACAGCGAGTGAGCTATAAACCCCTTGTATTTAGTACAAACCTGTAGTCAGTCAAAATACACAACTCAAAGATGCTCTCTTGGGCATTGGACAATTTTGTTTCACATTTTATACACTAAAATATTAATCAATTAAATTTTTAAAAAAAGTCTTGCAGCCTTGATGCCATAAGTGCCAACATAGATTGATATACATAAAATACATTTTCTGTGACCGTAGAATATCTTACTGTGTTTTGTAATATCACAGGTTACATTTTATATAGGATAGATTTAAATTAAATTTGAAAAACTGCAAACTAGAAAAGGCCGCTACAGATTCATTATTGAATACCAGTGAAATACATCCATCCATCCATCCATCCATCGTCAACCGCTTACAGGGTTGCGAGGGGGCTGGAGCCAGTCCCAGCTGACATCGGGCGAAAGGCGGGGTACACCCTGGATAGGTCACCAGTCCATCGCAGGGCCAGTGAAATACAGTTGTTGGATTATATTATAGGAATACTAATGTGAAACCATAGCAGATAAGAAATTTTAAAAAAGGAGATACAGCAAACTCTGGTCAAAACAGTGCATCGTTACTATTAGATTAGAATAGGAATTTCACATCACATCTTACCTCCCTCATTTTCCTTCTCCCTGTGTGCTTGTAACTTTCCCTGCCATTTCCCCCAAACCCCTCCATTTCCATGGTAAATAGACAGATGAATAATTTAATCACAATCGATTCGTTTGTTTCTAGCTCAAATGTCAGGGTGTCATTTGATCACTCCCCACTCCTTCGTCCACCACCCTACGCGCCTTCGCACCTCCTCATTACTCCATGGGACCAAGCAACAGACTTTTCTCCCTTTAATGATGATGATGAGGAGGAGGATGCCTCCCCGTCACCCGTCACAAACACGTTTATTTGCTGAAGATATGACTGTGTGGTGTGTCTATTCTGACCCTTACACTGTTAGCATTACTGTGTGAAGACCAGTCACCGTGTTTTTATTTTCTTCTCTTCCTTTCTTTCTTCTGCTCAGAGGAAGCCTGGCAGACAGGGGGTGGACGGAGGGAGAGAAGTAGAACAAACAAGAAAAAAAGCAGGCAGATGAGTGATGTTAAGATGAGAAGGAAGAAGAGAGAAGGATGAGGATGGAAAGCGGCAGGGGATGTTTGGAAAAACTAAAGAAAACAAGTGATTGTCAAAGGAATTAAGGGAGGGCATGCAGAGCAGGAGAGGAGATTGAATGAAACATTTATAGAAAAATAGGACAAAAACAGAGAGTGTAAACATGAAACAGAAAAGCCTGAGGTGTACTTGCTGCATTACTGCATCAAACAAAACAACATGTTTGCCGAGAAAGTCAAGCACATTACCGCCAGTGCCTGATTAAACTATGAATAAAATATAATTTATTCAAAATATCACATGATGATTGGTTGCTTTCATAGTTGCTTTGCGGGAAAGAGTCTCTGCTGCAGCAAGTATTCACACACTTTTTGGTTTGATTTTCGGCAAAATTATATTTGTTGAAGGCCACATTAAGGTACAAGAAAACTACAGCAACTGACAGAAGTACAGAAACCTGACTACTCTTTCCAGCAGTTATTAGTTAAAGGGGCAATATGTAGTGTTCAGCAGCCAATAGCGGTGCGGTTTTAAGATTGTAACCAGGCGTGTGCTTATATGCGTACTTGAACCATAGGCTTGAACTCATGAGCGAGCATAATCCGAAACACAGCCACTTTCACATTATATATTGTATATTTCATCGGATAACATCAGCAACCGCTCGGCGTTAGCCGGCGAGCTAACTTGATTCTCTGTGACTCCAGCCTTTATGATGTTTTCACTCGACATCATCTGAATTCTTTATGGTGTTAGTGGACTGCATTTTGTTAGCTGCGGTGTTGTCACTGTAGTAGGAGAGAGGCTCAGGAGTGCGCACAGTGCTACATCCCAACCCGGTACCTTCACATTAAAAGCAGAATAGTGGCTGTTCCATGCAACAGAAAAAACAGGGGTGTGCTTCATTTCTAAGTGAGGCTACAGCCCATTGACAAAAAGGCAGTAAAAATTTCATGTATAAGTGATTTAATTGATATTGCCCCTTAAAGTGGAGTATATTTTGCTCTCTTTGTTGCAATCTATGAATTTCTTCCTTGTTTCTTCCTGTTGTCTTTACCTCTACTCTTTGTTATTCAAAGCTGCAGCAAGTATTTATATAGTTATAAACGCTAATTTGTTTGGATTGATTTTGAGCTAGTTAACATCTGTTGATGACCTTATTTGGACAAGAGAACTACAGCAACATACCTGACTGTTCTTTCCACCAGGTATTAATAAATACATTACTTCCTGTGCACCAGAATAATTTCATCAGGAAAGCAGTACCAGACAGCAAGAGAACAGCAAATGTCAGACACTCTCATGAAGTGAATATAGTTGTATCTCTGTCAGTTTGTGAGAGTAGGAAAACACCAGATTCTTTCATTTGCAAATGTCACGGATTATTACTTTGAAGTGAAATACTAGAAAATACTAAATAGTAAATGACCAAAATTGTCAGCAATATAGAGCTCTCTGAACATGGAGGGAAAGAATGAGAGTGGAGGCAGAGCAAAAGAGAGGGTGGTGAAAACAAATGACAATGAGTGATAGAAGATAATAAGTTAATGAAAGAGAGGAGAGAGAGAAAGTTTTAGTTTGGGGGGCACAATAGCCTCAGTGTTATCTGCTGAAGATGATGAAGGAAGAAGGGGCAGCTGGTTCACATTTCCGTGGTGCAGGGAGATGGCAGCCAGCTGCACTACAGCTCTGAAGTAGCCTGCCTCGCTCGCTCGCTCACTCTCTCTCTCTCTCTCTCTCTCACTCACTCACTCACTCACTCACTCACTCACTCACTCACTCACACACACACACACACACACACACACACACACACACACACACACACACACTCTCTCTCAAACACACACTGTCACTTTGGTGGAAAATGTAGTATATTCCTGCTGCTGTTCTGTGTTCATTCATGAGTCGACCAGGCTACGAGCTGTGTCGCAATGCCCAGGTGACTGAGGCAGTCTCATGGGACCTTGTTAGTGATAAACACACACACTCACCATACACTCAGTTCATGCCCAGATTGGATATCTGGGGCACAAAGGTTTCACCAAAATGAGACATTCTGTTGCAAAACTTTAAACATAATTTATTTGTGTGAAATAACTTCCTGAACTTCTGCGATGGACTGGCGACCTGTCCAGGGTGTACCCCGCCTTTTGCCCGATGTCAGCTGGGATTGGCTCCAGCCCCCCGCGATCCTGTACGCAGGATAAGCGGTTGACGATGGATGGATGGATGGAACTTCCTGAACTTCTGCGATGGACTGGCGACCTGTCCAGGGCGTACCCCGCCTTTTGCCCGATGTCAGCTGGGATTGGCTCCAGCCCCCCGCGATCCTGTACGCAGGATAAGCGGTTGACGATGGATGGATGGATGGAACTTCCTGAACTTCTGCGATGGACTGGCGACCTGTCCAGGGCGTACCCCGCCTTTTGCCCGATGTCAGCTGGGATTGGCTCCAGCCCCCCGCGATCCTGTACGCAGGATAAGCGGTTGACGATGGATGGATGGATGGAACTTCCTGAACTTCTGCGATGGACTGGCGACCTGTCCAGGGCGTACCCCGCCTTTTGCCCGATGTCAGCTGGGATTGGCTCCAGCCCCCCGCGATCCTGTACGCAGGATAAGCGGTTGACGATGGATGGATGGATGGAACTTCCTGAACTTCTGCGATGGACTGGCGACCTGTCCAGGGCGTACCCCGCCTTTTGCCCGATGTCAGCTGGGATTGGCTCCAGCCCCCCGCGATCCTGTACGCAGGATAAGCGGTTGACGATGGATGGATGGATGGAACTTCCTGAACTTCTGCGATGGACTGGCGACCTGTCCAGGGCGTACCCCGCCTTTTGCCCGATGTCAGCTGGGATTGGCTCCAGCCCCCCGCGATCCTGTACGCAGGATAAGCGGTTGACGATGGATGGATGGATGGAACTTCCTGAACTTCTGCGATGGACTGGCGACCTGTCCAGGGCGTACCCCGCCTTTTGCCCGATGTCAGCTGGGATTGGCTCCAGCCCCCCGCGATCCTGTACGCAGGATAAGCGGTTGACGATGGATGGATGGATGGAAC
>NC_060154.1:12383856-12389617 GCF_021292245.1 Micropterus dolomieu
CAGCCCCCCGCGATCCTGTACGCAGGATAAGCGGTTGACGATGGATGGATGGATGGAACTTCCTGAACTTCTGCGATGGACTGGCGACCTGTCCAGGGCGTACCCCGCCTTTTGCCCGATGTCAGCTGGGATTGGCTCCAGCCCCCCGCGATCCTGTACGCAGGATAAGCGGTTGACGATGGATGGATGGATGGAACTTCCTGAACTTCTGCGATGGACTGGCGACCTGTCCAGGGCGTACCCCGCCTTTTGCCCGATGTCAGCTGGGATTGGCTCCAGCCCCCCGCGATCCTGTACGCAGGATAAGCGGTTGACGATGGATGGATGGATGGAACTTCCTGAACTTCTGCGATGGACTGGCGACCTGTCCAGGGCGTACCCCGCCTTTTGCCCGATGTCAGCTGGGATTGGCTCCAGCCCCCCGCGATCCTGTACGCAGGATAAGCGGTTGACGATGGATGGATGGATGGAACTTCCTGAACTTCTGCGATGGACTGGCGACCTGTCCAGGGCGTACCCCGCCTTTTGCCCGATGTCAGCTGGGATTGGCTCCAGCCCCCCGCGATCCTGTACGCAGGATAAGCGGTTGACGATGGATGGATGGATGGAACTTCCTGAACTTCTGCGATGGACTGGCGACCTGTCCAGGGCGTACCCCGCCTTTTGCCCGATGTCAGCTGGGATTGGCTCCAGCCCCCCGCGATCCTGTACGCAGGATAAGCGGTTGACGATGGATGGATGGATGGAACTTCCTGAACTTCTGCGATGGACTGGCGACCTGTCCAGGGCGTACCCCGCCTTTTGCCCGATGTCAGCTGGGATTGGCTCCAGCCCCCCGCGATCCTGTACGCAGGATAAGCGGTTGACGATGGATGGATGGATGGAACTTCCTGAACTTCTGCGATGGACTGGCGACCTGTCCAGGGTATACCCCGCCTTTCGCTCGATGTCAGCTGGGATTGGCTCCAGCCCCCCGCGTCCCTGTACGCAGGATAAGCGGTTGACGATGGATGGATGGAACTTCCTGAACTTTATTGTTTAGTATCTCCTAAAATAAAGAGTATCCTGCCAAATAACAAAGTTATTCACTGTGCTTTTAAAAGTCTTAATTGGCTTTAGGTGGATGAAACTAGCAACAAAACCACCCATTTTCATATATTTTGCCATTTTGGCACTCTCAAGAGAATGAGATAGTGTAATACCAATGAAAAACATTGCCATCATGATCTTGGAGTTTTATCCACCCCTGCTTGTCTGACTCCTTAGCTTTTGCACTCATTTTCGTTTCTTAAGCCTTGATTATACTCCAGGCCAGGCATGGACAGCTGTGGAGTTGCACGTGCTGCTACACATACCACGATTGGGGGTATGCATATGCAGACACGTTCAACACATAAACACTACAAAATGTAATGGTGACCTGATAGCAAGAAGGGCCTCCTTTGTTTGTTGTATTTGGCTGAACAAGTTGAAAAAGTCATAAAGAAAAAAAAGAAAATGTGACCACTAGAATCAAGCACGGGAATAAAGTACATATATACAGAGCCTTGAAACAAGCATCCAGTTTACTGGACTTGGGCATATGACAAAATGTCACAACTGTGCTCTGGGCTTGGGTGGGTTTTGGGTTTTCAATTGTTGACTCTCCTGCTGTTTGTTTTATGTCATTGTCACTAATTTACCTCAGAGGCTTTCCTGCTATCATGCCAGCCAATACACGGCTGAAATGAGGGATGAAAGGGTAATAGAATACTGATTAATTTTATAGTACCTGGTAAGCTGCTGTCTGTGTGTGTGTACAAGGGATAAGTGGATAGGTAGTATGCACTCAGGCACATTGCATAACCCAGAGAATGTGCATGTGTGGGTATTCACATTAGTGTGTGTGATAGTAAAAGCCATGTTCATGCACACATACACACACACAGACATCACACACTCATACACGCAGAGTCTCTAGAGAAGACAGAGGAGGGTTGGTTTGACCAGATGGAGCGGCCTGCTTCTTGCTGAGCGAGCTTGACGACAGCTGAACAGCTTGAGGTTTACTGGAGTGGCAGGCCACAAACACACACAGTCACATATCATACACACGTGATATGTAAATACATTGACACACTGCCTCACACTCACACTCTTTCTTTAGACTTGACACACGCATACATAAAGTCACACAGGGAGAGTCATGCTCACACAAACACGTGCACTCATAGACGCTTTCAACAGTAACAACATAAACAAACGGTACTGCGTATGTACTCTGGACCAAACTTAACTTCCGGCAGACTTCCACAAGCAATCCATAACAAGTAAATTACCTTAGCTGTCAGTCGAAGAAAAGAAATGTTACTTGACCAAACTGAAATGTGATAAGGTCACACTAGCAGACCCGTTGAACAAAAATTTGAAATTGAAAGTTTTTCTACCGACCTGTCTGATTTACCGCAGTGTTTCCCACAGAATGACAGCGTAACTGTGGCGAGCGCGGCAGGGGGTCTCTGACATTGACGTTGGACGGATTTGTGCAGCAGTGTTCATGATACTAACCATTCAATACACAGACTGGTCCGCTGTCAATGTGTTTGCGGGAGAGAGAGAGAGAGAGAGAGAGAGAGAGAGCGCAAGTGAGAGGAGATGCTGAGCAAATATGTGCTGCGTGCAGCTCTGCAATCAAATACAAGTTTTCCCATCTTAAATAGTAAAAAAAAAAACTAAATCAATATGTGTCAGTCAGCGCTGATAATGTAGTGGGCCACCACAAATAAATGAATTTATGGGAAACACTGTACTGGATATCACTCACCATATTAGCCAATAAACACAAACCCAGTAATAAACAAACAGAACGGAAGTTGACTTCGGGCCGGTCCGATGAAAGCGTCTATAGACATGCTCAGAGAGGGCAGACACACTCGAACTATAAACTCCATAAAACATTCCCAAAGACCTGCTCTTGAATCAGGTCCTATTTATGTATAAATCTATAGTGCCACTGATAGTATGACTTATTGGCTCACTCTCTGTCTAGCCAAGTGCCTAAAAACATATTGTTTCTCATGATAGCCCCTTCCCTTCCGCTCACACTACCTCTCATTTCATTTTCACCTCTTCTCCCTCATTTCCTCATCTCTTCCTCAATTCCTCCCCTTGCTACGAATCGTGACTCTCCACTCAGCCTATTCCCTTAGCTGTGATTAGGGGCTTTGGATTCCAGCCTGCATGCATTTCAAGGCCCGGAGGCTTTGGAAAAACCAGCCGTCTTTTCCAATTCAATAAAGAACGCTGAGTGAGGGCGGTCCAAATAATGTGAACGCGAGCAAGCGAACGACTTGTACACAACTCTTATGGTGAATAACCAAAACAAAAAGAAACATAAAAAGCAAGGGAAAAAATGGGCCTCCTGCTTGAATGAAAGCCAGCGCTTTGCTTGGTGCCAAGAAGATGAGCAGCTTGGTGGTACGGCAGGCTGGCGTGGATGTCATCTTTTTATGCTGCTTCTAAATTTTTGTTTCCTCTGTCACTCTTTTCCCATGACTAATTGCCCTGGTGTTTGTGTCGTTGGAACTTCTTAATATTTCCCCACTGTGATTTTT
The DNA here is from genome assembly GCF_021292245.1 of Micropterus dolomieu. Lineage (NCBI taxonomy): Eukaryota > Metazoa > Chordata > Actinopteri > Centrarchiformes > Centrarchidae > Micropterus > Micropterus dolomieu. The sequence continues at coordinate 12,387,450 of NC_060154.1, forward strand.
ACATCTATCTCCCTGATATTTCAATGTTGTGCTGTGGTTAAACCTGTAGAGGCAAGTTGTCACTCTTACGAAGCTTGCACCGGTACTTCAGAAGCCTGAGAGTGTGCATGCTTTAATTCCACCTCTTACACAACACTGCATCAACTGATTTTACTGTTTCCCTGACCCTGATTGAAGGAGCGAAAGGTGGGTTAAGCAAGTTCAAGCTCTTTCATTTATATAGCATTTCATCACAAGCATGTTTTGACAGATGCAGAAAAAACCTGTCTAGGTCTAACTAATCAGTTAAATGCAGCAAAAACAAAATGATGCCTACAGTAGTAAACATGACAAAGAATAGCATGTTACGGAGACTGGAAGCCGCAAAACTGGATGAATATCACCCATTGCTATTTGGTGCTTGAACTAGGATTTAATTAGGATCCATTCAAAAACTGAACAGTGGCCATTCCTGAAGCAGTGGGCATAATGTGAATTAATAAAATTTGTTAATTTAGCTGATTGCAAACAAATGTGTATGGCCAAATTAGTAGAAGAGTAAAAAGAAGTAAAAAAAAAAACAAAGACGGGAGTCAAGTGGAGACGTGTAGAGCAATGTTAGTAATTATAATAAACAATACCTTTCCCCACTTTTCTGTCCATAAAAGAGGCTACTTGGCGTGTGATGATGATTCCTTCACAATGAAACACCAAAGTAAATGGCAAGTATGTGTGTTCATAAATGATAAAACAATGGAAGAAATAATTTTGTGTCTTCTCTTGGGAAAGTGGCTGTGGCTTGGCTTGGTTTACCAGCTGACAGCTCCTCAAGGGGTAATCACAGCCTGCCTGAGAATGCAGGCTTGGGAGACCTGGCCGAAAGAAAAGACCTAATAACATAACAGGCAACACCAGTGGCCAAAACCAAGAGAAGAAGTCTAAATGAAAACCCTTTCAGACAAGGCAAAAACAATTGAAATCGGTCTTGAGACTTTACACAAAACTGAGACAAAGCTTGAGCCTGGTTATGCATTACATTGTAAACACATGGTAATCCATAACTGGATTACAATAGTAAAACATCTCTAGTGAAGTGCAGGGCTCCTTCCATCCCATGCAGTCGTTGGCCAAGATTATGTCGGCTGTCTCTGGCCGGCGTAGTGTAAATCACTGAAACTAAAGGGATTTTGGTTTCAACCTGCAACTGCTGATTGAAGGGTAGCAGGTATTACAGTACCCACCATCACTGCCAAAGTGCTCTTGAGCTAAGTGCTCACTGCCCAAACTGCTGCACTAAGCACTGACTCAGAGCTCCCTCTCATATGGTGTCTCTCCTTCTCTCTCCCTCCAAGTATTCATTGTTCTTCAGAGCACTGTGGGTGGCAGTGGCTCCACAGTCTTGTCTGGGGCCAATATGATACATTCATCTATCGCATTAAGTCTATAAGCGCCCACAACCCCAAAACTTCCAGCCCATAATGCCCCATGGCTTTGTCGGCCTGTCAGATGTGGTTTCGCCTGGTGTCTGTGTGTGCAATTGTGTTTGAAGGAGCATGGGTGTGGTCTCCCCACTCACTCATGTGTTTTCTCTCTTAATTTGTGATTGTGCATGTAAACAAGCACTCTCTCTTCCTTTTTGTCTCCTTTACTCTTTTCTCGACCTCTATAGCCACTGCCACTCTACATATGTGTAAATACAGTGGGTACGGAAAGTATTCAGACCCCTTTAAATTTTCCACTCTTTGTTTCATTGCAGCCATTTTCCAAAAATCAAAAAAGTTCATTTTATTTCTCAGTAATGTACACTCAGCACCCCATCTTGACAGAAAAAAACAGAAATGTAGAAATTCTTGCAAATGTATTAAAAAAGATAAACTGAAATATCACATTGTCATAAGTATTCAGACCCTTTGCTCAGTATTTAGTAGAAGCACCCTTTTGATCTAATACAGCCATGAGTCGTTTTGGGAAAGATGCAACAAGTTTTTCACATCTGGATTTGGGTATCCTCTGCCATTCCTCCTTGCAGATCCTCTCCAGTTCTGTCAGGTTGGATGGTAAACGTTGGTGGACAGCCATTTTCAGGTCTCTCCAGAGATGCTCAATTGGGTTTAAGTCAGGGCTCTGGCTGGGCCATTCAAGAACAGCCACGGAGTTGTTGTGAAGCCACTCCTTCGTTATTTTAGCGG
>NC_060154.1:12389717-12548769 GCF_021292245.1 Micropterus dolomieu
CTGTGCCTTGCCACAATTCTGTCTCTGAGCTCTTCAGGCAGTTCCTTTGACCTCATGATTCTCATTTGCTCTGACATGCACTGTGAGCTGTAAGGTCTTATATAGACAGGTGTGTGGCTTTCCTAATCAAGTCCAATCAGTATAATCAAACACAGCTGGACTCAAATGAAGGTGTAGAACCATCTCAAGGATGATCAGAAGAAATAGACAGCACCTGAGTTAAATATGAGTGTCACGGCAAAGGGTCTGAATACTTATGACCATGTGATATTTCAGTTTTTCTTTTTTAATAAATTTGCAAAAATTTCTACATTTCTGTTTTTTTCTGTCAAGATGGGGTGCTGAGTGTACATTACTGAGAAATAAAATGAACTTTTTTGATTTTTGGAAAATGGCTGCAATGAAACAAAGAGTGAAAAATTTAAAGGGGTCTGAATACTTTCTGTACCCACTGTATGTGCATGTTTGCATGTGTACACGTGTGTGTGGCTCCCTTGCTGGGTAAGCATGTCACATTCCTTATTGTTATAATGGCAGAGTAGAGCTATCTCTTCCCCTCACTACATGCAGCATGGCACTCAGCACAACAATACACAGCATGGGTGTGCAAAGTGGCAAAATGACAAACACGCAGAGGAAATAAAAGACAGCGAGACAGAGAGAAAGGGGTCTTGTTTATGCATTAGTTGCAGGACTTAAAAGCCCCCCCAACCCACTCTACCGCCACTTAAAATCAGCGTGGGTACTGCAGACTGAAAAACAAACAAACCCAGTACCCCCCACCCACCCCATCACTACTGGGGTGTTGCTGTTTTGAATACCGTAGAATAAATTTGTGTTGTGCAGCAGCCTCCTTAAAAATGTGACGTTTGTAGTGTGACTCATACACACACATATAAAGTGTACAAAAAACTTCACATACACGTGCACAGAGATCAATCAGTCAGGGATGGATGGTTATAGAAGTACCTTGCTGGGAAGGAATTTGTGGTGTTCAAAAGAAAAAAGGTTTTAAAGAGTTTTGCCAGCTGTCTGACCTCTCACCTTTGGCCTAAACACCCCCGCCCTCACCACCACCCTCCTCAATTCCCCATCCTCCGTGTGCTCTCTAAAATTCATTCTCAAGTCAACGACGCACAAAGTGACGGGGGTCAGAGTGAAAGGGAGAGAGGAAGGGTGCTCAAAGGAGTGATTGCTGAATTTGTAGACACACTGAAGTGAATGTGTGAGAGAGAGAAGCACTGCACACACATCTGAGGAGCCAAGCATGTGTGGCCACTACATGCACCTCTTCTTATGTACTAAGTGTGTGTGTGAGTGGGTTTCATGGAAACCGCCGTTCTCCTGGCTTTTGCCCATGTGCACGCTCATCCTCCACAATAACCTTCTGTCTGCCACACAAACAAACTCTGTATTCTGGTGGGTGGGAGGAAACTAAGGCAGATCACAACACTGGCTCTGTGTTTCTATAATTTATTGTCAAGGAATACATTAATATGGATCATGCCACATTATTACCTCCCACTGAATCCCCCCACAGCCAACCACTGTCGAAATGCTCAACATGTCAGAAGGTCACATGAGGCGGCTTGAGCCTCAATGTTTGGCCAAAGGACACGGGACTTTTCACACTCTGCTGTCTGATGGTTATCTAGAAACACTGGGGGATTTAGCGGGAAATTCTTCAGTCCTGGGCTTAAAAAAAATACAGTTACTAATACTGTCTGGATATGTAGTTCTTCTCTTGGTCTGTCATTTCAGTTCACTTCAGTTCACAATTAATTTGAAATTATGATATTCGAATAATAAATGCCCTCTCATGGAAAACTAGCGTGCAAGCTGTGTGCTGAGGTGACCCTCCATGGTGACCTGCTTTTCCTTTTTAGCATGGTGAAGACTTCACCACTGCCATATCAGGATTATAATTAATATTCATGCATCATTAAATGCAGTGAAGATGCAAAATTTAGATTCTCCCCAATAATGTGTTGTCATATCCTTTTGCTCATAAGAATGTGTTTATTGATCTCTGCTTTTCTTGTCTTTGTTATTTTGTGTAAAGTCAGTCATTGTTTTCTATATCGGAAAGCAGGGCTTGTGTTTTTAGAATACGGCTTGTGTCAGTGTGTCACATTTGCTGATGTCTGTTCCATGGGCCTTTTTAAAGTGGCTGTAAAAAAACAGTTGTCTTTCCCAGTCTTCCAGTAGTAGTGCTGGTGGTGGGCCTGTGATGGTTGGACTGACAAACAGAAAGACAGAGCGTGGGTCAACCTCGCCATCTGTCTCAGCTCTTTACAATGCTGTGCGATTGACAGGGGTACAGACACTCCCTTAACCTCCAGCCCAAACAGTATCAACCACAGCCTGCTGCACATGGTGTAGTACAACAGTAATTGCTATGGTAGCATGTGCATCTCCTTTCTTGCACATTGAACCATAATCAAAATCCTGTCACTTGGAGCATTATGAAAATATAGCAATTTAAAGTAATTTTGAAAATGATTGCAGAGGCATACTGATCAAAATAGTATGTTTAAGCCACTAAATCTCAAGTGGCAGCAATGGGAATACCTGTGGTATGTTGAGTGGTGTCCAATTTGGTGTATTGTGTATGTCTGCTTGCTAGGTAGTGGTGGGAATGTAAATTTCTGGTGGAGATCTATAATTTCCATGTTCACTCCTCCCTTTAGTCAATAATCAGATAATAGCACAAAGAAGTGCAAATGAAAATACACCTTCTCTAATCACCATGGAAAACTCTTAGAAACTCTGGCTACCAAAGTGAGGTTATTAAATACTACTTAGCCCGCTGATGGGCTTTGGCCCAGTTTCAGAAGCAAATTATAAGGATTAACTCCATTTTCAATTAATTCCCTGACTAAAAGGAGCCTGAAAAAGATGACCACCCTTGATGAAGAGAGGGTTTATTATCAACAGAGCCAAAAGAGTTTGCCCCTTTGTGTTCGAGTGTGTGCCTTTATCATTGTACCTATGTCTTTGTATGTGAATGTGTGTGTGTCTCTCTTTTCCCCACTCTTGAGGCATACAGGATTAATCAGAAAGCTGCCAGGACAAAAGGAGCCTTAGATATGAACCGTGGAAAAGAAGCCTTGCTTGTAAAGGTTGCAGCCTCGTATTATATTTAACTAAATGATCACTGTCAAAGCAGGTGAGAATTACATTTTGAAACCTGACTTTGATAGAGCAGAAAATGGACCAAATTTATTTGATGCTGCTGGCTGAGGGCCCTGTAAGTTTAAAAAAAATGCCCAAAAATAAGAAACTCTTCAGTATGTATTAAGAAATGATGGTAGTTCTCAGAGCATAGCATGTAAGCAAATACTGTCCAGTCCCTACCATATTGCACACCAGAATACTTTTTTAATAATCCAGGTTTAATTTCTGGCATTTGCTTCAATGTTTTTCAATCTCCATCATATTAAGCAGGAAAAGAAACTTAATTGTCACATGCCCTTGTTAGCTCTGTGGTAGAATGTTCTTCTTCAAATCATCTGCAGTGTTGAACTTGTAGTGCAAACTTCAACTTTTTAATAATGACGTTACAGCCCTCTTTAGCACACAGTATTTCCTTGATATTTACATGACAAGCACCAAATTATTGCACTGAGCTCTCTACTTTTGTTTCAAACAAAGATTCACACTTGACATTAATTGTCTGTATAAAAACAAAATTTATCATTTAGACTTTAAAATTTTAAAGCAAAGGGCCACAGATAGCTCTAGTTTCACTCAGTTGTGAATATTGTTAACATGCCAGCAGTCATTTTGTTGTGTAGGTGTCACATTTTTCAAATGGTTTGTGTTTCATTTTGGAAATGAAACTTCTCAAACCCTGCCAATTACACAGAGGAGTTTTGGAGACATTTTCTTAACACCCTGGTCTGCCAGTCTTTCCCTCCTGCGCCTCCTCCTCCATCACTTAGAATAATCTCACCCCTCCATCCGCATGCCATTTCCAGATTGAATATGAAGCGTTGTTCCCCAGCTCTCCTAACCGCCCTTCAAAAACTTATTTCCCCCTCCAGTGGCAAATTTTAAAGGGCATTCAAGTCTCTGGCCAGTTGGTGTGATACTTGTCTGACTCTATTGGAAGAGGGCCAAAAACTTGTGTCACCCCTCCTTTTCCCAATTCTCCTAACCACCACAATCTCTCATTTTGTCAAGGACTGCCTCACACCACCCGTCTCACCTCCCTTCTCCAGCTTCCAACTGTGACCTGTGCTATGTCCTATAAATAAATGCCTCCCCTATATATAATAGGTATTGGCCCTTCCCAGATTCGTTGAAGCTGAGGCATCCACATCACAGACATCGCAGACAGTGCCACCTGTAACCTTTGGCCTTTTGTGGTCCTTGGCAGCCAGTGTGACCGGCCAGGTGAAGCAGAAAATAAAAACAAGTGTTCCTCTGTGTGTGTCAGGTGTGTGTGGATTTCATCTGCCAACTTGTGGCATCACAGTATGGCGAGGTTACACAGGAGACAGATAGTGTGTCACCCCTCAGTGGTAAACAAAATGGCTGTGCAATAAAGTGTGCATTTAGGAGGTCAGCTTGCCGCCCAAACCTCCCAGCTGCCAATCCGTTCACCCCCGTTGCACGACCCTGATGCTTGCTGCTGTGCACTCAACCTCAACCGAGGTGGATTTCAGTTAAAAGCCTTGCAGCCCCGGGTGTTTATTGGAAGGACAGTCTAGCCTCATAATGTTCCGAGTAAACCCATTTCCTGCTGATCGAACTCAGAGCAACACCTGGAGAAAAACAAACGGGTGAAGATTCAATGGGCTTCTGGTAATTTGGTCTCAAATCTTTTTGTAAACCTCCAGTTCCTTTTGAAAGTAGTCAGACACAACAGTCTGTCATTTCTCCAAAAAACTATAAAGGCTGCCTGAAGATTGATCTGACAAAATCAAAAAACACTGATGATTCTGAGCTTTAAAAAGAAAATATGTTCAGTTGGGCTGATTCACAACTATAAGAGTGACCTTTAAAATTTTATACTTTCATGCCAACAATCATTTCACAAGAGAATTTGGTAAGTTCTAAGTAAAAAAAAACCCAAAACAAAACAAACTTTTTCAGCTGTTTATTTCAACAAAATCTTTTTTCGATGGCAAACTGGTGCTCGTAAACTCGTAGAAAGGTTAGGTTGCTCCCAGGGGAGAGCAGATGTCCAACACAAGGTGTCTCTGAGGCATCAAGCACCATTTCTGGGCCTAGGAGGTTGAGAACAGTTGTGGGCAAAGGCACATGGGAAAGCTCCTCCAAGGAGAGGTTGCCAGGGCAGAGCATTCTGTAATGTGTTAATGAGGTCACGGTGGTTCAGTTTCCCCTACCTATGCAAACAACCTTCATTTTAGGGGAAAAGAAAGAGTGCTCATGCGTTGGTACAACAGAAATATATTTCACATATAATATGCTCTGGAGTTCATTCTGTAGGTACCAACATTAAAATATCAGTAACGTTTATATTCAGAGTGGCACAATTCTGTCGTCCCTGGGTGCTCTTTAACCTCCAAGACCAAAAATACATGAGTTACATGGACTGGAGACTATGAATTGCCCATAATTGTGAATATTATTGTCCCTGCAGAAGTGTGTATCCTAATGTTGTAGTTTCTTAAACATTCTGGGGCGAATTCGCAAAGAAAGGATTGCAGACACGCATAGCAACATGAATTGCTCATCACATCTGCCCTCTCTCAAGGTCTTATTCACAACAGATTTTGTGCTTATGATTTTACAAACATGCCCATAAAGTTTTTCATCTGAACGCAATCTGCCCTTGTTTTGCATCTGTGAAATGTTCATCTGCAATTTTCTGTTGTGGTCCCGGTAATATTTGTGTATTATAATAGCATATCACCCAACATGGTTAAGCAGAGTCAAGAATTAGTCAAGAAATGATATAAATGCAGCTGAAACAACAAAACTTTCCACTCATATCTTAAAATGTTTGATTTGAAAAAGAACATATTCTGATTATAATTATAGCCTAACTATTTTAATTAACTATTAACTCCCCCCTGCTCTTCCATTCATTTCTATCCGCGGGAGGTCTCTCATTTTTCTATGACTCACTCTGTATGGAGTGTTTTATCAGAGTGATGGTTATTTGGGTGCGCTCCCCCTCATGCGTGTGGGCGCATGGAGTGCTGTTTTCTTTGCTCTGCTCTCTGCTGGACAGTTACAGTCCGTAACAATTTTCTCTGTTTCTCACAGCAGTAGGTTTTATGTCGTTTTCCAGTTTCATTCCTTCGTGGTGAATATCAGTTATTGTACTGGTGGTGCCATCTGTGCGCATATACTGTGATGCGCTATTGCTTTGCCTGGCTACAATCATGATCACTGGAAAGGCTGTGTGTGACATTCCTTTATAAATGCGCTTCCGTTACCACCAACTATCAAAAAAAACTAATAATTTTACTCTGTGTGTGGCTGGTGTGAATTGGACTATTTTGCAATAAGGCTCATTTGCATAGAAAGGGGCAAATTTTTCACAAAATGTGTGCATGTTACATAATTTAAATAGCACGGGAGCACCGAGATGCTATGTGTGTTTGCGGGTGCTTTGCGTGTAACACTTTTGTCGTGTTTGTGCAGGTTTAGCAACTGCAAAAGCCACACTATCCTTCCTTCCTGTTTTTTAATATATTTAATAATAGAATAACTCTACCATTTCCCCGGGTTGTGATTTCTGTACCTAATATATCAGGCATGCAGGGTCATAGAAATGGTTGTCACATTGATTGTCAAAACACTGGGTCTGATCTCTGCACACCTTACTACCTGTTGCATGATAATGTTGAGTGCAGTTTATTCTACTGCATTTAGTGAGTCAGAGCCAAATGCTTCAAATGTTAATGTTACAGAGAATATCTTTCAGCACGTATGATATGTTTTCCTTGTGTAAGCTCTTTTCTTTCCACTGGAGTTTCCTACATATGGTGGTTAATGACAGGTGCACCTTGTTTCAAATTCCTCAAACACATATCTCTCAGGATGAGGAGTGGATGGCAAAGAAAGAGTGAAGCTGGGAGGTAGATACACACTGGGGCATTTACATAATAGTCCTGCAGTTCCATGCAAATTCATGTGATTCCCTACCAAACATCTGCAATGCAAGCATAGTTTAGTATGCATGAGTTTGACGGGGGAAGGGAAGGGGAGAGAGGAAATGAGGGAGAGGAGGCAGGGGGTTAGACGGAGAAAAAGAAAACAGAGATGGAGGATTTGAAGGACGACTAGTTTGATTAGGGGGATATATTTAGGAGCCAAACACACCCTCCCTCACACACACACACACACATACACACACACACCCTCTCTCTTATACTTACATACTCTCACAATTTATAGCTTTTATGTAACACAACACAGTGTGCACTGTGCTTGGGTTTTCCCTCTTTTTTCTTATAATGGTCGATTTTGCGTTAAGATGTAGCCAATATTCTGATGCAGAAAGCCACAAAGGTGCGGTGACTTGGGGGGGGGGGTGCTTACCAATGACACATGGAATCAATACTGTTTGATTCCAGCACAGAGAAAAACAAATGCTTGCTGTAGACTTGTTTTAGAGCTGAGGTTGAGGTGTGTGTCTGGGTATACATCTTCTTCTTACAAAGATAAACAAAAACAACTACACATAGATACAGAAACAAATTAATTATATATATAATGCACACATAAGCATCACAAAAATACTATATATACATATTTATACACATCCCTCATACGTGTATAAATAGAAACTTAATATATGCACACAGCGCCCATCGACAGAGACACAAATACACAAGCACATACACATACAACACATACTAGTAGCCCGAACGGACCTACATCTTTGTGTTGTTGGTATTCTGTAGGGTTTGAATCAATGAAAGACAGTAAACTGGTTGAGGTAAAAGCCTGTAACTCAGGGCTGACGCATAAAAACTTAATCTATGTTGAAAGACTGCAGAGGGAGAGACAGCGGCTGAAGGCTGAACATAAACAGCAGCCAGCAGATAGCAGAGTTTAAAAAGGGCCATGAAAAAGGCAGTATTCGCTTGCAAATTTGTACTTTTCCATCATCCTACAACAGAAAACAGCACAATTGACTCTAGCTTATTCTCATGACAATCAGCTCCTGTTATTTTTTTAAATCAAAAATTTATTATAAAGAAAGAGAGATTCCATGTCATTCCTATGGATTTTATGTTAACCAAAACATTTTCACGCAATACTGTCCAAGAATAAAATTCAAAAAGTTTATACAATTTTTTGACATGTCTACCCTTTTTTTGATTCATCTCCTTTGATATCATCCAGTTACGTCTGCATAATGTTTCAGCGTGCTACTCTTTCTGTTCAGAGATGCGGGGACCTGCGACATGTACTGAGAAAATTACATGCCATTACATTGCAGCCAGACAATAACTACTGTTGTGCAGTTTGGAACGGTTAGTCAGAACACTCTGACTCAGCTAGCAACTCTCAGTTAGCAGTTAGACAAAGTCATCAGCCAGTTGTTGGTGCTGTTGGGTCAAAGATGAAACAAAGTAAGCATTGCAAACAGGGATAAGCAAGTGGTCTACATCTGAGTAAGTTTTGCTTTAATCTACTAATGTGTTTAGTTGTGGTCAGGAACATAATACTATGATTTTTTCTATGGTTATCTACTGTAACATTAGTTGATCAAAGTGGCTAGTGAAGCATTAGCCATTTAGCAGAGATGTATATGCATTTTCCTTTTAGTCTGGAACAATATTCGCTGATATGTCTTGGTCAGACATTGAGTTGTGTTAGCTTTGACAATTAAGGTAACAAGTTGGCGGAACGGCATTCTCAGTTTTCTGATCCTGGAGACTCCTTTGCCCTTGTCTACTAACAAATCATTAAGTAATTACTATGTTGTTTGTAAGTAGTATTAGCTGTATTTTAGGGTAATTGAAAGATCGGTCAGGCTTTTGTTACAGATGGGAGGAACTGAGCAAATGGGATTCACTGACATTGTGAGTCAGACATTGTGAGGACCTGTCTGAGTCCTGGAGCTAAAAATGAGATGTTGTCAAAAATGTACTCCTGTGCAAAGTCCAACTTTTCTAACTTGACAAACACAAATATATATATATTAAGTTCTAGACATCAAACATTCAGATTTGATCAAGCCCAACCATACAGAGGTCTTAAACCGTGTGTGAGCTTACGGTTCATCTCCTAAAATAGATTATTAATGTGGTCCCACAGGAGATATGTAGTTGTTTTTTTTCCTTGCGAATACCTCCTCACATATTTACTGTGTGTGTGGGGGGGGGGGGGGGGGGGGGGGGGGGGGGGGCAGTTACAGTGTGAGTGAGTGGATTGATGGAAATAGCTTGTTGTCTTCTGTCACTGGTCTCTTGGTTTCTTCTGGAGAGATTTGTGTGCATACTTACTTACCCAAATCTTCATTCACTTTGAAGGATTCATTCCTTCGTTTTTAATTTCTCCTGGTCCAATGTGGCATGTGTGTAGGTGCGCATATGCACAGTTTTATATCTGTTGGTCCTGCTCTTATTTCATGCTTATGGTGCAAATTCCCATCTCCCTTACCCGTCGCTGCCTTTCTCAATCTCAGTAATCAAATGCATTAGTATCAATATTGCATGGGGAAACGAGCAGAATTTAAAGCTTGACCATGTCAAAGTGAGAGTCGCTGATAGCCAGTGACTGCCACCACTCAGTGGAAATTGTGGATCCATTTTGGCTGTATTTACAGAAGCTTGTCGACTGGTTAATATCTCGAGTGATAGCCAGTTCTTGGTCAGCTTGAAACAAAAGTTATTTTTGAAAAGCACTTATTTCATTGCATTTATTCAATTTGCTTAAAGCTGTTTTTAGTGTTAAATGTAAAATATTTTATTTACACTAAAGGGAAGAAACCCTTCGCATAATATTGGCTTATTAAGTCTTATTAATAGTGGTTGGGTGGACCAACTTCTTGGAAAAATATGCCCAACCCTTTTTACCTACTAGTCATTTTGACACCAAAATATGTGAACATATTGCCCAGGTTTAAAAATACCAAAATGATCCTTTAAACTAGTAAATTAGGTAGTTGTTAATACAGCAGTTCAGAGTCTCAACTTTAGGCTAACTAAGCTGCCATTCATATTGTCCCAGTGATAATTTATGAATGCAGCTCATTTGTCCCAAGATTGCTGCTGAATAATGATTTCCCCTGCTTTATATAGGACACAGAATCATAGTTAGCATACAGTATTAAATTACTTTTTGCTAGTGGTGGCAAGTGACTAGGTAGTACTTTTACTTTGCCAAAGCTCATCTTGTAACAACCACTAAACTATTGCTACTTATCTTGATTTCCCCCAAGTTATTGCAGTCATCATAATCACATTGGAATCTGCAAAACATGACCATTAGCAGTTTCCTCTGGATCATAGTCTGTAATGTGGAAGCAGCTGAGGTAATGGTAAGGGTTTATCAATCGATTGGCCTGTCTGCTAGCTTTGCCAGAATGCTAAACACACTCTGCCCATTTTCTAGTGGGAAAGTGATGAATGTTTTTAGCAAGAGTTGACAAGTTTTCCCATAGAGGTGCTAAAACCATGAGAAACATACTGTGCTTTCCACATCATGTCTTCCTTTTGGGTGACAGAATGCTTTAGCAACTTGTTGGCATCTCTGTTTAGAGCTTTGTTTGCAGTTGAGGTTAAAATTTTGCTTTGGTAAGTTTTCAGCTTCCCCAGTCCATTGGGGATTAATTAAGAATATGTGTAGGTATGTATCTTTTTATCTAACAACTCTATCTATTCCCTATCGTATATTTATAGTTCAGAAAATAAGGCAGCATTGAGCTGTGTAGACAGTGTCTATGGTTAAACTGGAGCCCACATATGGCCTTAGGTTATGTTTGGTGAGGCCGTTCAACAACAATAGCGGTTGTAATTGTGTTGTGAAGTTTGTATAGCAACCAAAGGTGTATATAGAAAGTCGTTCCCTAAGGGGAGGTCCATAAATCATAACCTGGGCATTTTGCGAGCATAGATTCCCTACAGGCATGGTGAGATTCCCTCCACCCACACCAATGTTTACAGTCAGAATAATAGGGGCATCATTCAGAAGTTCCCTAGACAATTTGATACTCCACTATTCTCTTTATCCAAGTTTCTATGTTTCCTTCAGTTCTCACCTATGACATCACCTGCCCTCCAGGCCAAGAAAAAAACAAGCAAAGACACACATGTCGGTCGCGTGTGTATTGTATTTTGTTGAAAGACGAGCTGAGCTTCTGAAAGACACCCACTCCTTTCTGGCATGGTGTCACTACAAAAGACCGATTGTTTATCTCTCTCTCTCTCTTTGTGTTTTTGGAAGTGAACACGTGTCACGTGTTCTAGAATTAGTCTATTTGGATTACCTATTTTGTGTGTTTGTGGTTTTATTTTAAGTGCGCCTGCTGCTGCATGTGGTTGTCTGTTTCATCTAGCCAGTTAAAGAGCCTGGTCTTGTAGCTATGAAGGGTGGGGCCGCTTGTGTATGCCTGCTGTCTAAGGTGCTTGGTTACAATGCAATTAGCAGTGGTTTTCTGGCTCTTGCAGAGTAACAGTCACAAACGTAGCACTGTAAAACAGTTGCATATATTAAGACTTCTCTTTTTAAATTTTGTTTAGATTTGATTGAATTTAGATCATTAGTCAAGGGTTAGTCAATTGCATTGTTTTTACTCAAAAAATGTTATGAAAAATGTTTTAAAAATGTTTTTAAAGAATTATCTAAGTCAGGAGGTAGTTTATATATAATCTGGCTATATATCCCTCCATTCCATTGGTATGGTTGGCCTGTAAAGTTGTCTGTCACTTTGTCTTAGCCTATGTGCTTCTGCTCATGATTGCATCTGAATGATATAGATTGTTACTGTCAGTCAGTTATGCTATTTTGAAGTACATTCAGTTCACATCTCAGCCACCGAGTCTTGTCAAAAGCAACTTGCAGTGAGTTAGTAAGAATGAATTTTGTGTTCAGGGAACATTGAAAGTGAATCAAAAACAGTGATCATATGTGTGATCATATGTGTATATATCTATCTATATATATATATACAAATAACACACATATGATCACTATATATATATATATATATATATATATATCGATTGCTGAGACAGACATTACTGCCTGTGTCCATGAGCAAGAATCCACAGCTTGCATTCTTGTCATGGGTCTCTCTCGCTTCTCTCTTTCTTTGTGTCTTTGTTCGCATCTTCTTAATTAAAGAGTATGCATAACCACTTGGTGTTAGGTCTGTGCTGCACCAGACGTGTCAAAAACAGAAATAGTAAGTGTGGTGGGGGGCGTCCCCAGCCCCCTGTGTAGCTTGGGGGATTAATGGCAATTTGACAAAAACAAAGAGACGGTGCCTGGAATATCATCGGGTGGCTGTGTAATTACAAGGCAATGAGATAAGCAAATAATGACAAGATCAGGCGATTACTGAAGAAAAAAAGACAGCAAACAGTGACTCCCCTGATAATTAAGGGATGTGAGAAGACGCTGGTTGCAAGATGGGGAGGTTACAGGGTTTGGGTTATGTGACACTGTGCTTCCAGTAGTGTCACCGACACACTGTTGTCTGCCTTCCATTTATGTGTCAGCGCCAACAAGGGGTTGTGAAAAGTGCAGCAGAGTGGCCAAGTGTGTTTATCAAAAGTAGCATGTCCTGTTGATGTGGGCAGGACCATCACCTTTTCACTGCAAGTGGCTCTGTCAAATGCTTAAAAGTGAAACATATAGTTTGGCACCATTTGTATTTAGTATTGTTTAGAACATTTAGAACTGTTTCACATTCAAACAATTATGTTACCTCAGTGCCACAGTATGTGTTTACAGTCATTTTTTTTATGTCTGTGGGGCATTTTAATGTTTTGTTAGCTATAGATAATGTATTGTGTCTGTGATCTTATGCCAGATATGAATGTTTAGAACTATGATTATGGATATGGGAGTTTGAAAAACAGCATGAAGGACAACAAACCTTCCTTACATAAATGAAGTTCATAAGAAAAGATTAAAATTATCTTTTTAAATTTTAAAATTTCTCCCTTTCTTTTGCAGAGTGCTAGTCCATCCTGCGTGAAGACCCGAACCTTCCCTGCGCAGTCAGGGCCTCGGCTCTCCAGCCAGGTCGAAGATCAGTCCCACCCCACCCCTCCCTGCCCCCTTTTCCCTACTGGAGCCAAGATGGCCACCAGCGGTGCCCCTCGCCTCTCCTTGCCACTCCTGTTGCCTGTCACCACGCTGCTGCTATCATTGCTGCTCACCGGCGCCCACGCCTTATGTAAGTATCAATACACTCACTAGCCATGCTACTACTGATAACTTTGCAGCTTTCCTATGTAGAAGTTCATCATTCATATCTGAAACATAGGTTAGAAAGGGGGGGTGGGGGGGATTTGCAGAAGGGTGGATGATAGCAATTCTACAAACATTTCCTTCCTAGAGCCTCATCCTCATTGCCTCTCACACCAAAAGCACAGTCTTATCCACTGCTCCATAACCACCCACCACCCAAATTTCACCACAATGCCAAAAGCTAGGTTTGTCTTGTAAAACTAAGTGCTATTTTTACATCTACATTTGTATATATACTTAAAATGAATGAGCATGGGCCTCAGTGATTTTACTCAAAGACATGTAGCTGTTGAAAACACTGACCGTGTGACTTCTTTTTTCTGTGATTTTTCTGTGACCGATCAGAAACCCAGACAATGTTAAATCATGGATCTCTTGAAATATTTACCATTTAGACTTGATACTTGTCTGTATATATCGTCCTCCAAACCTTCCAATGTTAGTAACAGAGGAGCGTCAGTAGTCTCTCCCACCCTGTCAACTCCTTAGGATTTGTTCTGCACCATTTCCCAGTTAAGATGGGCTTAGAGCAGCGTTAGGAGACAAAACAAAGAGGAGGCTCTGCAGAGAAATAGAAAAAGAGTGATGGCAAAGTAGGGGGCTCCCCCTTGGGTTTCATTTTTTGTAAATCCTGTGTGTGAGAGAGTTTGGGTATGGGTAAGTATGTTGGTAAGTATGTAAAATGATTATATATGTATATATGATTATATATGTATGGCGTGGTGAATGTGTAGATCATTGTGATTGATATGCTTTTCACAATAGGAACAGGTACACCCTTTATATTTGAAAATTAGCAAAGCACAAGAAGGTATCTGCTATATCCAAGTGTAAACAAACACAAAACTAAATTAAGTCTGCAAAACCATCATGAAATGAGGAAGGTCTTAACCAAGACCAAGAGAATCCATCAAAATTGTGTGTAAGGGAATAAGAACACGTCTTAAAATGGCACTTGAAAATATCAACTGATTCAGCCAAAGTGATATGTCAGACATATTGTTGCACAGTGTAGGTGCCACAACCGACATTTTCAGGAAGTTGAATCTATCTTAGGTAATTTGCAAGATAAATTGTCTGTCTTGTGTGTCTGTCTCTTTGTACGTCTCAGTTTCTGACAGTTTTTAAGTGTGTTCTGAGTGGTTCAAGATAACATGAGGAGGACTTGATTTTTCACATGTCGCAACAGAGCTGTCTACTCTTGATTGGATGGTGGTTTGAGTGTCTGGTGGCATAATTCGAGTATCTTTCAGCCCAGCTGGCTGAAAAGATCTTAAATTGAACACAGACAGATGTCAAACAGATGTCTTTGTTCTCTTCCTTTTTGCCTTGTCTGTCTGACTGACTGCAAGGCCACGCACTCTTTTTCAGAGTGAAAGTAAAGCGAAGGTGCAAGAGCTCCTTCTCGTAACATGTTACATATTAAGACAGACAATGTTAGGACTCATTTTCTCCTGCGCTTCAACTTATCCATAGCCTATGTTTGCTCACCCTGCTTCATCTTTGATGGAGATTAGCCGCCCCCCGTCTCTCTTACACACATACACACACACACACGAACAAATACACTAACAGCAGGGCTCTCTCCCCATCTGTCAGTATCTGCCCATCTTTGTCTACCTGTGGATATGACCACTGTTTTTGCCTCGCTCTTGTTCACTCTTTGGTTATTTTTTTCTTTCTTCTTGTCTGTACACACACACAGGTTTTTCACACACAGTTTTTCGGGCCACACAGCGTTGGCCCACCACCACACACTCAAAGACTACCTTCTTTTGCGCTCTCTGATTGTCTTTCACACCCACACACACTCATGCACACACATACACAGAGCCCAGTGGTGCAGTTGTCCAATTATAATCACTCCCACCTGGTGGACTGAGGATTGAGGGGAGGGGGTAAGACACCAACACCTGGTGTCAACACTGGCTTTCTCTCTCTCACACACAGTGGGTGCCACCCTTTTGCAAAAAAGGCCCAGCTGAAAGCATGATGTCATCCCTTACTCTTACATCCCTCCCTCACTCTGTCTCTCTCGCTGCCCTCCATCCCTTTTCATTTACACTCATAAATCACAGTGAGAAGGAGACATTTTTAATCAAAAGAGAAAGAAAGATTGCTCAATAAATCCCACCACCCCAACCTTAATAATACACGATTCCCTTTTTTGTGTGTGCATATTTATATTTGCATGAAATTTGTGTGCAGGCGCACCCAAATATGTGTGTGTGTGCATTATACTAATGTGGGGAGTGTCACCTGAGCTTTGTCATAGGTGACTATAGCATATTGAGCAAGTATACCTATTGTATTTGCCTATAAAATTTCAAATTAGATGGCAGTGTCTAGCATTCACTTTATGAGAGAAGTAATTATGTTTTGATATTCATACATTTTTTGTTTTGTTTATTATTTGTTTGGATCTTTCAGGTTAAAGGCCAGTCGTCCAAGACTCCATAATTAACAATAAAATGACAAAAAAAACAACAACAAAAAAAAAAAAAAAAATTAAAAATTACAAATATGCAGTGCAGACAGCCAGTCAACAGTATCAGAATATAAATATTAAAATAAATATTTATTCAAGACAGCAAAATTGTCTGTTACTCACACTACTGATAATTTGAGAACAATAAATACATGTAAAGATAAAGGAATAAACCAGCACACTATCACCATCTGTGTGCATGTTTTTCTTTCTCTCATTGTAATGGTATATCCTTTATTTTTTAACAGAACAATATCAAAGTTATGTTCCATCATTGGACATTAAATGGTAAAACAGCAATTGTTTTGAAAGTGGAAATCAAATAAATTATTTATAGAATTAATGCAAAATTACAACCCAGGGTGCTTTTTAGTCATGATTAAAGGGGTAAAAAGAATCAAAATAAAGACATCACTGAAGTTGTAAGTGTAACATATATAAATCAGACAGTGCTGGTTAAAATAAGTGAATCAAACATAGCAGTCAAAAGGTGTGTTTCATTTTTTGCTTCAACTATCAAAATGTTGGGTTTCTGACATTGTCATGGAGGCAGATTAAAAAAAATGCTCTGTGAATATTGAAAGAGTAGGTAATTACGGAAGTTATCAGACATATGAACAGTAACTTTTAATATTAGTTTTTTGATTTATGAGCTGCAGGGTGACAGAGTTGCCATGGTGTTCACCATTTCATATACGCACACAAAAGTGGCCTAATACACACACATGCACACACACATCACCAGACACTAAAACCTTTGTGGGGCCAGAGTAACCTCAAACATCAGCTCCAATCGCTCTGCCACTATTAACAATTCCCACCATGACAAGTCCTTTAGTTTTCTCATTGGGCATTCAAATCTGGTTTTAGCCACATGGAGATGGGGAATTCTTTCTTTTCAGTTGTGTTCTGTTATTGTCCTTTGGGAGATGATAAAGGTGCAACAAGAAGCGATATTTCTTCTATAGAGGAAAAGCGCTACTGCCCTATATTTTCCTGTTATTCGCCTTTGTGCCTGATGTTTTGAAGTTCAGATTTTCCATACTGAAGGGGGAAAAAAAAGATATATTCTGATATACTGCAATTTCTTCACTTTTCTTGAGTTAAGTGACTCTATCTTGCAATATTTGTTTGTATTTCGTGTTTGTGTTTTTGGACAGAGTTGGAGACTTATTTATCAGCATTTTTATCTGGCCTTTCACCTCCTTCTCACTTCTACCCCCTCCTTTCTTTTGGACTTTTAGAGTCTTCAACAGTAGCATTCTTGGCAAAGTACTCCTAATAGTAATTGGCCAGAACTCACAGTGATGGGGTGAGGGTGTTCAATTATTTATATTCCTTTGAAGCTGCCAATTGGAAAAAAATGAAGCCCCTTAGTGGAGTTGTTATTTTCTTGTTCTCTTTGTTTCTTTCTCCTGGTTTCTCTCTATGCTCTCTGTATTTCCTACTCCCTCCCTCGTTCTTTATCTTTTCCAGTCAAATTATGTTTGAGCCAACACTGTCAAGTTAATTCTGTCAAATTCAATTTTATGTGCACCCTGCTGTTGCATGCTTGGCCCCACGCTTTACTTTGTACACTGTTTTTCTCTCAGATGAGAAGAAAACAAGTAAATTTTTAATTACAGTTACAGGCATGAATCATTGCCTCTTGTAGCCTGTTGGTGCTGTCAACATTCTGAAGGTAGTTATAGGTTGAATTCTCAGAGCTGTACACTTAAAAATCTTAAATGGACTGCATTTATATAGCATTTTTCTTGTCAACCGACTACTCAGAGCGCTTTAAAACACACAGCAACATACACACACATTCATACACTGATGGCAGAGCCGCAGGAGCGGTTAGGGGTTCAGTGTTTTGCTCAAGGACACTTCGACCCTGTCCAGTGATGGAACCAGGAACCTTCCCATTACTAGATGACCCCTAATGGTACAGGAAAAGTATTGTAATGGCAGAATAAACGGTGGTTCCAATGCCACTTGTTGCATGTTTCACGTGTGAGCTGTAAGTGCGTGTGTTGTCAAAGTGATTGCTCCTTACTTGCACCTTATAAGACGGCTGAACACTGTTGACAAGGAACCTCCCCTTTATCCCCATTGAAATCATTGTGTTAAAAGAACAAACTACCAATCAACAGTGCAGCTCTAGCTCATATGACTGATTACCAAGAGGCCACAGGACAGCATTCAGTGGGTGCCCATTCACTATCGAATTGGTTCACACAAACAAAATATTGTGGCAATAGTATGCCAAACAATCCAGAGAAATGTACCTCTAAAAGCACGGTATTGGTCAGAAAAAAAGAGATAGCTGTCCTCTAAGCTTGCAGCCACGCTGTGGGCGATGTTCATATCTTTTCTCTTTCTTAGTCTCTTTTCAGTAATATGCTCCAGTAGTTTGAGCGATGTACTCAGTTTGACTGAACAGTATGAGTGATTGAAGTGCATGAAAGGCTCTATCCCTCGATGTTTTTTCAACAATTTTTCCTTGTATATGGCTTTACTTGGATTTAAATATAGAGAAAGATTCTGTTAGTGTTTTTTTCAGAGTTTTATATTTTATTTTCACTACAGAGATAGAAGATTGTTTTGACTCAATTTTCTTTACTCTCTTGTACTTTGTTTTGATCAGACCTATAATACCTTTGGCAATTGGAGGTGTCCTCTTCATTTAATGAGCCAACAAGTGTCAATTTCCTCAAGTGAGTTTCTAAATGACACAAAATTGGTCCCATTTCACCTCCTCTGTGTGTGCTCATATGGCCATTTTGAAATCAGCCACACACTTAAGCTAAATCCCCCTCCCCCTTGAAGAATAGAGTCTATTTATTTCCAATGGGCGGAAGGATACTTAGTGTCTATTCCTTTTTTCTTTAGCCTTTAAAAATGGTTTCAATGGGACCAATTTGGGCATATTACAAGTGTGCCACTCTTTTTAGAAATGCAGCTTCACATTGAGTAACAGTGTGGTTGGCAAAGTTTTTCACCTCTGGGTACTACACTCCAGAACTTATTTTATACTGGGTTCCCACATCCTGCCACAAGTCCCTCAAGGACTGCAAAGCCTGAGCCCTGCGACTTTGTTTGGAGTGCAGTCAATATAGATGTCACACTGTATGATGCAACGGGGAAGGGTTTCCACAAAAATATCACATCCTTACTCTCTACATGTACTGCTGAGCCTTGAAATCTGTTTTCTTTAAACAAATGAATGCATTTCCTAATGAAGTGACATTTCATTTCTTGGCAGTGGAAATAAGCTGATTTGAGATTTGCCTTGAAAGATGTGAAAATGCTAAGTAAGGCCTTTCGTTCCACTTATCGTATCAAGATGTCATGTGTTACATGAAATTTCCTCTAAAAAAGTTAAATTGTGTTCAAACAGGTAAAACAACCCTGCCTTTTTAGCAAATAGTTGAAAGGAGAACATGACATATAAGGTTACAATATGGACAATTTTCCACTGTGGGAATTGGCTGCACAATCCAGGCCGCAGAAACTACCTTTGTGAATCAT
The DNA here is from genome assembly GCF_021292245.1 of Micropterus dolomieu. Classification (NCBI taxonomy): domain Eukaryota; kingdom Metazoa; phylum Chordata; class Actinopteri; order Centrarchiformes; family Centrarchidae; genus Micropterus; species Micropterus dolomieu. The sequence continues at coordinate 12,409,132 of NC_060154.1, forward strand.
TACTTCCACAACTGCTTGGCACCCCAGCTGCCCGAAGAGCAAATCCCAATTAGCCTTTCTTCCTTAAATTTTAATTGGAAAAGCAACTGTTTCATTAACCCTTATGCTTGCACAGGCAAGGTAAGGGTTATGTAGGGATGGCGCTTGATCCTAACATGCCCTGTGGAATATGGCTACAGCTGAGATTAGTGTGTAGACAGTCTTTTCTTTTTACCCCTCTTTTTTCAGATTACACATGCTTATTTTAAGCATATATTCAGAAAGGTTCAGAAACACCTGACACACCAGTGTTTTACTGCACAATCACAGTAAAACATAGGTTCCCCCTTCAGCATCACTATTATGAGGTAAGTATATTGCTCAAGAGCACTGTGGCAACAGATGAAGAGGGAGGGAAAGTGCATCTCCTTCAATTCTCTAACACAGAATTTTAGTTTGAAAGGTGCCAGAGACTTCTGTCCTTCCTGGTTTAGCTGATATTAATTGATGGAAATGTAGTGCTCTCTGTAACTAAATTAGTAAAAAATAGACAGCAGTCATATCAGAGACCGCATTGTTGACTGAATGACTAAATGTTAGAACAGTTGTAGAAGATCAAAATCCCCCACCTCTTTATCTTCTGAGTTGGCTCATGTTGATCTCACCGCGTTTCCAGAAAATGCCAAAAGACTAGCCTAACTTTTTTTGTCTCCTTTCTCTCTTGCTCACTTGGTTCAAGTTTTTGCAGCAGTCTGCTGGTCTTTGTTGGCAATGATTGTGTGTGAAAACCTCCAGACAAGACTGGCTTGGAGTAAAGGCTTGGTTTCCATAGTGATGGTGCTTGCCTACTCAGCCTGTGAGAATTGGTCCTGATTGATGGGGCTTGGTTGTTTAGGCCTGGAGGGTGTGTGAGTGTGTGAGAGAGAGGGAGTATGTGTGTCTGTTTGTATGTTTGTGTGCGTGCCGTTTATTGAATGCACATTTGGCTCAATCAGTCTATGACTCTGACTTTCCGTCTATCCCTCCGTCTATATACCTGTATGGTTGTCCATGTGCTGATTAGGGCTGGGAGGGTTTGAAGTCAAGTCCAGGATTGATGGGGAAGCAGCTGTAGCAGATTGGCAGCCTGTTGATTCTTTTAGACGGGCAGGGTATGCAGGGTATTTAGACATCCTGACTGTTCAATATAGTCAAAAATACAGACGTTCCTCTTTATATTAAACTGATATGTAGTTGCTATATTGAGGTGATGTGTTGTAATATGCGCTAGGGTTGGGCCAATAGACGATGCCATCGTCCATCACCGATGGCTGACCACAGTGTTGAGCCGGCATCGTGATTTAATTCCTGCCGCTGCTGCTTTGAACCCGTATCATTAAAACAGGGGGCAAGTCTTTATTTGTATTGGCCCTAGCTGAGGCTATTTACATGGCCAGATCTTTTTCTGATTAGATGATCATGAAAGACCTCTTCCTCTTCCCTCACTTGTGCGGGAGCAGCTGTCGGACTTGGGCTTGTTGTTGCTGCTGCCACGTTGCACTCAGGTGGCTTCATGTTATCCCCTCAGTGTCTTGCAGAGGTGGGACCAAGTCATCGTTTCACAAGTCACAACTAAGTCTCAAGTCTTAGCACTCAAATCCCAAGTCCCAAGTCCCAAGTCCAGATCGATCATGAAAGGCAAGTCCAAGTCAAGTCTCAAGTCAAGACCAACAAGTCCCAAGTTCTAAACTTTGAGTTTTGAGTCCTAAACAAGTCATAATGTGCTCTTCACCTAATTTAAAGCGATTTCGTAAGTTTAAAATAAAAAAATTTATTGAATGAAGCATTAGCCTGTACATTAACTGTACATTACCTGTAAGGCGCAGTTTCACACTACAAATATTCTATATTTTCATGAATTATATTAAATGTTCATGTAGGGCTGCTAATTATTTTGGTCAATATTGACATCACAATTATTTAACAGGATTACTCATTGACCTAGGAAACATTAATCTATTGAACTTTTAACATGTAATACTTAAAAACTATTATATATGCATTAGGTCTACTCCAAAATCCTAAATAGCCCATGAAATAAGAAATAGTAATCCAACATTTACTTTAAGCAGCATCTAGAGTGCAAGAGGACAGCAGCACAGTTTCCCCCAAGTTGACTGCTTTGGGTGACGGTTGGGCCACTGAGGGGCCTGTGTGTGTGTGTGTGTGTGTGTGTGTGTGTGTGTACACGGAAGGGAGCAGAGCAGGTGACAGGTGAACTACTTGAGTTGACATTACAGAACCCTGAAATACTACCTACTACAACTAGGGATTAAGTGTCTTGCTCAGGGACACAATGGTGTCTCACAGTGGATGCGAACCCGGGTCTCTCACACCAAAGACATTTGTTTTATCCACCATCACCACCCCATTAACAATACCTGCTTATCCTTTGGACTATAGTGTAAAATGCCACAGGCTTAAGCTATTAATGCTGAATAGGAAGTTACAGCAGTTATAACCCCCAGTCATGTTAGCTTGAGCTGAATTAAACATCACAGCTGCTGAAAGAGAGTTTAGACTTTTAGGGAGGGATGAGAGTCTCAGCTGTAAAGGACTTATAAAACAAAACAAGTGTCATTGTGAAATGGCAATTATCGTTTTATCTTAATTAACTTGTTTTTATAATTGGTGGAAGCAGCTTCATGCAACAGCTGTGACAGTCTCTCTATACTGTTTTGACCCCCCAAAACGGAGAGCCCCCAGCTGTTGTGCATGGATCATGGGTAAAATTCATCCAGCCAGAGGGAACGATCACGAACTGTTCACAGCGCGCAGGTCATACTACACAACCCGTTGTAGGTACCGTAGAGGGAGTGAGGCGCTGGGGCATACAGGGCGACGGACAGGAGATTGCGGAGCGAGTGGGCGCGCTACGGACGGTCGGTGATTGTTCCCTCTGGCAGGAGGAAGCCAGACACTCGTGATTTTGTCCAAGACCCATGACAATACAGAAATATAGAAATTATTGGCAAAAAAGCATACCGTCAATATTTTAGAGAGTTCATGTCTTATTAAGAGAAGCTCCCCCTGGCCGAAGTTGTAATTGAGATTAAAATTGAATTATTTGCACAGTGCTATGTTGATGCGCTGCACAGTTTTTTTTAAATATTATAATATATATTTGAGCATGGGGAGTGTCAAGTCAGCTCGAGTCAAAAGGCTTAAGTCCAAGCGAAGTCATGAGTCATTGGTGTTAAAGTGAAAGTTGAGTTGCAAGTCTTCTTCGATTTTGTCAAGTCGAGTCTAAAGTCATCATTTATGTGACTCGAGTCCACACCTCTGGCGTCTTGTGTCAAGCAGTGTTGGTTTGCACATCATCCTCTCCTATGGGTGGCGTCATGGCCATATTTGCCTTGGTTTTAGTCCCGATGATAAAGATGAGTCAGCCAACACAGACGAAGCTTTGTGCACATCATCTCTGTTCAGGGGGTCCTCCAGCAAGAATATTATTATTCCCTTTCTATTCAATATTCTATGGGCCATACGTATTTAAATCCAGCTGGACTTGTCTAAGTAGGCTACATGCTATATACTCCCGTTTTTCATTGCCTTCTCCTGGTTTACTCCTTGGGTCAAAATTCTCCCAATTTCCAGTATTTCTCCCGATTTACGACAAATGTTCACAACTTTCTGTCATTTTCAATGCCTGCATGAGTGTTTCTGGCACTGTATAATGCATATTTCACCGTCTTTCACATTTCACTGTACCCCTGTATAATGTCAAGATGGTATGAAGGTATGAAAAAATAAATACAGCGCAATCCTACTGGACTCAACACCTCAGAGGTAGTCCACTTGACTTGGTTTATTAACGCTGAACAGTGTCAATACCTTAGAAAATGTAGAAATGCCTCAAAATAAATAATAAAAATGTTATATACATGTTGGGATGCTAAATTGCTCCATTCTCTAGTCATTGGTTGTTTTTTTTCCCCAAAGCAGTCTTGACGGTTCCTGTGTGTCATGTGTCTGCTGTTTGGCTAATACGAAAATGAAGTTATTCTTAGTCAGGATTAGCTCCAGCAAATCAACTTCTTTAAATCAGTAACATGCAGTCGTTGATATTGCTCTCATCAACTTAGTAGACATACCAAAAACACACACAAGATTATGTCTGGTAGTACATATAGGCAGTAGAGTTTCTGTTGAGATGAAGTGGCACTGAGTGGGATGAAAATATGTGGGATAAGTTATATTCTTTCAACTTGTTTATCGTATCCAGAGCTACTACAAGTACAACAGTAAAAAAAAGTTTCAGTTGATATCGCTCTCATCTCCATCCTCCCCCTGATTATACCTTTTTCACAGACTGCCACATGAGTGGCAGGAGAAAGTGGAATTAGTTTGCTTGTAATAGTACCTCTAATAGTACCAAAAGGTCTCTATGTACTGTGAAAGATACCTATTTGTAGCAAGATGGATAACAAGTGCCCTTTTCCCAATTCTCTGCTTTTCTCTGCAAATCACTGAATGGCTGGGCGTCATTTTGTCTCCCACTTTACTAATTCAGCGGATAATGGCTCCTATTTATGACCCAGGAAGCTTTTCTCCATCAATTACTGTATTAGTCATAAAACCAGTCCCCTCCCTCCCCTTACACCCCCCCTCCCCCACCAAACGACAGCAGTTATGTACTGTAAATGGAGCTGTCTCATATTCACATGCCCACCTCCCACTCTCCACCACTTTATAATCACAGTGCTGGTGTATTCTGTCTTATCAGGTCCAACAGAGGTAACGGCCAGTGGCAGGTGGTTGCTGTATTAGCTAAACAAGCGTCTGTGTGCGCAGTGTGAGTTTTTTTATTTATTTATTTTTTACTTCTGCTAGCCGGTCATGTTAGCATGCATCTGTTCTATTCTCTGGGCCTTGTGAAGATAGCCAGGCCCCCATTGCTGGTTATTTTAGCTCAGGCCATGTCCCCCTGCCAGGCAGATAAAGACAGGTCTTGTGTGCTTATCTGGGCAGTGCTGTACCGCGGTCTGTCAGAGGGAAGCTTGGGGAATAGAGAGATACTTTGGTGGAAGGGAGAAATGGCCACTGCGGGTGCAGTGTCCTTTCAATGTCGTCTCTGGTAACATAAACGCACACCTTTTGGTGGAGACTTTTATACAAGGTACCTTACAGCAAAAGGTGTATATATGTTTTTAGAAAAGGTGGCACTGGTGGGAATCAAACCTGAAAAGCTCCGCGCTCTGGATAACACAAACATAAGCACACAGAAAGCAGAGGACAAGAAGGTTGCCCGCTTCAATGCTATTTTTATATCATTTGACATTTATTTCACAGGAAATCAACTAGAAGAAAAAAGAAGCGACAGGTTTTATGGGAAATATAGCTTTAATTTTTAGGATACTAGCGCTGTATAGCAAAGCACTGGAATAAAAGGAATACCTTCATCTTTTCAATGGTCACGTTAGTTTTAGGTAGTTTTCCCTGGGACTGCCTTATCATTTAAGGTATAGTGATGTTTAAAGATTGCACATTGCAACATCAAAGAGACAGTCCTTTAACAGTAAAGGCACACATTTGATTCCAGACAACAGTCAATGTGTGTCAACTTTTTGTGTTTGCTGTAGACACCAAACACATTCAATGCATGAAATGAATAAACATATATGCTTGAATAAACTTATCTGTTGAAAATATGGTGTGTTCTATTCCAGCACTCAGTTTTGTTTTGTTTTTTTTTAAAGCAGTTTAAGCCCTGACACCACTCAACCTTTTCTACCCTGCAATTACTGGCTACGTGACAAGGTTCAAATTTACAAAAAAGAAAGGCTCAAAGTCAACAGTAACTGGCAGCAGAAGCCCAGAGGCACACAGTCGAGGGAAATTGAAAAAAAAAAAAGGTTAATTATGCTCATCAGAGTTCACATAATCACATAATGCATACCTGTAGTAAATGCACTATAGTAGAGATTCATGGGCCTACAGCCACATTCTCTACCCCTTGGTTAGTTTTTGATGGTTGGAAGTTAAATAATGCTGATGACGTTCAAGCAAAATTAAATCTTCTGCTTGAATAGTCTAAGAATAGAGCCAAAACAAAGAGAGCACATACAGTAAGTGGGCAAGCGTGAGAAAGTGAGACAGCAGAGCAGAAAGTGAAACCTGTTTAAACTTTATTTGGTGCTTAGGTAATAAAATTATGTGTAATTATATGGCTTGAAGTAAAGTCTATATTGAACTTTGCTTTGAGACTAACGTTTCTGTGAAAAGTGATAACGCTTGACAGAAGTTGCATATCAGTGTGTCAAATGTGCGCTGAATATGCAGGCCCTCCTCCTACGTATATGAAAAGGATCTTATCTCTCACACACAACCAGCTGTAAGTGCTGCCTCACAGCTCCAACCATTGAGGTTTTCTCCATTTTCAAAAGAATATCTCATTGTGAAAATAAGGAAAGACTTGCATTGTTTTTGAATATTGCTTCAGACAAGAGTGTCAGCATAGATTTGGGTCTTAAAAATCGAACTTGTATTTCTTGCCCTGTATGTGATCAGTGCACAGTGTACAGTGTCATAAATATCTGCTGAACATATGGTACTGAGATCACAGGATGTCATGTATACGTAGTCCGAGCGGACAGTACAGGACACACAACAGACATTGGAGGGTATCAGTTTACAGCTGTAATGTTCAAAATGCATTCAGGCAGAATGAATGAAGTAGGTATGGGTGAGTATCCTCTACTCTAGGGAGATGTAAGCATAGTTGTGCCATGAAGGAGTGCAAAGGAGAAAAGTTATAACGTTGTTATTTGATAAAAATTTTCATCACTTTCCTGTCCTGTAGTTCATCTTCACATATATCTTCTGGTTCCTGGACCTCCTGTCACCTCTGCTCCTCTTCCACCTTTTTTTTTTTTTTGCCACATACCTCCTGCACTCCTCTTCCTGTCAACCCCTACGGTGCCATTCTTTTTTATTTCAGTGATTTTTCAAGCAAGCTCCCCATAGCTTTCTTTAAACCTTCCTGAGGTAATGTTGAAAACTGTATACATTCTGAGAAAATCCTGAATCTGTCAGGAGCTAAATTCAGACTGACATGCAGGCAGGAGCATTTATTGTACGTCTCTCTCATCCGATGAAGTAAGAGAGAAGGAGATTGAGAAGGCGACTGGGTGGAAATGTCAAATGGTACAGGGGAAAACTAATCAAAGAGAGCTGGCCTTCAGCAGAAACACTGCCATAGGCCTGCTCTGTGTAAATCCCTCTTCTGTCTTGACAGAGGGCACATTGTAAGGGGAGGTCAAATGCAGAGGAGCTGCGTTGTGTAAAGCTGTGTTGTGTAGTTTCAGAATGGAAATTGAGAGTGTAAAATGCCAAAAGGGATCATTGTATGCACCAGACAAATAAAGGAGGCCTATTTCTTGAATCGAGAGAAAAGGTGCAGTGCTCACATCATCCCACAACCTTCATAAAATATACTCCCGTGAAATATCCAGAAGGTAGTGCTTTATTTTATTTTTTTATTTATTTAACAGATGTAGAGTAAGATTTAAAGAGGGCTAAGAAGCCTTTTGAATAATACAACAATCAATGCACTTTCATCTGGCCATCAGAAAGGGAGGAATCAATATTTCCTACATTAAAATGATTGCCAGCAACACAGCCCTTTAATAATTATTATAGAAATGGAAGAGTTTCATCCCCGCCCTTTGGCTGATTTATTTAGCTCAGCGTGTTGTCTGCTAATGTCTAGCACTCACAGCCTGTCAGAATGATGTTTTACCATATAATAATTTTAATCACAAATGCCATGAACTTGGTACTGTAATTCAAAAGTCTTATAATACTGTGTGCACAGTGGGAATTACACCTTTAATCCTGGTAATGTAGTTTGTGTCATGCTCTACTCCTTGAGATATATATGCCCCAAATTATCCAAGGAAAAAAAGGGCAACACAAGAGTAAAGAGTGGGTCTCATCATCTGTAGGTAAGCGCTACTGGCAACTGACTAAAGTCTGAAAAAGAGGAAACATGATATTACAGCAGCAGTAGTTTTTAGTTGAAAGCATTTTTTATCTCCATTGGCAATAGACGGCATAATGAGCACACGTGCTTGCTTTCAGCAACAATCTTGCTTTCGCCAACATCTAAGCTTGTAAAATCAAGGTTAAGTGTGTCTCACACTGACACACACTGGTAAGCAGGCCAGGAACACATTTTGTTTTTTGTTACGATGTGTGTAACCACTCATCCTTTATTAAGCCTTTTCTACCTGGAAAAAAATCCAGCTGGATGGAGAAATTGTGAAAGCTGCTTTTGAGATTAACTAGCCACCAACCACTAGTGCAGCCAGTTTGTGTATATTGGTGTAATATTTGCATCAGAAATGTTTGAGTTGTTAGTTGGGGGCGATGAGGTGAACTTTGCATGCGATGCCTCTGCTTCCCTGAAGCAGCACACTCACTCGTCTCCTTTTCGTTTCCTATGTCCTACACTATTTCTCCTTGCCTCATTCTCTCCAAAATACCCACTCTGTCTTTCTTTGCCCGATAATGAATGCAGGAACTCTCCTTCATATGTGTTTAGCGGTGCCTGGAGACTTGTGTTGGCCCATGGTCCTTTAATTATTAATTTGACGTTATGCGCTGGCCGTTTGATCTTCCCCACATATCTGTATGATTCAGAATTAACGAGTTCCCCAGGACTCTGTTTTATCTCTCTCTTTCTCTCTCTCTCTCTCTCTCTCTCTCTCTCTCTCTCTCTCGCTCTCTCTGTCTCTTTCTCTTTCTATATATCAGGCTTGTTGTCTTGAATCTGCTGCAACCAATGCATGAGCGAGAAATCCCAGCACCAAAATTAATAACTTTTGACGGACAGTTTAACCAAAGGATCTCGTCCTATGAGCAATACAATTTTAGTATGTGTGGTCCAAGTAAGAATTGAACCACTGATTGTGGCTTTGTCAATACTATACTCTATTAAACAGGAAAATTAGTCACTTTTAAATACTTTAATGCTATGTCAAACCAAAACAAGAAACTCCTTTACTGCCTCATTCTTTTCTGAGGATTTTCTACTCTGCTGGTATTATCCAGACACCATTTCCCTATGGAGTAATATTTTTGAGCTACTAATCATCACTACCTTGGCAAAACATCAAATTCATAGCGCCATGATCTACACAGAGAACTCCACAGCGCTGAAATTAGGTACTGAGGAAAGGCACAGTTCATTGATTCAATCTTAGTGTGTACGCTACTGCAGGGGGTGATTCAGAATGAAGACATAGTCCAGTGGTTAAAGAGGCCATCCCTGTCACAAAAAAGCAGCAGGTTCAATGGTCACTCACATTTATTTAATGCTGCCTTGTAAGGAACTGAGTTAGCTGGCACAACATCCATCTTTGCCTTGTGCTAATGTTTTTCTCTCGCTCTCCTTGTCTGTTCTCCCTTGTCGTCCTTACTCCCTAGCACCACCACGGTTCACTAAAGTTCCCGTCGACCAGATTGGTGTCTCGGGGGGCGTGGTCTCCTTTGTGTGCCAGGCGACGGGCGATCCCAAGCCAAGGGTTAGCTGGAACAAGAAAGGCAAGAAGGTCAACTCCCAGCGTATAGAGGTGAGTCAATGTGCCCTGCTGCTCACTGCTACACTCAGGTGAGGAGGCACTTTATTGTTACTGTACCACGTCACTGTAATGTCATGCAAATGTAAGTGCTCCGTATTTGTATAGCGCCTTTCTAGTCTTTTCGACCACTCAAAGCACTTTTACACTACATCTGCATTCACCATTCACACACATTCATTCACTGAGCCTAAGTGCTCAAACAGAAACTAACATTCACGCACATTCATACACTGGTGGAACAGCTGGGGATTGAACCGCCAACCTTCCGATTAATGGGCAATCCGCTGATCCACAGCCGCCCCTCTCACAGTAAAAGTTCTTAGACAGTTCTTGAAAGTGTTGAGTTGTCTAAACAATCTATTTGGTTATATCAACTTTACAAACTTTATTTTGTAAAATTTCGAAATGGAAATGGTGCCTGGAGAGCATGTTAGTAAGCATTTGAAAATTTGCTAATTTCAGTGTTGTGAAATGTTGTTCACTGATAATGTTTTGACTACAATATTATACAGTACAGTACATCATATCATACAGTTTACAAATCAAAGTCAGTTAAATTGTGAAGCTCAAATGATGTTAGTCCCTACATTCCACTCTCTTAAACCTTTATTTTCCCACACACTCTTTTCTACGTGACCCTGCACCACTTTCACATTACTAGCATCGTCTTCTATTGCAGACACGGTTTTTTGTTTGCTTTCTTTACCTATAGTTTTCACAAATAGATCCAGACAACAGCTATCAATATTTTCATGGACTGCCTACCTCTGAGCAATGTGCAAGTTTGCCATTAGCTACAGTCACACAGTAATGCAATGAAGAGCCCTCCTATTACTCCCACTGACTCTGCCGTTGTCACATTCTCCTTTTTTTTTGCGTAGAGCCCTGTCTGTGTGAATCTGTCTGTCTGTGCGTTATTCATGATGTTTGTTGTTCAGTTCTCGGCAGGCGTCCCAGATGGCATCTCTAAAAGTCTTGATTGATGCTCGGTGTCTCTTAATTAAAAAGTTGCTTTCGTTAACAACAGCGGCAGTGCACAGAGATAGACATACACACTCTACAGCATGAACACAACCACAGGGGAGGGGGCTAAAAAAGCAAAAAATGACAACAACATCAACACAGGGAGAAGCAGCATCTCAACGGAGGACGAAATAAAAAGACAAGTTGTGTTTGTACGCTCTCTTCTTCTGCATGCTAAGTGGGAAACAAAGCCAAGGGCGTGAAGGAGCCCGCCAGAACGGACGCTCCTCTTCCTCCGTTTAGCATGAAATAAAAAAAAATTGTAAAGGGTTTTTTGAAGTAGTTATTTTTTTTTCTTTCTGTTCTACCCTCTAGACAGCTGCTTTGATATCGATCATGATTGCGTGCTCTGCAGTGTTTTTAGCCTAATTAGTGTCTCAGCCCTGAGATGTGCAGCAGTGGAGCAGCAGGGCTGCTGTAGACTTGTACTTATATCTCAAAGTCATGCTTTGCTCAGAGATCTCAGCAGTAAACCCTTCGTTGAGATGGTGTAAGCTCCTCTGAGGGACGATTGATATTGGAAGAGTTGGTTTGAGACTTGACAGGCATGCTGACCATCTTCTCTTAAACTTCATCCATCCAAAATTAGAGCAAAACAGATTAGCTTGGAAAATGACTGACTATATTTAAAGCAAGGGGTAATTGGTTCAAAATGCCATCATTTAAATTCTAGTCATTAACGTCAGTCTTAAGGTTTTGCTTCTAGCTTCAGGACACAAGGCTATTGATGTGGTTTTCAGGGAGATCAAACCTGTGGCTTTTCAGATGTTGGACAGTGGCAAGTTTTTGTAACTGTTATGTCGAAACTGCCCTACTGTCAACTACACCCACTGGCATCACATTTGAAAAGAAAGACACATTTATACAGGTCGCTAATAAAGTAATTCTATTGTGTGTAATGAGGACACTATAAGAATGGATTTTGAGTGGCTAAATTAAAGGTAAAACTAAAGGTATTGACAAGTCCAGGCTATTTCAGACATACTGTGCTGTTCTTAACATTTAAAATGTCATGATGCTTGTTCAGTTAGATGAAAGTAAGGTCAGATTTGTGAAATTGGCAGTTAAGTGAGATAATTTGTCTAAATACTCTTTAGATAGCGGTGTTCTTATCATACTAACACTGCCCTATGTCGTGTTTCTGTTATACTTGAATTATAGGCACACTAGAAAACTCAATGTACATGAACATAATTGACAAAAAAACACGTTCAGCTATATTGTGGCATTGATAAAAAAAATAAATTGTGTAGTTACTGTGAGTAGCCTTCAATATCTTTATGATAATTCAAATATAAAGAGTGTTTAATGTGTATAAAGCTGTTCTAAAATGTACTCAGTTTAGTAAATGAGTCTTTGTTATTATAACTACAGCATTCTTCTACTCAGTATTTTCGGCACATGTTGCGTGAGTGTAGTATGATTTTGTTTTTAAGACGTGCTTTCAACAAGGTTCAAAACAAAATGCTTTGCAGAGAACAAAGGGCATAATTACAGATAAAAACAACAAAATCAAAACATGTAAAGGCAAGCACATCACACACAAAGATATGGTGTCTGGAACTGTGTGTGTGTGTATGTGTGGAGAGATAGAGAGATTGTGTAACCTTTTTATAATTCTGTGTTTGAGGACCAAAGGCTATAAAAGAATAAAAACATGACAAATACCCAACCATGGATATGTAACTCACTTCCATATGTCTTTGGTTTTGACACATGTTTAGGATAAATGTTGAGAAACTGACTTCTTAGTTACTTGAGTTACATATGGAGCAATGACAACACTGACACCAAACTCATCCTTGTGCTTTATGTTAATTCTTTAATTCAAAACTTGTACTATTGCTATGCGACTCCCACAGCTCTCTAACCTAACCCTGTAATTTACTCTATACCATTCAGACGATTGAGTTTGACGAGGGTGCCGGCGCCGTACTCAGAATCCAGCCTCTCCGAGCGCCACGTGATGAGAACATCTATGAATGCGTTGCCGAGAACACCGAGGGCGAGATCACCGTCAATGCCAAGCTGTCCATCATCCGAGGTGAGTCCTGCATTGTGAAACAGTCTGCAAAGGGATAACTACCAAATCAATCATTAAAGTGGACATCTGTGAGCTCCTCAGGTTTTTTTATGATGACATCTTGCCTTGGAGTTTTTGTACTGCACTTGACAGTGAGTGAGGGTTGTACTTGAAGTATTTTTGCTTGGAACTTCTGTAGGTAGTGCTCTGTTATGTGTCTGGTAAGCTGTAAAAAGCTGTTCAGCAGCTTTGTTGTAATGTAATACAGAAGATTTTACTCTGCAACATATATTAATAATAATTTTATTAGATGTTGTATTAGAAATATGCAAAGACTATCTTACTGTGTTCTCTTAAAGCTTTAATTTACTGAGAGCTATAGAAGCTTAATCAGTAGTGTTACATGAAACATCATCAGAGACCCCGAATATACGTGAAAGTGTGGAGGCACACGCCACAGCCTAAAATACTCATGTTCACTTACAAACAGATGGACAGTGTGAAGGCTGTTTATCAAGGATCCATCAGTTTGATGGAACTAATCAACTGTCCATTCATGTAAGAGCTGAACCTCTATTTGTCATGATAAAAACCCATAGGATCCCTGAATGAAAAAGATTGATCAGTCACCCACACACAGTCAGTGCACAGTGTTCGACAGATGTGTCTGGAGACTCACACAGACACACTCACACATAACAGGTGTAAAATAACCAATACTAAAATAGTACAAGATGTGCAGATGAAATCAGTGATAGCTGAACTTCTTGGGCCTTTTATTGATCGGCTCCTATAGGTGCTAGTTTAGTTTCAGCAAAGTTATAGCATTTGTTTAGCTCTAGCTTAGAGGTCATTGAGGATGGTGTGGTAGGCAAGCAAGCATGTGGTCACACACTCCCGCTTTCTTCTCTCATTCTACCTGTCCCTGTCTGCCTCACTTGCATAGACAAACACGCACGATGTCTTCTCTTCTGTTCTCTCCTGCCGCCATCTGCCATGTTTCCAGGGCTGGATGAAGCTGAGCTATTGCTGGCTGGCTGGCAGCATGCAAGCTAGGCCTTCCTGGCTGTCAGATCCACAGGCAGTGAGGGAGGTGGGGAGTGTGTGTGTGTGTGTGTGTGTGCGTGTGTGTGTGTGTAGGGGGGGTGTTGTTGGACCAGGGATTGGAAGACTGGCCCAGCATCCTGGGTTAGTTATTGTTAGCAACAAACCCCCACCCTGGAAGCATGCTGTTGGGTGCTAGGGGGTGTGTGAATACCTCAGGTGCCCTTCAAAACTTGATATACATTTTAAAATGTGGTACTTACGCTTCGAGATTGCATGTAAGTTCGCCTTAGTGACAATTTTACTTTACTTCACCATTGCCTAGAGTGATGTACATTGAGTTAGCACGTAACAGTTTGGTGCAGTACTTGGTACACAATGGCTGCTCAGCTGAAACACTCCATTTATAGGGTAGTACCTGCTAATTCCTGGACACGTGAATCCAAAACGCGGTGTAGGACCTTGTGTGTAGCATTTACATAGAATTACAGGACCCAGTGGGAATCAAAATTTCGGCCTGCATCATTCATTTCATATTTAAAGGGCCACATGTGTTATGCATAGTCAGAATCCAATTTATTTATGGAGTGCTGTGAAAGAAACAGTGGACAACACAGCAAGATTGAAAACAAGAAATTGTGGACAAGCACACCAAATTTAAAACTACAAGCCCAAGCATGTGCACGTCAGTGTGTGCAGTTGTGTGAAAGAGCACAGGGCAAACCCGGGGCAGTTCAGAGGAGCAGAAGGAAAATGAAAAGTTATTGGAATTCAACGCGCAGAGGTTTCCTCTAGAGCCCATCTGAAGACTGCAGTTCTCCTGCTCGGGCAAGACCCATCACTGAAGGGGGAATGAGAGTGTGAAGATGCGGGTGAATGTGCAAAATAAGAGGGCAGAGGAGGAGAGCAATATGTTCTCTCTGTTTTCCATCTTTAATGAGGTCAGTGTTAGCCATCAGTGTTACGAAGGGGACAGGAAAAGGAATAGGGAAGAAAAATGGAGAATATAAGAGAAGAAAGATGTGATCTAATTCAAAGAAAACTGTGAGGATGGAGAAAGGTGAAATGAAAATTGGGAGCAAGTGACAAAAAGAATGAGGGTGAATGTAGTGAGAGAATGCAAGTAGAGGTGGAAGTGGAGCAAATCAAAGGGAAAAATAGGGGGGAAAAATTGCAAAAAATTGGCCAAAGATGAAGGGAGACAACGGGGGGTGTTGCGGATGATTGGCAATGTAGAACAGGTGAGGAGGACAATGGGCGAACATGGGTTCTTGGAACAGGGGCAAAGGATTATGGGATATGGGACAAGGCACAAGGGACACATCCACAGTAAACAGAGAGGTTGTGGTCTGGGATCTGGAGAGGCAGAAAATGGGTCACCATGATGGGTGACTTGGCCGGAAAGCCGTAGCACACATTTGCAAGAAAATACAGCTGCGCGAACACATGCTCCCACAAACAAATAGAATAACATGCATTTAAACAATGCATGGCTTATACATTCATGTAATACTTGTGTGGATGCACACTTGCTAACAGAGGGTCATGAAACTCACTGAACACATAAATGATTGTGAATACTTATAGTTTTAGCAATAACAAGAAACATTCTTCACTCAAAGTGGCAGCAGTCCACATAGGCAGGCACATGGAAACCCATATCAGTATATACAGTACATAGTCACTGTTCAGCATATGCACACAGAAGTGTACACCAGCCTTTTCTGTTCTATCGTGAACTCATCTACCATGACAGCATGTGGGCTCTGTTTGGAGTTTTAATGGAAATTAACAGCAGCACAGGGTTCACACACACACACACACACACACACACACACACACACACCCACACACACACACACACTAACACACACACACACACACACACTTCAATGCTTGTCTGCACTGGTAAAGATATCACACATACATAAAAGATAAACACACATACCAGCAATGTGGAAGCACACAATCACTCCCGTTACACACTGTACTACAAAAACATGTACACATAGCAAGATATAGCCATTCTGAAACATGCAAATAGTTGTAGTAATAACAGACAAAATACATGACATTCAGACTAAACTTAAACCCCATCTCCATATTCTTTTTTATACTGTAGTGTGGAAATGACACAACCCCACCTTCTCTTCTGTTGTCTCCGTGTTTGTGTGTACACGCATGGGTGCGTGTGTTGGTGGCAATGGTAGGGTGCGTTTAGCATCGACTGTGACACCTCCTTGGCTGTTGCTCCACTGCCTCTGCTGAATACCTAAGATGGGGACCATCTGGCTCCACTAAGACTTGCACACAGTCCTCTGGGAGTCCTTGGAGAGGGGCCGACAAGCATATGAAGCACACTCTTGAGATGTGACACAACTTGCAGCTTGCTCTGTCCCCCCCCCCCCCAGTTTTTAGGATTTGCCTGTTTATTTCAGACAAGTGTTTTAGAGTGTCAAAAAGAATGCAAAGTTGCCACTGGGATACTGTCAGCTCGTGCTGTTGTGAGGAGATCATGGGGAGTTATTCTGCTGTGTGTGCTTGTAATTTAGGCTGCTGCAGTCTTTAGCCCTGTGATTACAGTTGCTAATAGATTCTCCCCTGAGGCATCCCAAGGAGCAAAAACTGTGATTGATGAGATATGGTCTCATATTCAGTTTTTTTGTTGTTTTTTTGAAGAAGTTGTAATTATGATATGTCTATCTGTGTTTGGAAAACCTACTGTTCAGATCACAGTAAGGCACAGCTGCTCTAAAGGCAGAAATCATCGGGTTGGTTGAGTGAAAGTTATTGAGTGGTAAAGCTATGGGGCTGTTTGAACCAGCAGGCACCAGCGACTCACCTCTGAGTGATGCGCGCACACACACACACACACACACACACACACACACACACACACACACACACACACACACACACGTGCATGCACTGTTCAGTTCTCAGGCCTGTCCTTATGAGTGGCTGCTGCATAACAGACCTAGCTATGACCTTTAGGTGCAGCCATGTGCACACACGGTCGTACATAGTTTCTCTTGCCACTCCCAACCAGGTGGAACCAATCAAACTTGCCCTTCTTTGTCTCTCATCACTCTCTTACTTTCACTCTAACATTTCCAATCATCTTGCTTTCTCTCTGTGCATGCCAAGTTGCAAGTCTGTTTTTAATCCAGCCTGGATTTTGTTCATATATATATATATAATATAGTTTTTTTTTATCTTTTAGTTACACCTCCTAACATCACCCCACTATCCTACTCTGTCCTCTTCCTCTCTTTTCTCTGGTGAAAGCATCTTGTTATGGATAATCTGTGGTAAGGTTTGGTTGAAACAGGTAAAAAGACAGAGGTGCAATGATGAGATGGGGAAAAAGTGAGTGGCAGTAAGAGGTGAACTTGACTGAAAGTTAAAGGGACAGAGACCAATCAACCTCTCAACGAATAGTGGCTCAATTGGACGTTCTATTTCCTACCTTCACTTTTGCTTCCAGCTACCTTTTTATGTCACAATATTGCTACCATTATGTTCTATGCTGTCACATCAATTTTAAACAAACTACAGAGAAATATGTATTTCTTCAAGGTGGGCTGGAATACATAAAGAAAATGTTCTTTCTAAATGCACAGAACTGAAGAGCATCCTACATACAGGACAGATTATTTTTGTCCCTCATTTCTTGAATGAGTCCTTTTTATAGACAAAAATATTTACCTACACATTAAAATGTTTCTGCTTATAATACTTGGATGTGACCTGAGCTATAATGAGCAATTCAAAGGCAAAGATGGAGGGAGGAAGAAGGAAAGAAATGGGGAGACAAAGATTGAATAATGTTAGGCTCACGTTACCGTAGGTGAGGTTATAACTGTCTTCATAGCTTCTAGTGTGCGTGTATGTTTGCAAGAAAATGTGAGATTTCTCCTTGTCTATGTGATGCAATCCGATTTCAAAATTGGTTCGTATTTTAAAAGTATGAGCCCAGGCTAAGACAGAGAGGAAAAGAAAGTTTAAGAAAAAGAGAGATGATAAGAAGAGAGAAAAATAGAGAATATTTCTCCTCCTTGCTATTCATTTCATCAGTATTCCCTGTACGTATATAACAAGCATCAGCACAAATACACATTTAGATTTGTGAAATAGTTTGTAAAATATTCCCCTTGGGTTCATTCATGACCCCCTTGGGTTTTTGTAACTTCTTAAAACTGCATTTTCTTACATGTATATTATTGTTAAAGGGAAAGAAAAACAAAATTCTCTCTTAAAACTTTTTGCAAAACTTTTTACATTTCCTTTTTTTTGCATTGAATTATCTGTGGTCAGTTTTTCCTCACTCTTTTCTCTTTGTAGTGCTAATATCAGGCTGTTTTGGTGTTGAAGGGTTGAATGTTTATTTTATTGTGCTTATTTCAGAAGAAGGGGTGAGTCCAGGGCATCAGGCAGGCTGGATGAAAAATTAATAAGACACACAGTGAAACATAAGCAGGTGTGTGTGTGTGTGTGTGTGTGTGTGTGTGTGTGTGTGTGTGTGTGTGTGTGTGTGTGTGTGTGTGTGTGTGTGTGTGTGTGTGTGTGTGTGTGTAAGGGGGGGAGAGAGCTAGTTCCCTGATATATGTGTGCAAGTATGTAAGTAAGAGAGAGAGAGCCAGCAGGCAGGCAGTGGCCACCCTGTAATGAGACAGTGAAGAATAAGCTTGGCAGTATCAGCAACAGATCTGGCTGTTCTTCCTCTTCCTTCCCGCCTGCTTCTGAGATGACCTTTGCCCTCTTCCACTAGTCTCATACACCTATAGAGAGAGCAAGAAAGATGGGAGGGAAAAATGCTGAAAAGAGTGGCAGGAAAGTGAGTAGAAAGCAAAGTGGTAGAAGGAGAAAAAGACAATCTATTTGAAATACTGAATAAAAAGAAATAGATAAAGAAGAAATAGTAAAATCACTAGATCTTATTATACTTTTGTTTTACTAGGACAGCAATGGAGACAGGCTGCATACTTGTAGCCTTGGCGCATAAAGCATTCAAAGTCTAAGGAGAATTTTACCACAATGAAGAAATTTTTTACATCTTGGCTGCATATGCTCTCCCAGTATACCCTCCAAAGTTTCTGTTTAGGTCTACCACTCAGGACATCCTTGTTAAAAATGTTTATACTTGTGTGCCAGTTGCATGAAAGTGTCCAGAAAATATCTGAATCAAAGAGTGAAAGGAACGAAGGCATGACTCTTCACGGAGCCAGAGACCCTAAAATACCTCATGTGACTGACTCGTGATGAAGTCTGCACTGAGCTAATGCTATGTACTTGCTGTTGTTTTGCCAATTGCTCATCCCTAGATTGTCCCTGACAAACAAGTCAATTCTCATTCCCAAGCAGCGCTCATTGCCTCCACCAGTAAATAATACACTTGTTTAGTGCTGTTAAGATCTGCACCCAGTGGTGGAGGTTACCTGCTCAATGAAACCATTTCCGCATGAGGCACCTGTTATCAGGTAGTAAGGGCAAGCAATTTTTTTCTTGCAAATGGTAAACCAAATGCTCTCTCTTCATATGCATGATCACGATAACTAAATTAAAACTATTTAGCTCTTGCATTGGAAGAGAATTATGTGTGCAGCAGATTTCCGCTTTTGTTCTGTGATGGTGCTGATAAGGTGCCACTCCTTGCTGTGTTGGGATTCTTTAGCTGTTATTGGTGTTATTGGTATATAATGGAGGGCAGGCTTGGGGAAAACAACAAATCAATAGGTGGATGTTGACCATGCCGATGGCCCTCATGCCCCTTATCGCTCATTGGTGGCTTAAGAATTTTTGTGTTTTTTCCTCAGAAATATTCCGTTTACTTTCCTTCAATGACTCTGGGGGCTTCCTTTCCAATCTTGGAACATATCTCTCTAACCACTTTTCAACTTTTCTTCTCTCTTCCCCATTTCATACCTCCATATTGG
Organism: Micropterus dolomieu; assembly: GCF_021292245.1. Taxonomy (NCBI): domain Eukaryota; kingdom Metazoa; phylum Chordata; class Actinopteri; order Centrarchiformes; family Centrarchidae; genus Micropterus; species Micropterus dolomieu. Next base: position 12,428,760 of record NC_060154.1, read on the forward strand.
CATTTGTATGCCTGCCAGACTATTGCCAGCATTCTATCTTTCTCACCCCGTCTTTCTCTCTTGTAGAAAAAGTTCCCTCCAGAGGAAATTCACTCAGACGAGAGTTTATGGCCTCTGAATCCTTTGATCCTCTGAACCTGTTATGCAGTAATCATGTGTGATTGGAGGATGAAGAAGGGGGACACAAGCTGAGTGGTAGCAAGAAAGATGAAGGAGAAAGCGGGAGAGTGAAAAGAGGTGGTGCTGATGGAGCAGGATAAGTGGTAGGAGCTTGGCTCTAGCCAGGGGTGGCTGGCTCCTGAACTTTGGCCATCAACCAATTTCATATAATTCCTGCTCTAGTAGAGTGACCCTGACCATCCTAGACATCTGGCCACAGCCAATATAAGATACTGAGGTAGAGTAAAAAGGAGCAGAAAAAAAGGAAAAGATAAAGAGGCAAGGAGATGGAGAGTGAGGGGCACGCAGAAGAGGGGTTAGGGTATAGCTGATTAATTTATTACTGGCTAGAAAGTTTAGATAAATGGATCCTTTGTCGCAACGAGTTGGCCCAGAGACCAAATTGAAAGATCCGTGATCCCGGGATTTTTACAATGATAAGCACACACTGGTTTGATTGTCCTGGTGATTTAACCTGTGACGGTAGATACCCTTATGTTTTCTGTCATATCAGGTAATTTTTATAATCTGTCCTTTATTGAGGAACCGATTAATTAAAGCGATTAATTTTTATAAACAACCTTCCATGTCTAGAACCCCTGTATCTGATGGCTATAAAATATAGTAAAAAAAAAAAAAAGCGAATCAATTTAATTCCTATCAGTTGTAATTTAATTACAAAGTGTTTATTTTTTTTCTTTACCTTCACTCAATAACCTCAAATAAATCAGCAGTTTATTGTTAAAATATGTTAAAATCTTAGGAAAAAAGTAGTTAGACAACCTGCATCTGGTCCCTACCTCCCTTTTAATCTTGTATAATAATTTGTTACATTTGCACCATTATTTTGGTTCTAAATGATTTTGTTGGATTATTGAGAAAATGTAAATCAGTTCTCCCTAATATTGCAGTTACTGCTGTTCAGAGTGTGTGTACATGCACATATTCACATTATGTGCAATTGGATGATCAGTGCAGCTGGGCATGGAATTTACTGGCCCTCAACAGTTTCTAATTAAATTGACAAAACAACAAAATGACACAATATTTAAAGTACATATTTTACAGTATAAGATGAGCATCTAATAAAATCAGATTCCATGTGTTACAAAATAGCTATTATTTAATATCAATTCAATAATAATGTGCAGAAATCCAAATTATACTAGTATAGCACTTTTTGCTCCACACCTAAGCAGGGAATGAGAGTGGGGAGAAAGAGATGGTTCCTGTGGAAATGGTGTGAGTGACGACCTTTGGAGTGGCCCAACTCATGCATAAAGAAGAGCAAGGAGAAATGGCCTGGACCACAATCGTCATGCATATACATGAGCCACCAGCCCAGGTGACTGAAGTCGTACAACACAGAGGTCATGCTGTGGGCCCTGCAGGATTGGCAGAGTTGATAAGACTTGAAGTCCTGTATGCTTCACAAGTGCCGTGCCTACGCTTCCTGTGGTAAAAGTTGGATGGATACAGCTTAGCTAAAATTGAGAAGCAGAAAGAGAAGCTTTGCAGTATATGTCCCTAAATGTGTAATAAGTCTTATATAAGGTATACATTAAAATGCATAGTCAAAAAATACTAATACTTTATTATATGGATATTGTTAGAGCATTGCAGTTCTTAGTGAGATGTAAGGTGTACTTACCAGAGGGACAAATATAGAACAAGAATGTGAAGGAAATAGCAGTTGGAGAGGCCAGTTGGAAGATGCTATCCAGGACTTCTTCATGATTACAAAGCTTGTGTTCTGGAGTGCAGCCCAGATCCTACCCTGGATTTAACAGCAGCTGTTCATATTTAAAGAATGTTGTGCTCCTTGGCCCTTAAAGGGAAATGCCACATCCAACATGTGTTGCTCTAGCCTCTGTCTCTCCCTTCTGCCCACATGCATCCACATTTTCGGTCACATCGTTCCAGTGAAATACATGGAGTTTAAGCATGACCTCTGTGTGAATGGGGATGTCAATGTGTTGTAACAACTGCAAGGAAATTTGTTTTTTATACACTATGCACTGTATGTAACATTTTACTGACAGAGGAAAGTTTGTCCCCTTACCACTTTCTCTATCGAATGCTGCTTTACTGCAGGAAATGATGCTGGAACTGCAGCTTAGGTCTTCGTTGTCCACTTTCACTCCTAACAGTCCTGCTTGTTACCCATCTTATCAGCATTCTACCCACTACCTCTTGGTCTTGTCATGTTTTTGGTGACTTATTTATTCAAAATTCCAACTGTTCCAACTCAGCCTGGTGAAGGCCCACATCCTCTATGACCCTTATTGTCATGTATGCTTGTCATCTCCACATCCCGAAAGTGACATTAAGCAATTACCAGGTAGTCTTCTGACTGGCCCTCTGCTTATTTCCAGCCTTTTGCTATTTCTGTCTTTGTTTTGAAATTTTGGTATCAGTGTCATCCTTAATTAGATATCATATTCAGATATTGTGAACGGGAAGTGATAATTAAATGTGACATTTATTACATTGCTTACACAAGGTAGAACAGGGCACTCATATGTGTGTGTATATATATTTGTATTTAATATGTTATATGTATGAATGCAAACATTTGTTATTGTATGTCTAAGGACATCATAGTCTTGGTCTTGCTGTATCTGTTAATATGGTTGCTTTAAATTAAGACAAAGAAAAATTTTACTAGGCACATTTTACTATAACATGTTAAATTGCGAGGGGGGGGAAGTACATGTATTATGCCTATTACTCACAGCATGTTCAAACATACCTTGGTTGGACATTGTATTTTAGGAGAATAAAGCTGAGCTGTTCTTGTGATTGAATGAGATGGCAGACATTTCATTCTCTACAACTCTCTAAAAATTAAACAACAGTCCACATCTTGTACAGGCTTGTACAGCAGCATTGCCACCCACGCTCTGTGGTGAACTGACGTCAGGTTTCAAGGTGCCCACTGCATCTCCACACACAGACCCACCTTCCCAAACATATATACACACACACTTATAGAAACACACACGCACAGTCTAAGCCACCCACTACTAAACCAGACCTGACTGGTTGACGTTTCTTCACAGTGAAGCACTTCCTTTAATGGCCCCCGGCCTCATCCCCTGTCTCCCCTGGAGTTTGCCTGTCTTACCCCAGATGCCTCTCAGGAGCATGACGAGAGAGAGAGAGAGAGAGAGGGAGAGAGAGAGAGAGAGATGGATAAACAGAATTTTTTTCTCTTTGTTTTTTTCCACCCTCCACCTCTTCTCCTCACAGGCAGGGGATTTTTGGAGCTGTCCTAGACAATTACTCCTCTTTCTTGTCTATGCTATGTCTATCACAGTGGCACACCACATCAGGGAAACAGCCTATATTGTGTGTTTTTCTTTCGATTACTGGACCCTTGCTTTGGGAATTTATAATAACTATCAGGTAGGGCAAAGACACAGTATTAGAGAAACATGTCAGAAATCGGCTGAAAACACATCTGCTTAGATACAGTCATGAAAACCAATGTAGTTACCATCTCTACCACACACTGTAACAAAAGAATGATGAATCTGTATCTAGCTTTTTTCTGCAGTAAATGGGTAAGAATGTGTGCAAGAACTTTCCGTGTAGCTTCCTTGTGTTCATGAGTTTAAAAGGTATAATCATACAATGCAAAATTTAGATTATTGATTCAAGAAATTATGAGCAAGTAAAGGCAATATATGCTTTTTTTTAACCATTCACTTTCACCACATGCAAGTCAGTGGACACTCAGGGCCGTATCTTAGGTTAAGAGCATACAGTGAATAAATCAAATGTTATTGACTCTGAGAAATACTGACTGCAGCAGTTGTTTGTTTATTTGAATGCATCAAGTGGAGTGTGGGGTTATAGGGGCTGGCTCTTGAAATCTGAACAAATAAAATAACTAAAGATAATACATAAAATAAGTTCAGGAAGCAATTACTATTTTCTTTAGTATTTGCTAATAAGTGGTTAAAACACTAAATATAAACAATAGCAACAGAAATAACAAAAACAAACTCTATATATTGTGTGCCATTGTGTGACATATAAGTAGGCTGACATTATTTCAAAGCTTTATGTTATAATATTATAAAAATTTCAAATATAGCAGCCTGTGATGTTATATGGACAAAACCTTGGGTCCCTTCTTTGCCTATAATGGACAGGAAATTATGCTCAAATGCTACACACTATTACCCTGCTCTCCATGAGGGTAAAAAATGGTTTCCTGCCTAGGGCTATGTATAAAAAGGTTTTCCTTTACTTGGTTTCTGTTTCTGGTTATTTGCCATCTATTCCTCTCTTCCTTGATTCTCCTGGCTTTCACATTTGACAAAACGGTGGCCATAGCTGCTACCTGTGGTGGTTGCTGCCATTTGTTCTCCACAATATCCCCCTCTTGGCAGCCATCACTGTCTTTCTTTGGCAAACAAGCTGTCTACTTGCTGTTTAGCTCAGTGATGATGATAGCTTTATGAATGTGGCCTAATATGGAATGTGTTCAGATTTGGAGGTGGTGTAGAAAGTGTTTGCAGGCCACCAACGGTCATAACTGTCTGAACAGTCAGTTTACATGCCAGACTAAAGATCTTGTCTTTTACATTTACAATTTAGCCACTTGAAATGTAGGGTTTAACAGCACGACTCAGAGCCATTTTGTGGAATGCAGAGCTGCTGTGGAAATCAAGGCTGTGAATTTCTTCTTACTGGACATTCGTGTTATTTACATATACAATGTACACATAAAAAATTAAACAACACACATTGTAAATGCAAAAATTGTCTAAACATAGTCAACCAACAGTTACTTTAAATTCTAAAGTAAAATGCTTTCCACTGTAAATGCATAAAAAATGCCAACAAGAACAGAAACATCAAATAATTGGTCTACCCTGTGGAGTCTTCATATGTTCAGAAAGATGACCCAACAAACTCATTTCGCAGTGCAATAACCAATGCTGCAAACTTCTGCCTTACTTTCAATGTTCCTGACTTTTTCAATCTTTTGGTCTCGCTCTCTCTTCCTTTGTAACTCGTTTCCTCTGCCCCTCTTCTTTCTCTCATATGGTCTTTCAGACTGTTTCTCTCGGGTTGTATTTTGGAGATTTGGATGTAAATGTTGCCCTTGGTGGCTAGATGTGCTAGGTGTGGAGAATACCAATGGGACATCAAACGTCTTTCTGAGAACAGAGCAGGGGGGTAGAGGTTGAGTGCTGGCTGTATAATAACCATTATTCAGCTGAGATGGCTATCCGGAGAGGGCTATCGGCACAGGGGCAAGAGACGCTGTGATTAGATTTCCCCTGTGTTGCTATTCTTCTCTGTCCCTTATATTTCTGTGTCACTGTTCCCCAGTCTTCCTTTGTATGTTTCTCAAGCAATTCAGGAATCCCATTGGTCATAGAATTCAGGAATGTCACAGAGAGATGCATTAAAGATAGGGAAAGTACAGAGCTTCCATTTTGTTTGGTTGGAAGATATACATTTGGTTACATAGCCCCACAAATCATCAACTCTCACAACCACAGAAGAGAACGCTTCAAAGTGAAACAGACGGGTGTACTGTGTTCGGTCGGAATTAAGACCAGAAGTTTACACCTGGTTTCACATATTCTTCAACAGTTGGTAGCTCGTAGCTCACAGCAAAACCAGACTGATCTCTTTCAAAACATGCAAAGCAAGTTCATGTTCTTGAACTTACTCGGGGTTAGGAAACGTTCACTGGGTTCTTATTAGTCAACTTTATCAACTCAAATATGTGGTGGACAGAACCTTGTAGACTCAACTGTTATGGTGAAAATTGGTGGAATATACTGAACATTAAGTCGGGCCTCAACCAAATTCTGGTTAGTGCTTTACATGTGCATGTTTGGAAATGTATTCATGTCGTTCCAGTAAATATTTCAAACATAGCATTTGCCAATATAGACATGCATAGACCATTCATGCACATATGCAGTAAAGAAAATAGACTACAGAACCTCCCTATAACACGGGCACTCTGCTCTTTTCTCTGGCCTGTCTATTTGATGTGAACAGCTATGGCTGTAATGTAGGTGCAGAGCAAATGAAACTACATTATTTAGAGTCTGAGCAGCTGGGTCTGTCCGTTAGTTAAACATCTGTTTATTCAGATGGCATTTATTCCATCAGTATTCTTCAACCTCTATTACTGTGTTTATCATCTCCTCTCTCCATTCTAATCTTAACACCTGATTCCCTTTCTTTCTCTTTCTCTTTCTCTTTTGCTCCCCATTTCATTTGCTCTCACCCTGTCTCTCTCCCAGCAGCCCTTCTGTGGTATTAATGCACAGACCTGCTTAAAGCCTGTGTCTCTATGCTGTGGTGCTGGGTAATCAGTTAACCTGATTACACTGCTGATGAAATTAAATCATTTCAGTAAGTGAAAATAATAATATGAGTAATAGGTGTGGGGGATGGTTGAGCCCCCCACGGCATTTGTTGTAGTCCCAGCCAGTTGAGCTTTACCTCTCTTCCTCTCTCTCTTGCTCGTTCCACTCTGTGTGATAATTGATGGCGCAGAAGAAGCATCTTTGAAGCCAATGTGTCAGACATGTGGACATCAGATGAAAATTTATGACATATGTAGTATAATAATATAAAGATCCATATACAGCATAATATCCTGACTAACACTGCCAGGGTTACTGGTTAAATTTCCTGTGTAACCTACGTGATAGAGCTGGGCACTAACACACTCGGGTAAAGTGTAATACATATGTGTTGTAATAGCTAATTGAGTAAAGCATGTTACCAGCACTACGAAAGTTGCAGGTTATATTCTTTGTGTAGGTCAGTGGGTAAATGTAAATGCTCCGTACTTGTATAGCGCCTTTCTAGTCTTTTCGACCACTCAAAGCGCTTTTACACTACATCTGCATTCACCAGTCACACACATTCATACACTGAGCCTAAGTGCTCAAACGGAAACTAACATTCACACTCACTCATACACTGGCGGAATAGCCGCCAGGGGCAATTCGGGGTTCAGTATCTTGCCCAAGGACACTTCGACACGCAACCAGGGGGAGCCAGGGATTGAACCGCCGACCTTCCGATTAACGGCCAACCCGCTCTTCCTCCTGAGCCACAGCCGCCGGGTAGAGAAAGGCGCTGGAACTGCCTGACACTAGAATTAAGTGGAGCATAGGTTGGGTATTCTATTCATGGCGCAGTAAAGTGTGTTTAATAACACATTATTACATTGTATGTGCAGCAAATGGTGAATACTAGGTTATTAATAGGGCTGGACCCGAATATTTGAATATTCGACCGTTGGGTACACATTTGATTTTCAATTATGAGATTCGATTATTGAGGGGTTTTTTTGCGCGCCTGACCTTCACCTACAGCAGCGAACGTAACACTCCAGTTCACATCAAAGGGAAAATGAAATGAAGCCCTCAGCTGTGTGGGAGCACTTTAAACTGAGTGATTACAGCAGTAGTGTGGAAGTTATGGTATGTTCAAACACATGTGTTGTGTATTAATTTTACAATTGCTTAATTTCATTACAGATCAAAACAGTCAAATTTCAAAAATCATTATCAAACTGTAGGCTGGAAACAAACAGCAACAAAATGAACGCATTTAAATAAGCCTAATTATATTAGGCCGATTGTAGAAGAAGAGCATTTTGCTATAATTAAAATTAAAAGTGAATTTTGCATAATAACGTGTTAGATGTAGTTCCGCTAGCGGAAACACCACTCGTCCCATGCGCTCTGCGCCTGGACCCCTGCCTGGCTAAACTATTCCCGGATTCGGCTCTAGACCTGCTCAGATCCGACTCTCTCACTCTGGACTCTTAGCTACAGTTCCCCCTGCTCTGTACAGCAGCCACCAACCCAGTTCGGCGCGGATCGAATTTCACTCTCCCTGCTCTTCACCTGCTCAATATAGGCCTACGATCCTTTTAACCTCGTAATAAATATTTCTCCCTTTCTTTGTCCTGCACTTGGGTCTGCTATCCATGCTGTAACAAAGTTAAAAACAAAGATTTTGTTATAATCACTCAGTTAGCCTAGCTATGAGAACAAATAACCGGAGCGCTCTCTTTTTTTCTTTCTCTCTCACACACGCACACACAGACAGACTTGCGCACCCATGCCGCTGCTATCTCTCCCCCATCCGATCCTCCCTCACTCAGCAGAACTTAGTGGGCATTTATCCTTCTTCTGCTGTTCTGCTTCTATCCATTAAATACATAGCTGTAGCTCATGAAAAAAACATGTTTAAACAATCACCATAACGGGACCGCTGAGCAGCGAAGCTTCAATTATTCGCTCTTAATTACTATGGAAGTGTCGAAGCTCAAAAATTGACATTCGGGCCAGCCCTAGTTATTATCTATATCTATCAAATGCTATGTATCATTTTTATGCTGATGACACTGTTATTTAGTGTACTGCATCATCTACTGCACAAGCCCTTGATCTTTTGCAGTCTGCTTTCAATATTGTTCAGAACCGTTTAACCTCCTAAGACCTGAGCTTTGATTCTGTGTGCATTTTAAATTTCTCTTGGCTATTTGGGATAAGTAGGACCTAATAACTATAAAAAAGTAAATATTGACTTTGAACAGGAAGTACTTTTTGAAAAAAATGATGTCCTCATATGGGGACATTGGGTCTGTTTTACTATTCAGTTTCAATTCAGTTCAATTTTATTTATATAGCGCCAAATCACAAAAACAGTTATTTCTGAGTGCTTTTCATAAAAGAGGAAGTCTAGACCGTACTCTGTGATGATAAAAGACAATAAAGTCACCAATGTGTAATAAAGTAGAAAACTGTTTATTTTAACTGAAACATGTTTCTCATCACAAAAGAACATGGCTGTGCAAAATTGCAAACAGTGTGAGTGTGAATATGTATGTGTGTGTGTACACAAAAAAAATGATACATTTCATCAGCTGTATTGTTGAGAAACCTCCAACTGTTTGCTAGGGACACAGCATTTGTACAGTTCGAAAGTACTTTCATGAGCTTGGTGTCCATGTGCTGTTCTACATAGTGTAGTGGTTGCCAATTTTGGCACCCGTGCAGCCTTTCATCTTCAGCCTCAAATGGAACCATGTCTGGAGCAAATTAAGCAGACTTACAGGTCTGCTGGATCTCTTGAGTTCTGCACTTTCATCATTGCTTTGTTCCTCACTGCTTTGCTCTTCTCTTCTTTGCTCTCCATTGTTTTTCTCTTTTCTTTGCTCTTCACTGCTTTGCTCTTCTCTTCTTTGCTCTTCACTGTTTTGCTCTTCTCTTCTTTGCTCTTCACTGCTTTGCTCTTCACTGCTTTGCTCTTCCCTTCTATGCTCTTCACTGCTTTGCTCTTCTCTTCTTTGCTCTCCATTGCTTTTGCTCTCCACTGCTTTGCTCGTCTCTTCTTTGCTATTCATTGCTTTGCTCTTCTCTTCTTTGCTCTTCACTGCTTTGCTCTTCTCTGCTTTGCTCTCCATTGCTTTGCTCTTCTCTGCTTTTCCTTTCTCTTCACTGCTTTACTCTTCACTGCTTTGCTCTTCCCTTCTTTGCTCTTCATTGCTTTGCTCTTCATTGCTTTGCTCATCTCTTCTTTGCTCTTCACTGCTTTGCTCTTCTCTTCTCTGCTTCCACTTTGCTGTCTGCTTCGGCTGTAGAAGGTATTTGTTGATATTGACGCCATCTTGTTTTTCCACGAATGAGCATATTTTGGTTTTGCTACCACTAGATGGCACAGGCAATTGTCCACTAAGGAGGAGTATAGTTTTCAGTAAAGCAGAATTAAGTATACAGTGCAGGGAGCCCAAAATCTAATGTTCCCATATGAGGACACAGGGTCTCAGGAGGTTAAAACAGCTTAAGTTGGTCTTAAATGCAGAAAAGTCCAAAGTAATTGTATTCACAAACTCTAGACAACATCCAGTTAACTACTTCAAGCATCTCAACTTTTGAAGGAAATGAAAGTGTAAACTGCTTCAGAACTCATATTGGCAACCTGGTTTCTAAGCTCAAGATAAAGCTTGGCTTTCTCTACAGATCAAAATCATGCTTATCCATTCAAGCTAGAAAATACCTGGTGACGGCCACTTTTCTTCCCATATTAGATTATGGTGATCTGATATGAATGATTCTGCCCAATGCCTACAGAAATCGGATGTTGTGTATCATTGTGCATTGTGTTTTTTCACTGGTTGCATGTTCTTGCTGCTCTGGAAAATATGAAAGTGCCCACCAAATGGCATATTTAATCACAAAATGCTTTTGTATAGCGCTGTATAGTTCTTTAGGAATCTGTACATACATACATACATACATACATACCAGAAAAAGAGATTATTTGGTAGGAGTGAATCACTGGAAATGGGATTAGTCAGGAGAGTTAAATGAATCTAAAGGACGGACCTTTTAAGAGGGCTACACTTAGCATGATAGAAAGCAGAATGCAACAGCAGGCATGAGTCAGTAGATTAACAGCCGGGCAGTGGCTAAGCTAACCAGAGGCTGATTAAAGGCTTTGCACCTGTCACTTGTGTAATAATATTAAATGGCAAAGCAAAATTAAAGACAATTATGGATAATGATGGCACTCAAGCCAGCCCAAAACCCCACAGAGAATGATGAACATCAAAATCTAGATAAGGTCAACTAGAGCTTGTATTTGCTGATCATTCCAGCTGTTGCATGGAGTAGACATGTACTTTGCCATCACAGTAACCATTGGTTACTTTTCTTCCTGCTGCATGACTTGAAAACCTACTCTAATTAACAGATGCACTGAGATGCAATCTTTGAAACATGTCCAAATCCTGCTGAATAGTTTCCAAATTGTGGTCATCTTGAGAAAATATGAATTATTCGTTGCTGAAAACCTGTTTTTGCAGATAAATGTTTTTTCCATCTGATTAACTACAGAATGGTTTCAGTGGTGTCTATGCAAGGCCTTAGTTATTGCTGCTTAAGTGCTATACATCACAGCAGCAGAGAGGACCAAGCTGAGCTGTCCAGATGACAATCATCAGTATATGCCAACAAGTATAGAAACACTGACCAATTTTGCAATTAATGGGATCAATCAAAAAGGGATGGGTTGCATGTTGTTAAGATTAAGATTCTCCTTAAGTGCCCTCACCTTTTCTGTTGAAGTAAATGTAGCTGTGAAGTGGTCAGAGATTCTTTTTACTTTTCTAACCTAATTGGTGAAGCATGTTTTGACATCTTTCAAACCAGGAAGAGGATCATCAGATAAGACTCAAGGAGATAGATTATTTGGTTTTATTTGGTGATATTTTAGCTTTAGAATTTACACTTTGATGAAGAAACTTAAAGGTGAATGAATGTGTGGTAAAAAGTGGTATGGTATTTTGAAAATCATTGACATGGTGCAGGGTGTAACTGCAACCTGTATCTTATAGCACTGTAGCGTGATGATTGCTGGCCTAAGTGAGAAAGGCTGCTCTGGGCAAAAGAGAAACAGAGACGTTGTCATTGACCAATTGTGTACATGACTCAATTCTATTTGGCCTGTATTTCTCATCACACAGGACCCCCTGTACACATCATTGAATTGTAAGTGCTATGCCATTATGGGGGACTTGCCCCGTGGGAATTCTAGGATGCTATCAATCCATGTCATTGGTTGCCTTCTCCCCTTCACAGTCAGAGTTGCTAACCCTGAAGGAACACGCCCTCAATGAGTGATCTATTTTTGCATGGCCGCCTTTATCGACAGAGCCTGTAAGCTTCATGGGAAAAGATGGTATCAGACTCTATTCCTGGGGAAGTAAGTAACCAGCATATATGCCCTTTTTTTCAGGAAAGGCTGCAGGTATGTTAGCAATAGCATAATCTCTCTATGAACCCACCATCCCTGCTTCTTGTTTACTGCTGTTATGGTCGGTTTGTTTGTTCGCCCACCTTTATCTGCCCTCCCTTGCTCCTTCAGGCAGATTCCTTCTGTCGCTTGACTAATTTCATTAGTCTCAAATCCACTTACTCTATGTATGTTTTCAGCTTCATTACTGTAGTCTGTGTAGGCTTTTGTCTATTGTTTCATACGACTCAGAGTTACTAACGTGATGTGCAGCATAGATAGACATAAAATACAGCAACATAAAATACATCAGATGTGAGTCAGGCCAGACCTACCCTTCACAGATATCCTTCTCCAACAGACATAACTAGCTAGAGGGGTACGACAGTGCAGCACCTTTTATGGCATCTTATACATGGATCATTGATGACACACAGAAGAGGGAGTTTCTGAGAACATATTGCTCTGTCATGTTCTGAAGTTTCTAAAGTGAAGTGTAGGCTTGCCATTGCTTTTCTAAGCTTCAGGGGAACCTGGCATAAAGAGATTATACAGGGGTGATCATTAATAATCGATGGGGAGGATATAGCACAGAGCCTAAAACAGTGTAAACGCCTGTTCTTCTTTGAACCTAGTATTGAAATATTCATCATGCTCAGCTGATGTCAGCCTTAGTTAGAGGTAACCTGTCTGGACTTAGTTTTGATGCTCTCAGGTTCTTCCTTCTGTTCTCCCATGTGTCTTTTGTTTTTCCATGATTCAATATTTCATAATGTAAATACATACTCCCCCTCTTCTCCATACAATCCTAGTAAATAATGTACACAAACACTGCAGTTTTCTTTTCCTAATTTATCTTGGTGACTAAAGAATAAAATACTAAAAAAGTTTTAGGGCAAATTCATTGTGTAAGCTGCATTAATCAATAATATAATGACATTCTTGCTGTCTGTTTGCCATCCTTTTAATGTGAAATAATTGGGATGACATTGGTCAAAAGTATATAATAAGTATGACTTTAATCCATCATGATTTCATTGCTCACAGTCACAAAGTAGAAAATGTAATACCGCCGCTGAGTCTGTGACCGTAAAACTCAACTTACTGACCTAATTACCCTAAATTTAGCACTCCCCGGGTGCCAACAACACCACCATGATGTCTGCAGAGTGGACATGAGGTCTTTGGTTCTCCAGATGAACAGTGACCAATGCTGTGCCACTGGCTAGCATATTAGTCAGTCAATCTTCTCTGAGTTGCGATGTGGACTTCTGATGCATATTACAGCTCAGGGTACTTCCCCCTCAGCTCTCATCATCTAAGAATGAGTCACTGCTCTGGCTCCATTCGGGGTAGAGGTCAAGTGATCTGACCCATGGGACTAATTGCCCCAAGAGAGCATGAAGTCTGCATTAGTAGAACATTGACCATAGAGCACACTACACTCTCTTCTGATAATAGGGAAATAATTGTGTAGTATTGAGTGCCTTGACTTGAGTGTCATTTATTTCACCGAACATGGGGAAAGTAAAGAAAGAAAGTGCCGGGATTATCAGGCATTTCTTCTGTTTTTACTTTTCACTCAATTGTATCCCCCTCCAATATGCATTTCAAGCCAATCATTTACTGCATTATATACAGAGAATACATGCAGAGAGTCACTGTCCTAAACAGGATTGTTTCTGTAACCATTAGTTAGATAATTGTGTAAGTAAGTGTCCTACACCAGTACAGAGGCTGGCAAAACAAGCCTTTAGGTCTTGTTCCTGGACTTGGCCAAGCTCAAACTTGAGACCCTTATCTCTTTAAATTATTTTAAATTTAGAATTATGGATGTGCTCACTGCTAGCTGCAGTTGCTTCAATTAACTGAACATCACATGACTAAATATTGCTGCCTTGTTAATGCACTGTATTATGTAATTTATTTTTTTTTCCTGTAACTATTGCTTCTGTTGTGATCTGATGTTGCTGCTCATGTTATGTATTTGTTTCTGCTATTTGACCCTGCCTTGGCTAGGTCTCACTTGTAAAAGACATTTTAATCTCAATGTGTTAAATAAAGAATGCTGGCTCATTTTCTGAGAAAGTGAAAATCAAAGGTCAAAAGCTCGAAGGTTGCTTTTCTTGATCTTTGTTCTTAAATGTCTTCAATGCCTTAACGCAGCCCTCTGGGCGAGCTGGATTTTTCATGAAATGCAGATTTGGGAATGAGATTATATGATTTCACGTTTTATAGTAACATGATCACTATCCTAATGTTAAAATTACAAGCACACTTAAGTACACATAATACTACAGTATGTTAGTACAATCATTTACCTTCTGACATTCATTTTGTCATTTACATATTACATATTTAATGCTTACAGGTCAGTATTAGCTAAGTCCTACATGTGACAGATCCTTTGTCTTATTTTAGTTAAATTTCTATTGTGTTACATTTGTGTTCTCAGCTCTAGCAATTATGGAAATTATTTCAGTCATAAAGGCTGGTTTTGTAAGTAAGAGGACTTACATACCCTGTTATTCTATTCTTTTCACAGAGGACCTACTCCCACCAGGCTTCCCTAACATTGACATGGGCCCTCAACTCAAAGTGGTGGAGCGTACTCGAACAGCCACCATGCTTTGTGCTGCCAGTGGCAACCCTGACCCAGAAATCACCTGGTACAAAGACTTCCTGCCCATTGACCCCAGTGCAAGTAATGGGCGAATCAAACAACTACGCTCAGGTAAGAAAAGCCCTAGCATTATGTTGTTTGTTTTTTTCCCTCTTATTAACTTCAGCACTTGTTTCATTTCCCAGGACATTTTGGAAATAGTTAACATGGTTGTTTTTGTGCTTTGCGTTGCCCAGTCTTTTTTCACCCAAAAATGTGTTAGATAATGTGAGAAGTGTGATTGGGAACGCTCTGTTAGCTTTTCAACAGATTCATATGTCCAGCTTGGGAGCACATATAATTGTTTGGTATCAGTTGCTGCAACACTCACTGAAACTTCATATCACTTTCATGTGGAAAATTTGTTGACATATAAACCTTTTAGGTGCTGAAAACTATGCTTTGTTTTTTTAGGTTAATGACAGTGGTAAAGTACAGATGTAACAATATATTTTGCTTGAAAAAGTAAAACAAATGGGTGTTCACCCAACTAAACTTGGGTGTTTACTATGTTTAAAGCATTTTAAATCATGAGGGCAAGCTAAATTTCCTAGATTACAACATGAAAAGAATACCATAATCCAAAGGTTGAACGTTATAGCCATGTTATTATGACATTAGAAAATCATCCAAAAGATGTGACATATTAAGTTTAAGTTTATTACTGAATCAGGGCAAATGATTTACAACATCCCAGAAGTGTGTCATAGTAGACAATATGAGCAAGGTCCACATTCTACTGACACAACTCAGTGGTGGATATGTTATGTTCCCATTGATTAAACCCTACTGAGAGGCCCAGTAAAGCAAAGTCTAATTATATAGCTAATTAAGTCTAGGCCCTAGAGTGGCCATGGGCAATAAGGGGTAGATATTTTAGGTCGATGATTTGTCACCATTCAAAAAATCCATTGACTCCTATTTGATGTGTTGCTGCAAACGTAAATCAGCGTAGACAACACTAAATAAAGAGTCTGTTGCCATTGAGTTCCTGCACCGGTTGTGGCCTTTGTGAGCTGTACACTCCAAGGAATCAATTTGTCATGTCATTATTGTATATGCCTTGCCAAATACAGTCCACAGCTCCCTAAGATGCTTTAATTTTAGATATGTTTCATGTTTAACTTGCTGGTGCACTTTGGTTTTGAGGTAGACATTCGACTTTTAAGATTTCAAAACAAAACCAAAATATGCGTGACTATTTTCTTTCTCCAGGGTGATTTGCTACAATTTACTGAAAACTGTTTCTTGGTTCATAGTGACCCGGGGACCTCCTCTGGGGATGTGAGGTTGTCCTGAGATGCTTTGGAGAAGGCTGTCAGCCAGTGCTTATTACTTTAGACAACGAGCCTCCACAGGGGACTTTTAGGGAAAGAGCTCTAACATTAATGTTTTCACCTTCATGCTCATGTTCTTGCACTGTCAGCCTTCTCCTAAACATTTTAGGCCTTTATCCTTAAAGGTGTACTGTGGTGTTTTTTGTAAACAAACAAAAGTTGTTTACTTTCAGTGTTTCTCACAAAAATGTACAATTTGTTTCCAAGAGTTCTAACAAACATGTTAGTGCCTCCTCATAAAACACAAGTGGACCCACTTGCAAAAACATTGCTCCATAGTGGTCAAAAACTCCACAGGGTACCTTTAACTGTTCAGATTCACTGAACCTTGTAATAAAGTTGTCATGATATCACAATTTTACCCTACTAATAATACTAATATGTATTAGTGTAATAGCACACCAAGAATAATGGATGATATTTTAGATTCATGGTTTATGAGTTGAAGGCAAGAACAAACTTTTAGCTTTGACAGGTACTGTATAATTTCAGTCAATTTCGATCATTTTATCTTGCAAAGCAAATGACTTGAGTGGCGTAAATATGTTATAACAATTCTAATTGTGATTTCAGAGCTTGACTGCAGTTTTATCTAATCATTGTGGTATTGCAGTACTTGGGTAATATTGTAGAATCATGGAACTTTAACAGACATTATTTAAAATTGCTTGTTTTGCATTTAAGTTTTACCATGTTGGAAAGAAAAAAATGATGACGGCTATTAAAGAAATTCAAGATGTATAGAGAATTACAGAAATGTTAGAGATTTTGTTCTTTGTTTCTCATGTAAATTCAGACTGTCTACTCCACCAGCTGTTTCTTATGTTGTATATAATCTTAAGGAGGGCCAGCTCTATCTAGAAATTGGGTTACCTGGTGTCCTTGTCAACATGGCTTTGAGTTTTAAGCATCTGTAGATGATGGACAAAGACATTCAGCCTCATGCCTGTTGTCTAACCTTTGTATCATCTGTCTTTATCTGTGTCATGATTTTTAAATTGTCTCTGTGTGTCTTGTCTAACTGAAACAGACTGCTGTTTTGTTGTCTTTCTCTTTTTGTTTTGTCTGTATTTGTGTCTGAAACTCGGATGTGTCTTAGTGCACATCTCGAAGTCTTCAAACCATTACATTTGGATGTGACCCATAACACAAATTAAAACTGGTGAAAAAACTATTACAACCAAAAACATTCAACTGAAAAATAAGAATTGATTTGATATTATTTGAATTATTTTACAGTTGAGACACAAATGGGTTCATTTGATTTTTTATTTGTCTAATTAGAATTATAAATAGTAAATTGAATTTATGTTGAACAAGAAGTTACATTATGTAACTTGAAAATGTATTGCTCCTTCTACTTTTTCTGGTAATGGTAATTAAAACTAATATACTAAGGTCACAAGACCCATATGACCCGCCTAAACTGTAGTTACTTTAATTCTTGCGTGGTAGTCACTTTCAACCTCAGCCTAAAATCAACTGTGTTGTTCTTCCCCTTTTTTCTATTTACTTTCCTCTTGTTTTGTCATTTTCAGAAAGCTTTGGTAAGTGTCTTGCAAAGCCCTGCAAGCCCTCCCACTCTCCTTGAAGCAGATGGCATTTTTAAACAACTTTCCAAAATGCATGCATCCTCTGCTTTCCTCTCACCCTCATCCTCTTTTGCCACTTGTTCCCTATGTTCTGTTTCAGTTTATCCTTAACTTTTACTTTTGTTTCGTCCACACTCCTCCTTACGCCTCCCTCCCAGCAAGCACAGGAGTTGGGGATGGAGTGGTTAGGTATCATAGCCCACCTTTGAGCAGCACAGTTTATTTTTATATGTGGAAGACTTGCTGAGCAAGTCTTTTGAAGCAACATCCTGCTTTACATGAATGCTAATATGCATAGTAAGACTTAGAAACTGCCCAGTTCAACCACCTTTTGTCTTTACTGGTCTACTTGGGTTCTTAATTATCTTGTACAAAGTTACCTTGGAAGTAACTCTTGCATTATGTACTTTTCCCAGGACCATGTTATACAGGTTTTACACTGCTGATGCCCCCTGTCTCTTCTATTCCTTTCTCTCTGCTGTGTTGCAAGACAGCAGGCTTTGAGAAAATAATTTGACTCTGTTTGAATCCAAGACAATTATTCCTGTGTAGCCACAGCCTTCAATATCTGTATCTTCTTGGAGTGATATATAGAACACACTTTGCTCTAGTAATACATATGACTCTGATTTTGTGCTAAGATGTACACAGTTGAACCTCAGCCTTCACAATAACAAAAATACCTTTGGAAAGTGCAGCAAGTGCTGATAGAGGCTGAAATAATGTTGAGTTCTTTCCAGGAGGAGGCCACTGCAGGACCGCTGTATGGCTGAGCCCTCCAATCCCAAACTTGGGCTGGGTCGACCCTCAGGAGAGCATTTTCTTCTCTCGCCAAATTGGCTCACATCCCCACTGGCTTACAAATCTCTAGCTAAGGCTCTATTGCACATGCTAGAGGGCGAGAGCTCAAGTGATAGTTACAGTTGGCAACAGTCTGTACTCCTCCTGACTTTTTGAATTACTTGCAAAAAATATACCCAGCCACTTTAAGCTGGGCATATTTTACTTACAGTTTAAACTATATGTAAATGCAGGAGGGCAGAAAAGGAAATTACTTTCCCTTGTTTCACTACCAATGCTTTTGTAAGGTAATGTCGGCTTTGGGGCTTGTCTTTTTTCTGTAGCTCTTTTGCTGGAAAGCTCCTTCAGTAACCAGGCAGGATTTATGCTGATGAGAAAACGGCCTGTCTGCCCAAGCTCACTAGGCTGCCAACTTTTCATGTCATCAGCACTTTGAGTAGCCATCTTGGGTCTCCTCGTTTTACTATTTAGTGTTTGTTCAGTTTTTTTTCCCCAGTGATATATGCACTAACAAAAATCAACAAACAGAACAGGTAAAGCCTTTGATATACAGAAGTTGATCATTTCTGGGGGCTACCTGTTTGCCCTTTTGCTTCAGGCCCACTCTCAAGATTCAGAGGGTAACTCTGAGACTGATGGGTCTTCTCTCATAGATTTTGATGAAATATGCCGTTTTTCCATTACCAGTACCAGCTCAACTCACCTCGACTCGACTCGCTGTTGTCATAGCAACGCCACACACAACTGCCGCGACTAGGGCTCACAGTATGTTGGGGCTCAACAGCGCGGTATGGGTATTATCGCATTTTTCATCAATTAAGTAATTTGGTGCCATATAGCAGAGTAAGACTGTCTGTATCTGTCACCTCACTGCACAACGAGCCGCTAACAGCAGCTTTATGGTCTGAGCAAGCTAGCTGCTGGGTGCTAGTCAACAACATTGCCAAGCAAACTCCTTTTTGTAGTTTGACCGTGTCTTTTTCAGACGTAGCTATATCATTACCTTCAGGGCATGTCTATCAAGTGAACATGCCACAGCAACGCACGTGTGCGCGCACACACACACGCGTGTGCCGGTGTGGAGCAGAATGGGCTGTCCACAACTAATCATTGCGCTGTAGTAACGTTATAACTAAATTTCAACAGAAAGCAACATGAAAAACAGCTGCAGGCTCCAACACACTATACTCCTTAGTTAGTGAGATTCAAATAAGGCTTACTGTCCACAGTTTCTCTGGACTGTCCCTCAGGATCACAATATTAGTCCAACATTGCCGAGTGTGCTAGCCACATTAGCCGCGCAATATACTAACGCCAAGTTAGCTAACCTTTAAAATAAACAGTAAAACAACACAAAACATGGCAACACTTACTGTTTCAGAGTTTGTAGCGGGTCACGTACAGCCCATGGCGATCCATCCTTGAACCGTTACAGAGCTTGTTACGGTTGTGGAACTTTTGAAGTACTTATTAATTTAACACGCCCTGAAGTGTACAGTATGAACATTGCGGTTGTTGCGATGCTTGACCAATAGCGCAGTATTTCAATTTTGTGGTTATTTCAATGCAACACACACCAGCGACCCACACACAGCTGTCTCTTGATTTAAATTAAAACGTTTCAACATTACTCAGAATGTAAAGACAGATAAGCGGTATGAAAACCAGCTGTGTTTTCCTCTGCCGTTGTTGCTGCAGCGGTCTCTGTGACGGTGGGACCAGAGGGCTCTGTGAGCGGGCAGCTGGCCGGGCTCGCGAGCTCCTCCCGCGGGTTGGCGCAAGCTTCCCCCGCCGCCACTTGAGGAGCGCCTCAACTCCGAAGACTTTCAAGCACATTTTTGTTCCGCCATCACTTCTCGTAAAACTGTCAATATTTGAAATCTACACAGTTGATTTCTCCTCAAATGAAATAATGTATGAAAATTGTAAAATATAGAAATATCAGGCGCGCGCAATGATGACGCAGTAAATGTTGATGATTCTCTCTGACCAATGAGCAGTGTACCGTTTTTTCACGTCACATTTTTGTATCGCCTCAGCTCGTTTGGAACCTAAACAGAGGTGATACGAAAAAAAGTACCTGGAAGTAGTTTCAGGTACAACTTGGAAAACCAAAAAAAGGCGAGGCGAGGCGAGGCGAGTCAAGACGAGCTGGTACCGTGCAGTGGAAAAGGGGCTATAGAGACTTCTGTGTGGAAACGAGGTAGGAGAAAGGAGATCTTGTGAAGTGTGTTAGCAAACACGATTTCAAAACTCAGCCTCTAGCTCCTGCCAATGAATCCAACCGCTCTCATGTGACCTTAAATACAATACAATGCAAAAACTGATCTGAATTATTCCCACCTAAACCAAAAGGCAACATCGTAATTACAATTTTGATTATATATACCAGAACATAGAGCTTACAGCTTTTGCTAGAGAGCTTACGAGCTAGCTGACTGGTTCCTTATGTGCCAGATCATGCTGTGCTGGCGGGGCATTGATATTTGCGTCAGGGTCCCCCAAGGAGCTACTCTAGAGGTGTGGAGGGAGCCTGACATTTCTCTCCAAGTCCCTGTGGCTGCAGACCTCAGGCCCTCGCTGCCTTGTCAGCCAGAACAGATTAACTAGAGGCCAGAGAGACAGTGAGAGGATTGGGAGGAGTGCATATTCATTAATATTAAGGTCCCTTTTAATATAAAGGTTTAAAATCGTGACCTGACATTGAAAGGCTTCCTTACACATAAAGATATATGCACATTCCAATGTAATATATGAATCATGCTGAGTTCAATTGCGCTGAATCTGAAATGTGCAAGAAAACACTCACATTTGTTGGCATCAAAGCTGCTCTGCAGGGAGTGCCTAGGACCTCTGCAGATGTGGTAACAACAGCCAGGTTTTCCCTGAGACCTGCTGCGACACCACCAGGATTTCAGACGGGTGTCTGTGGTGATGAGAAGGTCAGCCAGGCGCCCTCTGGAGGGTGGTCAGACTTTGACACTCAGCCAATCACACAACCCCATCCGGCTCACACACAGATGGGCAACATCTCTGGCCAGATTGCCTCTGGCCAGACTACATCCTTCAGTAATATTTTTAATATATTCAGAGGGTTGTTTAACAAAACAGATGGGGTGTTCTGTGGAGCAAATAATGCCACATTTCATAATGCGAGGGGGTCAGCGACCTGTTGAGGTATATTTAGGTCAGTGTCACCTTAAGCTGATCAACCCCTGGCTGACCAAAGCTTAGAAGGGGAGCTTATGGCCATTAGGTTGCGTGCCTGTAACACAGGTGGATTTGCCATTGTAATTTAATACAGGCTGGCCACTCCAGACTGTCAGATTTGTAGCTAAATTTTTTTTATCTCTTCATGCTGCTTTATGATTCAATAGTTCCAATGCCCTAAGTCACTCATTTCCTTTTCATTTTTTGTATTTTTTGTGGAACCACTGCATTTGAACTGAACAACCTCCAGCTATTATCCCTCATCCTCCTCACTTTCCTCTCTTTTTCTGTCCCTCTTTTGTCTCTCAGTCCTTTATAAGGTCCACACGTAATGGCCTTTCCCTTTACAAACCTGCTTTATTAACCATAACCTTATCCTAACCTTAACCTAACTTTGACCTTAACCTCACCTAACCTTTAACTAGTAACCCCTTAACCCCCAACTAAAATTTCATCACAGCTAAAGCAAAATAAACCAACAGCTTCTGCAGCCCTTTATCAAACTCTAACTCTATAACAACATAACCTTCCCAGACCCCTATTGTCCTTTGTCTTGTGATTACCTATGATTATGTGGTTTCTAAAATCATTGCAAAAATGATTAAATTTCCCCTGTTGTTTTGCCTGGTTTATCAATGACTCTAAACCATCACTCTGGCAAATCTATGCATATAGTGCACTGTGTATGGATACTGAAGAAAGTATGAGTTTACAGATTATGAAAACCATACAAGTGCAAATAGTCAATAATAGAAAAATGGCAATCTAACAATAACTTAAATTATAAAATTAAATACTTTTAATTTAGATTATAGTTAATGGCAGCAAAAGCACACTTTCAGAGTTTGAGTATACAGTAAAATAACATATAACTGTGAGTATTAATATATTTTAAGATGTATACACACACAGTAGAGTGCAGAACCGTTTACAGCAACAATAAAGAAAGGAAATTAATCCACCTAGGTACATTGCAAACCAGGCAGAACTTTAAACTCAGTGATTGCCTCCTACCTGCTGGTATCACAAAGGACTCCTCTGTACACAGCGCTGCAACAACAATCTGACAAGAAGGTATTGAAATGTCATCCCCACTAACCAGCCACCACACCTCTTAATGTACTGTATAGGAAATGGAATTTCTGGTATCGCTTTACATCTTAAACAACAGGTTCTCTTGATTTGGAAGTATTGTTAAGGAGATCGCCAGACTGAGTAGCAAATTGGGCATGTATAGACCACTGTGGTGAAGAGGGAGCTGAGCCTGAAGGCAAAGCTTTCGCAAATCAAATATTTCACCTCCTGGGCACCTTACTTTTAAAGCTTTCTGGACACGTCTAACTGGTAGGAGACTCCGGGGTAGACCTACAACACCCTGGATAGATTATATTTTTCATCTGTTTTGGGAACACCTTGGGACCCCCCAGAAGGAGCTGGAAAATGTTGCTTAGGACTAGCTTGCCTAGCCTGCTGCCAGTGCGACCTGGCCTCAGATAAGCAGTAGAAAATGGATTGATGGGTGGATGGAAGATATTGTTATTTTGTTGGTTCAGCAAGATGGTAGGAGGGCTGGCATATGTTACTGTATGCAACTTGCATGGATGGATGCACACATACAGGGGCCAGACCTGTATAGTTAAGCTCAGACCCTCAGCTCTGTGCCTGGAGGCCATCTATGCTAAGTAGGGAACCTCCCCTGGGTTGGCACCGCCCTGCGTACATTCTCAAGGGATTGCCAAAGGCATGTTGTTGCCGTGAGTCATCCTTAGATTCAGAGAGGGAGACTAAGAGAAAGGCAAGCGGGAGGAAATGTGGCAAAAACTGAAACACAAAAACTCAGAAATAGGGAGAGAGAGAGAGAGAGAGAGAGACAGAGAGGAATGGAGGAACAGATTAAGTAAGAAAAGTAAAATAGTTTAGAAAAATAGATGGAAAACATTGAACCAAGAAAAAAAGCCAAGAGCGGAAGGACTGTTTAATGCTTGGCAGAGGGGGCTGAATTTAAGCTGGCTCCCCTACCCACACCCAAAGCGCTGCCTATAGAATGCATTTTACATCACAGCAACAACTCAAAAAGCCCACCAGCCACTGACTGGATAAGCTCAATATTTTATTGTCCCTAATGGGACATTTGGCTTACAGTCAGGCATGTAACACAATACAGACTCACAATAAACAAAGAAGAGAGAAACATACATCTCTCAGTGAAATGAAACAATGGAAAGAGCCAGGAGATTGAATGACCAGGGTGGAGGGATGAAGCTTGAGGTGAAGAGTCTGTCACAGTTAAGCAAGTTTACAACTTGTAGGATAAATAAGAACTTCCATCTGTTTGATTTAACTTGCTGTTGCCTGAAGGTACAGCCTGAAATTCTTGTTTAGTGGGGACTCCATTCCTCCCTCAGCAAGAATGTTCCATTCAAATATAAGCCCCTTTTATACAGCCTGTTAAAAGCGGAAATGTTGCGACATTATTCTGCCTCGCCATTCTGTATAAAACTTACGAACTGTGGGGGAGGGGGCATTGTTGTTAAGCCAGCAGCAGAGGTAGTAACTAAGCCGAATCGACGTTTGTGTAAAATGAGGGACACGCTAAACGTTGCTGTTGTGTTACACGCCACGCTTCTTTTACTTCTGGAACACCAGCATGCTATCTAAAATCAGGGGCAGCATTAAACCAGCTTAATGACGTAATGACTATTGCGGGGTCTCTATTTAAAAAGGTGGCCCCCCAACTTGTTTTACTGACCTCTCATTCAAGATCAGTTGGCTGCGAATAGGCTTTTGCCACTAGAGCGATGCATGTCAATTAATGTCTCTTGCTCTGCCTTATTACCTTGAGTTGTAACCATGTTGTAACCATGACAAATGCATGACAAACATGCAAGAACAAGAGCTTCTTTAGCTCTGAAAATGATGCATTGTGTTCCCTCTCTTAATATGTCTAATGCTAGGAGTGAAAAAAAAACAATAAGGCAATGGAGTGCGCCAGTCATATAGAGCTCCCTATTCCTTTGTGATACCAGCAATGAGAGGTATTGTTTTTTTTCTATGAAAAAATCCCCATCTCTGAAAGCCATGTAGGAGATTACCTAATGGTTTGATAATCTAGTTCCAGTGATCCACCTTCCAATTCAAATAACTCCTCTAACTATTACTAACATTAACATTGAACTAAACTGATGTTGTGTCTTCGTTTTTGTGTCTCCTCCAGAGGGTACCCCGATTCGAGGTAAGATGTTTAACCAACACAATGAAAAAGAGAAAAAAAGACTAACTGACACTAAACCAGACATAACCTATCCTAACTCCACCCAGCTGACTTAATAGGGGGGATATCAAGTGGGCTTTTTCTCTTAAAAATTTAAATCTTTTCTATTAAACCTAACATTAATATGTCATCTACGTTACGTGTGCTCTGTACACGCTGTTTGTGAATGTAATCATACGTGTTTCACACTCCAATCTCCCATATCATTGTCGATGTGCAGTTCTTCCACCTCTGTGAGCCTTCTGTGTTTGTGCTGTCCGACTATCTACTCCACATCATCAGTGTCAGGAAACTACTGAGCAATTCAAATTGCTGGCTGGTTATAATACAGGATTGAGAAAGTTGAAAGCAGAGGGGAGGGTTGGTGAGGGTTATTACGAGGTGGTTTGTTTGCTTTATACCTCTGACATTTAAATTGTTTGGAAATGGACATGGGGCCGGAGGGTAGGGGATTGGTGTTAGGAAGTTGGGTGCTGGGCGACGGTGGCCTTATTTGTTGATAAGGCCAGGCTATTGAATACCGTAAACCCTTTCCTCTGTCTCCTTCTCTGCTTTGATATCCTCCTCATCCTGCTGTTCACCACCAGAGCAATAGCCATGTTTTGTGTGTTAATGCACCCCACTTTCATGAGTCCTAGCTGGAGTTACTCATGGTATGTCAGGGTAAAAGCATTTGATTTACCCATTGTTCTGCGGCACAGCAACTTATAAAGGCAAAACTAGGGAGTGAAATGGCCGCCTTTTCAAAAACTGCAACGTGTACACCACCCCAAAAGCAGCTCTTGTAATGAACGGGAAGATACCAAGGTGGGACAGAGAATGACACAGAGGTAAAGCAGTGTGACTGATTAATTATATGATAGCTTTGTCAAACAATTCTTCTATTTTAAGATGCTTTTGTTTCACAGGCTGAGCAGGTAAGTGAATATCTCAGTTTGCCATATATGTTCCCATATTCATAGGGATGGGATAATTGCTTTTAGTTTCATGTATACAGTTTGGCACATGAAAGGGTGTGATTCATTTGACATTAGAGCTCCGACAGTAATATTAAGGTCCTCCCCCTTCAACCATTTCATATTAGCCATAAATTACACAAATCTCTATACAGTAGCATATTATCAAACGTAGAGACGTTATGTAGAGAGAAAATTAATATCATAGGATATTGGAGAGAGATGCAAATGTAATTGAAATCAAGGTGTGCGAGAGACACAAATTGTTTGTTTGCACAGGTGCATGTCCAGACTAATGCAGGCTTTCATTGTCTCTTCTTCTCCAGAAAATGTAACTTTTTGAGAAGATTTCTTACCTAAAGACATGTTTGCCCTACAGCTGAATCTGAATTTTTGTCATTTGTATTTATATAGGTCAATATCAGAAATCAAAAATTTGCCTCAAGGGGCATCACAATCCCCTCTATCCTTAGACCCTTGGTTTAGATAAGGAAATCTCCCCAAGAAACACAAAAGGCAAAGCTCAAGCTCATCATTCACACAGACAGGATAAAGGAAACACAGAAACAGAGGGAGAGAGAGACAAGGACAACATGCACAAAAGGGACAGAGGGACCAAGGAGAGAGGCTGAATCTCTTAGTGGACGAAGAATTAGATCCAAACACCATGCCAGGGGAGAGCGAGAGATCCCAGGATGGCCAATGGTCCAGCGCAGGAAAGCCTGAGTGATACTAAAGTATCGATTAAGGAGAGTGAAGAGATTAAAACCAAAAGAGGTAGAAAGAGATGACAGCAATGGTCCATCTCACAAAAATCACTGTGTGCATCACGGGAAACAGTGCCATGGCTTTAGTCGCATGAGCCAATTCTCAAAATGTAAAATCTGCATTAATGCTTCCATACAAAGCCTATTAGGTGCTGGCCTAAAGGTAAGCAATAGGTAGAAAGGTAGCTGGACTCCCTACCTGCTTCATTACTGATTTCATGGGAGCGTTACAACCACCAGATGGGTACTGACAACAATGGCATCACACGTGGGGCTCCATGCTGGTGCGATCACAGTATAATGACCTTGGGGTGGTGGCAGAGTGTGCCCAAGTGACAACCAGGATAGAGACAGAAGGAAAGGGAGACGGAGACGAAAGGTCAGTTCCTTACTTTGCTGCTGTGTCCACACAGGATGTCTCCTCTATTGTATACTCTACTCCTCTAATATGTAATTTTACGCATGTTGTCGCTCTCTATAGTCGCAAGAGGTATGGAAATTTACGCACAATACCACAGCCCAACAACTGCAGAGTTGTTGTAAGGAATCATGCTGAACCAGCTGTAGCAAAACTTGGAAATACACCAGCCAGTGAAGTGGGATAGTACTTGGCTTATAATAGGGCTGTACATAACGATTATTTTTCATGTTGATTAATCAAACGATTATTTTTTTCAATTAGTCGATTAATCTAACGACTAATTTTTTGTATTCTAAAGAAATCAAAAGTTGCCTATTATTTGATTAACATACCAATTTATCCAAAATAAATATCAAAAACATGTATAATCAATAAATAAATATTTTATTCAGTCATCCTGATGAAGCTCATTAGAATAATGACAATAGTATCATATCTTAAAATGAATCAAATTTCCACCTCACTGATGTGTTGTGATAATAACAATAACAGACATTAATTAGGCTACTTTACTTAAACTTTAAATGTTTCTGACATGGATTTATTTCAATACTGCATATTGCAGGATGATAATCAAATGTATTTTTGCATCAATGTGGGGCGAAGAAAACAACTGAAAGGATTTACAGACTGTACCGTTATTTTTGTCTGTAGCCTACTGTTAGTTTCAGCTGTTTTCTCGCTCATGACAGTCAACGCCCCCTTAACTGTGATATAATGAGGGTCTATCACGGCCTGAAGTGAGCTATTGCTTTTATAAAACGGTTGACAAGTATGGCAAAAATAAAGTAGGCTAACAGACGCACTACAATTTGACTTTATTTCATCAACAGATATTTCGAATACAAAAAGTAGACTAATAATGATTTATTTTTATTTTTTTATATATTACTGACAGATATTGACTGATCAGCCACTTTCTCGACGGCATTCCCAACAGCAAGGTTGCACAGATTTATGACCGTGGAAACAAACTGCGCTTGTGGGTCTTACGCATGCGCAGAACCGCTAAGTAGCACATCTCGATAGGTAGCATAAATCGACAGCAATGCGTAAAATAATAACACTTTAATATTATACCTGCCAGAAAGGGCGGAATTGCGTCTCTCCTTGAGCAATAGTCTTTTGAACAGGCTATTGAAACTTAAACTTTGTTTCAATATAGCAGACATCTGGGGCAAGTAGTGGACTGCTGTCTGTGGTGAGGGTATGCGTTGATGTCACTTCCCCTTCCGGAACACGCTGGACTGAGTGGCAAAACATATGTTACCATGGCTGCGTTTAGCAAACCGGGAGTAAAACAAGTGATTATTTGCTCAAATTAAAGGCAGTCAGACTTAACAGTGATCGTTACTGCTTACCAAAGAACCAGTGGTCCAGCTCTTTACCATTTTAGATGTGTTGTTTGTGTTTGAGCTTATTCAAGCTAACACTGGTGCACATCTTTCTGCCACTCAGTGAGCGTAACTGCGTTCTGTGACATCATGCGCATACCCTCTATACACTCATTACATCACTACTACGAACCAATCAGATAGCTTGATTTGACCTAGCCGTTTTATAAACAGAAAATATGAAACTTCCGAATGTTAGATGACACACGGTGTAACGTTACCATGACAGCAGCGGGGCAGAAATTACTTTTAACATGAAGGTGATGAAGAAATACTTAGAAAATACATTTACAGGATACAGGGTCTTAAAAGTATTTAAAAAGTCTTAAATTTCATATTCCAAAAATAAGGCCATAATAGTCTTAAATTTCATTACAAAAGTATTGAAATTATTCGTTTACCAGTCTTACATTCTTTCTTGTCCTTTCGTAGGATTTCGTAGGATGCCGTAACGTCATAAATGAATACTTTGTGTGTGTGAGACTTCATAATTTACTCCGTTTGGTGTGACCATAGACTGTAGGGTGTGACTGATGTTATACAGCAGTACAGGTAACGTTACTGTTTACGTCAGTGTTCAGCTTTACGCTCCGAACTGTAAAGTGTTCGCGGTGCACGAGCTCTGGCATCCAGCTCTGCGCGAATCAGTCAGTTGTTAGGAAAGAAAAGAAAACGTCTCTGAGGTGCTACTAACGTTAGCTCGACGACGAAGAGAATAGGCAAGTGTCTGAAATTCAGAAAGCCAGAGATACGAACAAGTTGGCGGAATAAAATGTTTTATTAAATTCATGTAATTTAGTAAATCATTTTCTCGGGCTTAAAATTAATACAGATTTTCCATTAAACAGCAGTGAAGTTGGTATTAAATTTCATCCTAGGTGGTATTAAAAAGGTCTTAAAAAGTCTTAAATTTAACTTTGAGAATCCTGGGGGTACCCTGATTTTAACAAACTACGTGTCCTCGTGCTGATAATGTGCCGTGCTTGTGTGGAGACAGATAGTAAACACGATTTTCGGGGCTGCCGTTGCCATCTAGACAAAGTGCTCCGGGATACTTTCGCTTCACGTGTTATGCTGCTTCACGTATTCGTGGATAGCAGTTGCGCAGCAGTGAAGCTCACGGAGCGAGCACCACGTTGTTGAGTCTGCATAACTCCCAGACTTTAGACAGTCGAGGACGAGGTCTTGTAGCTGCCTGGAGCTTGTCCGGGAGAATCCCACTAACACCGGATGCGGCAACGCTTCAACGCATGTAATGTGAGTCGATGTATTTACGTAATCGAATCGCCCCAGCCCTACTTAGCCTGTAATGTTTATACATCATGCGTGAAAATACAACACACACTATACATACATAGTGTGAAACTTGTTAATTCCAGTTATTGCAATACCAGGTTTTTGCCTGACAACATTCCTCAATAGTGGAGTGCATTATCCAACAGGGAATCTAAATATCTGTGTTGATGTATTAGTAGAGATATTTCTGTAAGTATTCCTCTTCAGTCATTAAGCGCATTTAAGGCCCGTCACTCTTCTGTACATGTCAGCGAGTTTAGTTCATGTACTGTAAAGGTTATTATTTTGAGTGTGTATCCACTTACAGTAAGGTGCTAATTTGGGGTTTTAATTGCACTGTAGTAGAGCTTTAGTGAACAGTGTTGTGATGAGAGGACATAGAGGAAACGACTGCAGAGGAGAAGAGAAATGAGAGACTAATGAGAGAGAAAACGCGAGATAAAATGATGAAAAGAACAGTGTGCCACCACCGGCAGGGCTGAGTGTGCTGCGGAAGGAGCAAGAGGGAGGGAAAGAAAGAGTGAGACTTGGCCAGCCGTTTTGTTGATCGCCTAAACAAATCAATCAAGGCCCGCTGGAGCACACTAATTGAATTACACAAATGGGACTGGGGGGGTACACATGGCAAAGCTGCTACAAAGCAGCGACAGGGGTGGGCAGACCACAGCTTCAGGCACTTTCTGAAATTAATCATCCATGCGGGCCCCTCCTTGCTTTTCTTTTATCCCCTCATCTGTCCTTCTGTTTTTCTGTGCTTGTCTGTCTCTTCAACTCTTCCTCCTACATTGTTTTCTTCTGTCTCTGTTGTACAGTTCACCTCTCATAAATGAGACTCTCTTTCCACCCCTGTCTATCTGTTGTTTTTTCCATTTTTTTCTCTCCGTATCTCATTTTCAGATTTTCCCCAACCTTACACTTCTGCCTTTTCCCTTTGTCACCCCCTGTTCACAGCAACCTAGACTAAAACCAAACCAGATCTGGAATTGTCCAAATTGATATTTTATTAAAAATGAAATATTTTCTGATACCATATTTGCTGCTAGTCTACAGCTACAGAAAGGACATTGGAAACCTGCAAGGAACTTGTTTTTTACTTCAAGTGTAGTGAAACATCTTAGTTTGCCTTACCATTGGGATAGATGGATGGAGAGCCCCGTCTACAAGACAAATCTAAATCTTATATATAAATATTTATATATATATGTTGAAATTTTAATATATTGAAGCCTACTGGTACAAAGTATCCACTCTAAATAGCTTCAGTTCAACCAAACCAAATTGGCCTTCAAAAACATGTATTTATTGAACTCTGGCCAGGCAGTCTTCTTTGTTATCACACCTTGGCACCTCAGTGCTCTTTATCAGATCAGCCTGCGGCATGCAGCCCTGTTAACCAGGGCAGCTGTCAAGGCTGGGACAAATGTCCCAGACCAACTGCCCATTACAGCCTTCTTTATCGAATGGATGAAGGCAGTGAACATGCTGCAAGACAGCCAGGAGTGGGTGGCAGTGGAGATTGGAGGGTGTGAGAGTTGGTGGGCAGTAAGGGTCACTTTGACTGAGATGGAAACTAATTGGTCCACGTGGAAGTGATGTCACTATTATCAGGGACTTTATTTGCTTAAATTGTAGCCAGTATTTTTTTCTTCTTTGGGATCCTAATGGTGCATCATACATCATGGAATAAGAAAAAAATGGCACCAATCTTTTCTCCTCTGATCCAGGAACACATGAATTATTATTCAGCAGTGGCGGTACTTCCTGGGGTTTACGGATGGTTGGTGTAGCCTCTAATGGGGCTTTCACACCTGAAAGTCCGCACCAAGGTCCGAACCAAGGTTCATGTTTTGATACATTTTGATACATTAGGTTAGTTTTGGTTTGGTTTCACACTGCAATTCTGCGACCGCACTAAAGGACTTTACATGACACACTTGCATTCCGTTGTCATCATCTGTGTAGGCTGATTCTCCCTATACTTGACATTGATTGGTTTATTAAACAGTTCAGCGGGTATCTTTGACAAGAATGAATGAATAAAAAATGAACATATGCATATTTGCCACTATATTATTATCATGGCATTACTACCTGCAGCACCAAGTATGCTGAAGGCTAGTTCAAATTTGCAATTAAACATCCTCGTGCGAACATTATAACGTCACCGACAGGAAAGGAGGAGAAGACAGCAGCAATCTTTTTGCACCTCCATTTCAGGAGAAAACAAAGATGTATGTGGCAGTGTGCTTCTATAGTGGCTGTCTGTTTTGAAAAGATGATCTGTCACGGGAGATTTATAATTGTGTCCTTATTTCAATGCATTTCTCCGTGCATTTGTTTGTTTCCAGTTTACACGTCAACCGCTAAACTTCCTGTAAATAGTCTGAAAGTCTGAACCATCCAAAAAATGCTTTCACACCAGAAACGAACCGGACCGAGACTACCTCTTTTCGTCGGACCAAATTTCGTCTGTTTGAAACTGAAATGTCCGAAAGTCCGGACCAAACGAGGTAGGACATTCTCAGATCTTAGGTTCAATGCCCACAACAGCTCACATAATGTCCTTCAGCATTCATGTGCCCTTTTTAAGTGTCTTTGAGCAAGATTAAGTAGCAAGTAATCTAGTACTTGCTCATCAATTGTAAATCACCCTCACCATTGAATTTAAATTCTTACCAAGTAATGAAATAAAGTGTACTATTTTTTTTTTCATATGACAATTACTAGTCATGAACTGTTTTTCATTTTTTATTTATTTCTTAATGAAATCAAGCAAAACAAACGGGTCTTTGGTAGTTTTTACATTTGTTATGTTTGTGATAAGACTTAATAGCTGGAGACAGTGAAGACATGCCATTAGGCCCCATATGGGCCTTATTTCATAAGCACAGTAAGGTCATTTTGTGAGCAACACCGTAATTTGCTGTTTGTCGCAAGGCAAGTCTTTATCAGTAAACGCCCATTGTGTAAACAGACTGGGTGCGTGTTTTTTTATTGTGCTTGGGAAAGATAATTTTCAGCATTTATTTCATTCCTTGTGTTTCCTCTTTTCTTGATAAAAGAAAAAAAATTGCCAATGGCCACTCGCGCTGTGGTGAGCCACAGGCTGGTAGGGTAGACAGTGCAATTATGCAAAACACAGGGTGTGCAGTCATTTTAAAAAAAGACAAAAGAAAATGGTAGGGAAGAGACACATGCTGGTGACAAGGGTTTTCAAAGGGTGGAGTTTGTTTAGTGTGTGCTCATGCCGGTGCATGCTGCTGCTGGAGATATGACATCAAAGACGGATCATTTGGATTTGTATGTTAAAAGCTCTTAGAGGTCTGTTGTCTTTAAATGCTAATATTATCAGGCTTTAAACTGACATCACCAGAAAATAAAGAAATTTAATTTGTTTATTTGGTTACAGAGATCAATACTTAAATCAATGGGATAGATTCATTGACGTTCTCTTATTTTGTGGTTTACGAAATACAAGGTGAGACTAGAAGAAAACATATGCTATAGAGAGTGGACAAAATCTACAGAATAGGTATGGAACTCACAGTGTGGCACAACACATATAAGACCAGTGGGATATTGCCTCGACTATGTGTGAATCTGACGGAGAGATGAGCATAAAGCCTCTCAAAATAGAATAGATGTAATTTTTCTATTGATCTTCCTCTCTCTCTTAGCTTTTCCTTTCCTTTCCTTCTCCAGCTCTCGCACTGGACTTCATCACATATTTGTTCACGCACATCTAATTGTATCCAGTGTGCAATTAAATTCATAATTTTTGTTATTCATTTTTCAATGTTTATCCAGTTTAAGATAATACATTATCTTCTGTTATTTAATTTTGAAAGAGAATAGTAATAGACAAATTTAAGACCGAAAATAAGAAATAAGGGATATGAATAAGAATAAATTCCTCCATTCCTCCTTCTCTCTCACTGCTCGTGTACATTTGCTGTCTCTTGCTTTCTTTATCTCTTACTTCTATCTCTCCTTCTTGCTTCTCCTCCCTTCCTTTTTCTTCCTTGCTTTTTTCCTACTTCACTTGTTCTCTCTCTGAGTCTTTATGTGTTATTCACAACTCTGCTGAATAATAGCTGGAATATGTAATGAAGCCAATAGGGACTTGGAAACAATAGATAATACCACCTAGCGAGGAGCCTCCACCAAAGATGGTGAGAAACAGATGAAACTCTCTCAATCCTCTCAAAGTCTCCTCTGTCTTTCTCTCCTTTCTTGCTCTCACTCTTTCTTTTGCCAGGAGGTACAGTTCACAGCAGCTGATGTTGGTTTTAATTGGCTCTCAATTAATTGTGTTTGGCTCATTATCTGTCACCCATCCGCATGTTGGTGGTTGTGTTTTGTTGACCTTCAGATGACATTTATTAAGTATTATTTTCAGATAAAGACATTTGTATTTGCTGGAAGCATTTGCATTTGCGGAACATCTTCAGTTGGCAATGACAATATATGAAATATAGAACATTTCTTCTGATTTTGCTCTTTGGTAACAGATAACAAAAAGGGCACTCAATCCCACCACAAGCCCTTCAGCGTTAATATTTATGAAGCAGTGAAAAAATTGCACCAACTTCAACTATAGCCCTCCTAAGATTTTATAATTCAGCACAGGGACCAAGACTGAGGAGCCGCTGGCAGAGCTTTCTGGAACCATCCACCTGGAATTGAACTTCACACAGTCCTTACTTTGTGGTCTCCCTGGTGTCGAGGCGCTAGGCTTCTGAGCACATTCCAACCCACCTGCCACCGGGCTGGCATTTGCTGTTCCAAGCGCACATCAAACACATCCAAATCAGATCCTTGCATAAATGCAGAGGGAAGAATCTACCACCTGCACTCGGCAGGTAGACATTTTCATTTGGTTCATGAGCTATGTGCCAAGAACAGATCCCTCTGGGGGCTGAGGATGATCTGAACTGTAGAGAGAAATGAAGAGAGGGAATAGAATAGATGAGTATAGATTGTTGTGGCTTCAGGTCTGTTTAATTTTTTTTTTTTAAGAGTGGATATCTTTGTACTGACTCAAAGGTGTAAAATTCTCTTAAGTATTACAACTGTGGCCAAGGTGGAAGCATGACTGATCTTAATAATTAAGCAGGATCGATTGTCTCATTTGTGGCACAGCTGAAAAGCGTTATTAGACCAATGTTCCAGAATAGTAGCTTTGTATAACATTGTGTTCCTGCCGCTTGCTGATGTGATGGAGTTGGTTATGGTATTTTACAAAGCATCCTGGGCAGCGGCTGGTGTATTGATGCTTCCTGGCTAAATGGTAACGAGCGATGGTGCTGTGTTTGTCAGGGAGGCCTGGGCTGCAATCTGTCTGCTGAGCCAGCCAGAAGCCCTAATGATATCATCAGGATCTGCCGTCAACAGCGCTCTAACGAGGAATGATCTGACGCCTGTTGTTTCACCTCTCTCCTCCGCCCCCCCGCCCCTTCTCCAGTGTCATTGCCAAGCATTTAGGTTGAGTTTATTTGCACATATAAGAGATAAAATCTGATAAATAGATAAGTTGAAACACAGAAGCTTGAACGGGTTTATATAAAACCATATACCCTAAAATATGACAATACGGGGGAAAGTAAATGAAGAAGAGATCAACACGAATTTAGTACAAAGTAGAGATACTACATCAAATCTTAATACACTGGAGTGAAGAGTGATTAATACAAAGCACACAAATAACAAGTAAAAGAGAATACAAATGATTGTAAACAACACAATCATAATGGTACCAAGTATATCAGTTCACATAGATATACCTTTAATCTTTTATTCCATATATGTTCATAAGGTATCATGTAAGATTAGATGCGTCTTTATTATTGAGCTGTTCAATGGGCATGCACCATGCTAGTGTTCATTTGAACTGTATGTCTGGATATTTTCCCTCATTCCCCAGTACACACCCTCCTCAGTGAGTGCTATGCAAAGGACACTTTTTTTGAATCACGCTCAGTTTACATGACACCCTGTAACATTACCACACTCATCACTTTGTCCTGTTTATTTAAAAACGATTTCATGTCTAACATGACTTGCATACATCAACATAGCTTCAAATTTAGTGCGAGTCCACATTTGTATTTATTTAATTCTCTTTTTATCCGCGGATGGCTGAGGCTGGAGAGGAACCCAGTTTGTCTTGGCAATCTGCATTAGCTTTGCAGAGAGAAACAGTTCTTGACAAAATGGTTCAACATCTCCTCCATTAAGAAGATTGTCGAGTCACCAACAGATCAACTAATCATGTTCTCCCTGCTTTCTTTCTCTCTCTCTTTCTTTCTCTTCCCCCATCCCTTCTTGTCTTTGTTGGATGCTGTCATTCCCCAGGTGCCTTGCAGATCGAGAACAGCGAGGAGACAGACCAGGGGAAGTACGAGTGCGTGGCGTCTAATGTGGAAGGCGTACGCTACTCGTCCCCTGCTAACCTTTATGTGCGAGGTAGGGAGCAACCTGGCCCCAGAGCCAGGCCAAAAATAAATAAATAAATACATCCACACTCAGATGTCTGCACAGTGCAGCTCAGCTTTAAGTGGCATTGCTGTTGAGCTTAACAAATGATAATTGCTTCCATTCTAGCCCAGCTGTATTTACACAAAATGTATTTTGCAGAATAGTAATACCCAAGTAATATAAATCTTTTAGCATTGATAGTATTGCCTGCCCACAAATGTAATTTCATATGCACTGACACTTCCAAATGTAAAACTATAATTGACCAACTAATGTTCTTCTCTGTTATGATGTTATGCTCCATTTTGTCTCTGAATGCCTTCCCCTACTCGGAAGGAAATGTGTAGCACAACAAGCCGTATGTCTTTACTTTATCAGTTGTAAGACGCCTTTTACCTGTAATTGTGTGCCCGATCAAATGTTTCACCCTCCGTCAAAGTTATGGCACCCAAAAAGAGACACAAAGGACTTCTTTTTTTGATTCGTTTTTTTCAGGTACAGGAGCACAACGGTAAGTCGTGATTTTGATTGAGTGGCGAGGTATTAATGCTGATCAATCAAAATCTCAACCCCTTCGCCTTCTCCAAGATTTGGGGGTAAAAAAGGATTTACTTGTGGTGAATTAATAGAAAAGGACTCTTAACACAGTCAGCAGCTCTTTATTACAAAAAGAATGCTCTAGTGCTTAGATTATAAATAGTACTCTTCTTCTACTTTTTGTTCATGGTGTTCTGAAGCATAAATCCATAGTATTCCCCTGTTTCTGCTTGGGGTATTATCTTTAAAGCCTTTTACAGTCAGTGGTAAATTTGGCTGGCATGTCCCAGCAAAGTGAAGATATGAAAAACAAACAGTCACAGGGAACGTTGAGTTTCATAGGAAACAGGCAATGAAGACAAAAGCCTTCTCTCTACCACTAATGCTAAATGACAATGAATCCCTGTTGAGGGAGCTTTGATAAATTGAAGCAGATGCATTTTCGACATGCATTATTTATAATGTGCATATTAAATAAAGATGCCTCTGTATCTACTCAGTTTGTTCCCTCTGCTGTGTACCAAATAACTTTGTTCCCAATAAATAATTCACTACTCTGACATTATGAAATGGGTCAGGGAGCTGCTTTTTCATTATTATTGCTATTATCATATCCTGTGAAGTAGCAGTGTAGGGAAGAAAAACTGTGAGGAGTAGAAAGTAAAAAAAAAAAAAAAAATGGTTGATCAAGATTAGAGTCTCTTCTAGCCAGCATTGATCCTGGATTCTCATACTGTCTTAAGTGTCAGTGACACTTAATGTCAAGTAGCTATCCGCCTTTTTCATGTACAGAATGGTAGCAGTTGAAAGGTTCATGGCAAATTACAGTGAGACAAGAGCTCTACGGAATTCATTAACAGTAATGGGAACACTTTGTTGACACAGCACTGGGATGTTTAGTAGTTCCTTTGGTCAAAAACACACTGCTATACCCTGATATCATTTCCAACAATTCATGCAATCTCCATGAACACTGGCTTCATCAGCATGCTTTTAAAAGACTACACAAAGGTCATAATTACTCAGGGACTTTCACACTATGTAACACACTTGTTATGCCTTAATGGTGTCAACTTTTGTCTGTTTTCAGTTAACTTTTGTCAATCAATTCTGATACTTGATGTTGACTATGTTTTGTTCACAAAGCGAAATGCACTCGAGATTAGCAGCTGTGGTAGGGATCAATTTTCAGGAGAAAACACAACAACAATCCTAAATTATATCTAGGGCATACTTTACCAGGGCAAATTGAGACTACTATCCTAAAAGAAACCAAAATGACAGTGCTACTGATTGGCTTCTAACTGTCTTGAACTGCAGCTGCTAATTTCAGCCCAAACTGTGTCTTTTTTTCTTTTCTATCTCTCATTAGTTTTTATTTATTTTCTCTTTATTTGGTTTCCTTCTCTAACAAAAGCAAATATGGCCACCACAGGAACCTCTCCTTGTGGTTATAAGGAGCTTGTGAAAATTTGATTTATGAGTATGGTACACTTGATTTGACTCCAGTGGCGCCTCAATATTTTCTTTTTACCAGGCGACAGTGTGGCCACTGGGGTGAATCTGATTGTATTGGTTCAAAGTTTATTTAAGGGGGGTGGGGGGGGGGCAGGCAAGTGTACTTTCAAGACGGGTGTCAGTGATAGCTGGGACAAGGGAAAAGGAGGAAAAAAAGGATTAAAGAAAAGGGAAATGTAGCTGCAGCTAAACACCTTGAGGTGGCTTTTTTTACTCTCTCTGTGTTTCCCCTATTTTTCTCTTCTCCTCATGTCATTGTGTTCTGCATCAACCCCTTTACATCCCTCAGAGCTTCGAGAAGGTTGGTGTGTTTTTTCTTTTTTACTTTTTTTAACCCACATTTGAAAAACAATTCAACATGTTAAAAAAATTTAGCTGTATTTTCCTATTACAGAGCTCGATTAATTACTGATTTGAAGAAATACTAATCAGTTAATCCAAAGTGCTAAATGATTATGAAAGAAATGTTTCTTTATTTCCAAGAAAAAAAATGATGAAAGCAAACCCGATTAGCTCGGGTCTTGTTAATTTACTTTTATGTTTGCATTGTGGGGCCTTTTCTCGTTTTGCATCCTTTGGTATTGCTTCTGCACCTAAAGGCTTTCTTGCACGTGTTGTCATGGAAACCCAGCACGTGTAAATAACAGGACTTGTTGCATGATGGGAGAATGTAACTGAGCTTGCATGCCTGTACAGAATCCCTTTGGCCGTGTTGGTCTTTTCTTTCTGCATTCCCTGTGTTTCGTTCAATTGTTTCCTTCTCTTTCTTTGGTTTTTCTACAAGTGTTTTCTCGAATTCAACCCTTTTTTGGCTTTCCTTTATTTAGTTTTTTTCTTGTGTTGTGATTATGGTGTTGTGTTTGTGTGTTTTCCTTTTCCTTCAGTTCTTTTCCTAAACTTACTTTTCTGTTTGTCTTTTTGTGGTTCATTTGTTTGTGAGATTTATGTTTATTTTTCAAAATGATGCTGCTCTGCTTCTTGAGTCTCGGAGTGCAAATGCAAATGCCGAATGAAATAATAAGTGTGTGTACAGCCAGTGTTCCTGTCATCTTGTTTCTAGCGATCCATTATTGAAAAAATTAGGCCTGATTGGGTTCCATGGGGATTTCAGGCAGCCATTAAGGGATGCCATTTACAGTGCCGTGTGGATCAATAACAATATAATGACTTCGACATCACATTTGCTGTTGCTTAGCGGGTGCTCAAAGATACTTTTATTTTCAAATGGCAGCAGCTAGATGTGATTGGTTTTGTTGAGTGACTACTGTTTGTGTTCCCTCGCAGTCATGACACTCAATCAAATTATAATTTATTATTCAAAAGCCCTCCATCCTTTGTACACACACACATAGAATTGAATTGATTTTCAGTTAGATGTGACTAAAGTAATGAAGATTCTCAAGCTGGACTACAACAAAACACACAGTAATTTTTTTTTTTAAGCTTTCATAGTGTAGTCCTATGACAATAATGACGAGAAAGTGCTAAATGAATTGGAAATCAATCCAAGCAGCGTGTACTGTTTTATATTGCAACTGGCTTTGTACCAACTACCTGTCATCTCTTAAGATGTTCCACTTAATTGGTAGCATCAGCATGTGCACTAGGTTTTCCAAGACACATTCAACTGAATCAGATCTATATTGAATCTCATGTCACCTTCTGCAGTGGGTTCACCCGTAATGTTTACAGCTCCACTAGGCTTATGAATACATACAATGCATAATTTTGGAAAGGAACCATGGTTTTTGGCTAGGAGCATTACATGTGGCTCAACAAGGCTGGGTAGATCAGGCATATCATTCATTCAGGTAGAAGAGCTAACACACTTCCACCACTATCAGTATCCTCTGAGAGTGGGAGTATTTGTATGCCTGGATATCAAAGTGTGTTGATCTCCAGGGGATCTGTAAAGTATCTGAAAATATTGAAAATAACTACTGCTCCAATAGCAAACATGGAAGCAGTATGCATTTTTTAGCAACCTTAATTCATCCATAGTAGTACATCTGTTTTTTCATCAGTAATACTGTGCACCAAATTTACCCCTGGAATCTGCTCATTTTAACCAACGTCTTCTGCTGTAGGCAACTTTGGTGCCCCTCTTAAAACTATTCAGTGTTGGCCAGCATTCCCTTTGAGAAGGTGCTGAGTATGGCTAATATATTTTTGGCCCCTGTCTACCACACCCATGCCATTTCTTTCCATTTCACCAGCCACATCATTTGTCCATAGGCAAGTTATTAGACATCTGTATAATCATCCCTTCTGGTTTAGCAGTTATCCCAAACAAAAATGAGGGTTTAAATTCCATCACCTCTATGCACCAACTGGCTATCAAGACTGTCAGTCATTGTAACAGCTGAGTCACTAATACCTTACTCATAATATATGCATATGTTCACAAAGTATGGCACAATGCCACTCTGAGAAACAGAGAATAATGACAACTTGATAATGTCTACATTCAGCCATTATATTTAATTGTTAAGTCCTAAGAATAACACTGATGCAGAAAGACTGCGCTGTAATGTACGCATGTGCATGTTTGCCCTCCTACAATGGTATCTGCCTGATTTTGAATGTGCTTGCATGTCCTGCTATGCATTTGTGTGTAATGTTGGGAAAGAAAGCTAGATTACACCTTATGTTCTCACTGGCCAAAGCAAAATCCTGCCATCTCTATTAGATGTTTGTCTCGAGGAGTCCTGAAGTTAATAGCCACCCCTCAAAAACATCATGTTGCTATCAGAATTTGCCTTTTTTCATTCAAAACAAAATTTCTATTACCTCTTATTGAAATGCAAAAATATGAATACAAGCCCTTTCTCAATCCAACTGATAATATTCACTGGGGATCACCACAGTGAGGGGACATTTTTGCAGTATCATTTGGCTGCTTGTCATCTACCTGTAAGTCAATAGAAACAAGTGATGCACTCTAAAATCCCCTCAATCCACTGCTTGCTATTATTAGATACCTCTGCCATGATTCCTGTCAGTTTCCTTTAGATAATAATTTCCATTTTGATGAGCCACCGATAGTGACTGTTTAGCATTGCCGCAGCTAAGGAATGTTAATACGGGCCGACCCCTGCGGCTTATATGTAAATGCCGTAGGCCTAACCCAGCAAGTGTGACTAAAGGATCTCCATACTGCGCCTGTGTCCTCAGGCAGCAAGAGGGTGTAATCTCAGCTTCAAGGTGACACTAAAGGCTGCACATTATTTTGGCTTCCCCCTTCATTTTGGGGCAGCAATCACTGCCTCACCAAAATGGCCGATAATGTCCACCTTCTGACCTCTGTTTTTTGGCACAAATCCCTCCACAACACCGCCCACTATTAGAGTTAGTGCAGTACTCTGGCGTTCTCTCTCGACTGCTTTTCACCTCGTCCACTGTAAGGCTTCTTGTCTTTCTCTCCACATTGGGGCTTGAAACAAGATAATATGTTGTTAGTATTCCAAATGAAAGGTACATGTTTGTTTTATTTTCTCTCAATTCCAAATGGGCCGGCTGGGCTCCTGGTCTCTGTGAATGAGGAGCCTGTCCATGCAATTGGGATTCTTTATTTTCTTTGTTTCACTGGCACTGCATTGTAAAGGTAGGACAGCATAGGTACCACACGTACACACGTACACAGCTTTCGAGAGCTTACCATTGACATGTCAGACTTGAATAGTCCACTTGAACATCCAGTTATTTCACACAGGCCAAGCATGTCTAGCTAATGATAGTGCAGTGAGTCATTTGCATGTGATACTGACATTTACACACACTGTTAATGTTCCCCAACATGTTTACTGGATATAGTGTAATATGCTGTAGTATCAACTGACCTTGAGCTCTTTATCTTCTGTTCTAATCAAAGGTCACATTTATTTATGAGTCAGACACATTGTGCATGCTGTTGACAGGTAGACTCTCCCCTGTCTGTGTTTTCCAAATTGCAGTTTGATTACCTACCATTCATTATAGAGTGCCCCAGTGCCACAAAGCCTTTAAGCAAGGACATTTTTGTCTATTGGCTCAGTGATTTGTATATTTCAAATTTCACTGGCCAGCCACAGCCAAAAGTTACCAGCATTTGGCAGGTGGCTGGTGGTAATTCCCACTTTTCCCTGAGAGTGTAAGTACTCAAAGGTGAACAGAGACATCTTCCTGTGGGGAAACCTCATTCACTCAGGCACTACAGCTCCCGGTCCATTGGCTGACCTGAGCCCCAGGGAGAGAAGAGCACCATCAGACACACTTTGATTGGACATTTCCCCTAAAACACAGACCCTGTTAGCCCTGTTCAGTGTTCACCGTTATTTTGGATTGGAGGCAAACTTCAAGCAGAGACAAATCATAGCTGAAAAACATCTAATAGTATTGATGCATACCTCTTTGTTGAACACAGCTGCACTCTGGTACTGTCTATGCTGTTCGGACTTAGTTCTTTTTGTGGATTTGTTCAGTTTGATTTATTTAATTTTAATTTGATTTTGTGCGTGTGTGTCTGGAACAATGCTATATTTGGGAATGGATGGCATGCTTGGATGGGCTTGGGTGACATTTTTGGGTTGTATTGGTTCCCTGGTGTCTGCCCAAGTGGATGGGGGTGCACCTGTATATGTCACTCATGCCATAGCCACACCCATGCATGTCAGTGTGAAGAATGGGCTGCCCTTTCACCTTTGTTGTTTCGTCAGGCATTTTTTGACCAATTAGAATGCAGATATATATTTTCTGTCCCCATATGGTGGGCTTTTTTTGCTTTTTTTCCAGTTTTTTAGAATATTTCCTATTTGGAATTTATAACTAGCCAATAATACCTGTCATGATGAGACAAAGCATCCTATCGCAACCAAGGTCACATATCCCATTATTTAAT
Source organism: Micropterus dolomieu (assembly GCF_021292245.1). Lineage (NCBI taxonomy): Eukaryota > Metazoa > Chordata > Actinopteri > Centrarchiformes > Centrarchidae > Micropterus > Micropterus dolomieu. The sequence continues at coordinate 12,471,833 of NC_060154.1, forward strand.
TAAATATTTTTGCAGTGAGGTCACAACAGTTTATGATTATTATGGTTATATTTTTGACATTTTTGCTCAGATTGTAAATATGGAAATTTGGGATTTTTTTAAGGACAGAATACTCTTTGCTGAAATCTGCTGGTACATTTTATGCCACACCAGTATGTGATTTTGTGAACCACAAAAGGTCAGCAATGAACTTTTTGCCCTCAAGGTCAGATGGTGTTTTGCCCAAGGTAGTAACATAATGGACATTGACAGTGAATTACAGGACTGAGAGGATGCATGTAGAGTAAAACAGAGGAGTACAAATGAAAAGCACAACAGTGGCTGCAAAAGGTCTCCATGTTTGATTCTATCTCTAACTGTAGTTGGCTATTTGTGTTTTATAAATCTTTTTACATGTAAAGCAGTGCTTTCTATGACTAAATATGACATGGCTGTTAAAAGCCAGGAACAGTAGATGGGTTTTCACCAATTTCACCAATATAGTGCTAGTTTGCTTTATTTACTAACATGTTTGTCCCCGACAGACTACATGTGAACATACTGTATGTACATTTTAGTGATTATTTCGGTGCTCAGGTCAGTGAATGTCAGTTCTTAGGTAAAAATCCCCTCAGTGTGTGTAGGTGATATTTGTGCCGCTAGTTTGTTGGAAAACATCAAACTGTCCCATGCAACGATCATAAGAATCCCATTTGGATCGACACGGTGTATTTTGGAATGCTACCTATCCCTGATGCCCCTCTCAGTCCCCCCCCCACCCCCCCCACCCCACCCCCCGGACACACATACCTCACATCCGCCCACCCAAAGACTTTCTGAGTTACTTTTGCATTGAGGTGCAATGTTAAAGGCGGGGAGGAGGGGAGGTGTAGTTGATTCTTGATTTTAAGCCCCAGTGTGTGAGACCTTCAAACCCACTTTGAGCCATGGTCTTTTTTTTTGGTTTTGTTTTGATTTAGAATCACAGTCTCCTTATTCTATCCCCCCACTTATACCCTTCTCCTTCTCCTTCCCTTTCTTCGACAACCCAAACCCCTCCCCTTCCCCTCTGCGTACTGTACAGTATGTCTGCGTGCCCATCCGTCACTGTCTGTCTGCCCGTCTCCCTCTGTCTGTCTTCTTGTCTGCTGTCTTGCTGCTTGAGTCTGTTTTGTTCTGCCTCGTGTCTTGTCTCTCGTCCCTGTCTTTTCTGTCTTGTCTATCTGTCTGTCTCTAAGTCAGCTCTTCCATTTGGTTCATCATTTTTTACTTCTACATCTGCACCACTCTCTCTTTGACCTTCTTTGCATCCCAACAAACATTTTGACATTGAATAGATGTAGATACTTTGGTTTGTGTTGAAAAGTTACAGACCTCTGTAGTAGTCCACAGTTGTTGCTTGTATATTTTTGGTGAACACAGTACATGATTGTTAATTATATTGTATCAGGACAAAACTGTTCAATATTTACTTTTAATGTACCACAAGTGGTTGCCCTGGCTCAACACAAGGTGGTACCTCACCATCAGGCATGTAAAACATTTTTCTCCTATGACTATGTATATTGGAAGTTTGGCATTAGAGCATCAAAACAAATACTGCCACTCACCTTAGATGGTTATAGGCAAGGAAATCCTACATTACACTATTGTAAATTTTGTACTCTGTCGAACTTGGCCACCTTTTGCATGACACTATTTGTCAGGTGCTTGCTGGGATGCCTCTCATGAACACAGTGTTTTTGCTAACTCATACTCTTTCACTCTCTAACTCTTGCATACTGTACACACGCACAGTCATGCCTTAACCAACACCACATATATATATATATATATATATATATATATATATATATATATATATATACGTATCTACACATACACACACGCAAGTACACAGTACCATTCGCGTCCTTCCTCTGCGTCTTAGACTCATTATCAGCCTCCTTCCACTCAACTCCTATCCATGAGTTTTGAGCTCCTCCCTGTCTCCCTCTCTTAGCTTTCATTCTTCCCTTGTTCATCTACCCCTCTCTTTCCCTCTATCTATCTTTCTTGTTCTTTGGATTTCTACTCCCTGTTGATCCAGTTCTGTTTCTTGACTCCAACACTATGTGATAGTAGACTCTCAAGCTACAACTACTATAGTTATTTTTCTATGTATTTCTAGACACACACCTTGTTCCTCAATACTTATTTTGTGTTATCTGGGACTGCGATGTGACAATGTGCCACCATCACATTTCGTCACATTTGCTGGAGAAAAACAAAGTTTACACAGCATTGAAGTGGGTTAACCCCCCCTTCACCCTCCTCCAAACCTTCCCCTCTCTTTTTCTTCCTCTGTCACTCTTTGCTCCTCTGTTCCCTTTCTTTCAATCCTCCCCTCAGATGCTTTATCCTCTATCTTGTATTTCTTCTTTCCTCTCCAATCGTCTTTTGTCTGGGCATGCTAGCGACCCTTCAGTTATATTCCTCTATGCATTTTATCTCAATTTTTATATCTGATTTTGTTATCATTTACTCCTTAATTTACCTCGGTCTATTTATGCATGCTGTCTGTGAAACTGATAGCTGCATCTATCAATGGAACCGTGTCAGATCTTAATAAGGCTTTGTCCAGTGGATCTACCCTAAACCACAAAAATCTGATTAAAGTTTCTCATCTTTAAGATATCTACGTAGAAGAGACAGGTGTCAAGTGCAAACTTACGCTAGAATGTGTTTAGAGACCTTGTAGAGATGGTCAATAGCCTAGTAACCCTACACTTCCTGTGCTGTGGGAGAAGCCTGTAATGGCCTACTTCCTGTTTGGCATGAGTGCCTGAGAGGACAGGAAGTTCCAGGTTGCCATGTTGGCCTTATGTGATAGCATTGTCACATGGCCTTTACTACTCCTTCATACTTCGTGATCATGTCGTAGTTGTATTTTTACTTCAGCAGTTCAGTTCCAAAGATGAGAAACTCGTAATAGATTTTTGTGTATTTAATTGTGCTGTGATGGGTCAAATATTGGTCAATGGAACCTTGTTGCTATGAATCGTTGCTTTATTGTTAATCTACATTGTTGTTGAAGCAGTTCTGTTAGTTTAGTTCCTTCTCATTATTTGTATATTTTTATGTTTTGAAAAGTCTACTTCTTTTATATTGTGTTTCAGTTCACATCTACCATGTTGAACCTTTTGTGTTAAGTATTTCTTTGAGAAGGGTCCATTTTCATCGGCCTCTCTTGTTACCTCTCTTTTTCTCTTTTTTTTTGACTCCCTTGCCCTCTTTTGTCATCCTCTCCCCTTCCTCATGCCTTCTCCCAGTCCGGCGGGTGCCTCCTCGCTTCTCCATTCCACCAACGAGTCAGGAAATTATGCCTGGTGGCAGTGTGAACATAACATGCGTGGCAGTGGGATCGCCCATGCCTTACGTCAAGTGGATGCTGAACTCAGAGGACTTGACACCGGAGGATGAGATGCCAGTGGGCAGGAACGTTCTCGAACTGAGCAGCGTCCGTGAGTCAGCCAACTACACCTGCGTGGCCATGAGCAGCCTTGGCATCATTGAAGCTGTTGCGCAGATCACTGTCAAATGTAAGATAATTGTGCTTGTGAAGAAGGTTACTTATGAAGATGATTAACTTCATTTAAGTCTGAAATCAATCACTGTCATGATAAATGTTAGTTTCCTCTTTCCTTCCTGTTTTGTCACCATAACAGCTCTCCCCAAGCCTCCAGGTACCCCTGTGGTTACTGAAACCACTGCCACCAGTGTGACCATCACCTGGGACTCAGGCAACCCAGACCCAGTGAGTTACTACATTATCCAGTATAGAGCCAAGTCCCCAGACAGCAAGTATGAGACGATGGATGACATCACCACTACACGTTACAGCATTGGTGGCCTCTACCCCAACACAGAGTATGAAATTCGTGTCTCAGCTGTCAACACAATTGGCCAGGGTCCTCCTAGTGAGCCAGTAGAAGCTCGGACTGGTGAACAGGCTCCTGCCAGTCCACCACGAAACATCCAGGCCCAGATCATATCCCCAAACACCATGATGGTACGCTGGGAAGAGCCTGAGGAGCCCAATGGGCAGATCAAGGGCTACCGCGTTTATTATACCATGGACGACTCCCAGTCCATGAACCTCTGGCAGATTCATAATGTCCAAGACAGCCTCATCACCACTATCCAAAGCCTGGTTCCTCAAGAGACATACACAATTAAAGTCCTAGCATTCACCTCTGTTGGAGACGGACCCTTCTCAGAGCCTATCCACGTCAAAGTACTGCTAGGAGGTGAGAATATTTTTGTCAGCTTCACTACTGGTGTTGAAATTTAGAAATAGGTTTTTCTTCTGTTGCTTTAGCTGAATTCCATGTCCATCAATTTTGCTTACAATAGGCATATATGTAATGTTCGCAATACTGTTGAAACCAAGTGTGTTCAAGATGCATTTTACAGAGTAGCAGAACACAATTGTACCTTGCTTGTCACTGGGGCACAAACTTTTGTACACATTCTTAAGATTTTCTTTTACTGGTTAATTGGAAGATGAGTATAATATTCATTCCCATCTTACTACTAATTTCTATTAACAATATCCTAGAACAATGTCCTTTGCTCTGTTCTTCAGTTCCAGGTCAGCCATCCAAATTTCAGGCTGGTGCTGTGTCTGACACTAGCATTGAACTGACCTGGGAACCTGCCTATGAGAAAGAAGGAATTGTAAATTATGAACTTCGTTACACGGAAGGCAGTTTGGGCACCCAGGTTAGAATCTCAGTGTTTCATTTCGAAATGGCAGTGTATTTGCACTGAGAGATGTACATTTCTTAATGATCCAGCATTGGATTTCTGTTCAAGCATTTCACATCAGACTTGTCAATAACTCTACTCTCTGTCAACAGATGAAGAAAACATTTGGACCAACATCTTCATATGTTGTGGAAGGTCTCCGCCCAAACACAGAATACCATTTCTCCCTGGCAGCCATCTCTAACAAAGGCATCGGAGCCTTTACCAATGACATATCACAGAAGACCTTGCAAGCCAGTATGTAGCCATTTATTCACTCTTCACTCCTGTTCTCTGTGTTTGTTGGCTAATACAGGAATTTTCCACAGTAAAGCAGTTTATGCCAAATTCTAATGCGATTCTATGCTTCTATGCCTTTTGACTGGAGCTTGTAAACTGTATTTCTCTGATGTAAACTGCATCATCACCTTTGAACTATGACTGTGTTTTTCTCAGACATAATCAGGGTTCAAAGCTGATCAGAAATGATGAACTACATAACAATGTGATGTGTTGTTGAATTCTTCCTAAAACATGAGGTGATATTTTTACATGTGGTCTTGATTTTATTAACTTGACGTTTTTTACCTTTTGTACAGTGATATTCACACTATGAAGATATTTTTTGTGTGGAGAGTTAAGTTTGATAATAAGTTACAAAGGGCTAAAAATCACTTTTTGTCATTTTAGTGTTTTCATTTTAGAATTACCTTATTTTCTAACTTGGTTCTGGTGCCAAATATGTACGAGTACACCAAACACTGTCAAACAAATCAAGCCTACGTGGACTGGCAATTTTGGCAGTTTGTTTATTTCCCTTTCACTTTTGTTCGTATTTGCTTTTCCTTTGTGAACAGCAAGTGCACTTTCTTCCATGTGACAGAGACACAAAAAATGTCAGTTCTCCTCTAAGACCGACAAGGCTCTCATATGAACTGTATTCAGACTGGGAATGGGGAATCTGTGGTTGTAATTATAGTCATCAAAGAAAAACAAAACCCTATCAGAAGTCACTACAAGTACTCACATGCCCACCCCCTGGATTTATTCCACTATATCACTTCTGCACTGATTATTTTATTTTACAGATGGCAGGAACACAACTGAATTATTTAAACCAGCCTGCTAAAAATAACAGGAGTGATATCATAGCTCACAGTGGTAAACGCTGTAGAGAAAGAAAATACAGACAGCTTATCCAATCAAATATCCAATGGTAGCTAAAGTACTGTTGGGATGACAGGGTATGAAATTCATGTCTTTTGGGTTTACATAGCACACAAAGATTAACAATGATGTTGTGTATTGAAATTTAATACATTAATGGTAAAGAACCTTGAAAATGTAGCTGGATTTAGGGGATTGGGGGTTGATCGGATCTAGTCATTGTGGATCCCTAATGACGCAGAATATAGAAAAGCACAGACAAAGACACATGCATACATGTGTGGCTACCTTTTATTGCTAAAAAAACTGGCTGCTTGTAAGATTTTTTGAGGTTTAAACCAGAGGGCCTTTACTTGGACATAGGAGAGCCATGGCGGTAGGAGAGGACTTCTTTTAACACATTTTCTGTTTCTACCAGTGCAACTTGTTGGCTGTACCTCCACATCTGGGCTGTGGGGGCTTTGGAACCACCACTTCACAGTTCTTTTTGTTACTGCTGGGCAGCAGAGCTACACAGACAGTGCAGAGTCACTGAGGAGAGAGCCAGTTGCATGCAACATTCACTCCTGCCCAATGGGGGTGCTGTTGAGAACCTATCACTGCACCATTGATCTTTGATCAGTCTAGGCATGAAAATACTTTATGTTCATCCAACCCCATTTCTGTCTTGGTGTCTCTCGAGTGTCTGTTCACATCTTCACCTGTGTGTTTGTGATTTCCTTAACTCTGTTTTTGCATTTGTTCTTGACCGGTAAACCGCAAGCTTATTGGATTGGATACACTCTCTCTTCCTCTTACATCACCCTACTCCAGCTCTGTTTCTCTCTTTGCCACTTGTTCCCCTGTGCAATGGAACAAACACTCTCCTTGGAATGGCTTGACATCTCCTTGCTCACTTTGTGTCCCCTTCCTTTTATGTTGAGTCTTTTGAAAAAAACTTTTTTGTTCGGTCTTTTATTTATTTATTAATTTCTATTACTTTCTGGGTTATCTGAAAAGGATATTGGTTTGACATCACCCTAAACAGTAGTTTGCTGCAATTATTGTCTTTCTTTTGGGTTCTTGCATGAACCCAAGTCCACCACAGCAACTACAGTGCAGCAGGCAGAGCAGCACGCATAGACAGAACTGACATACGCTTGCCTGTTGAAGAAATACGTGGGAGAATAAGTCTAACTGATGGTTTTTCTCAAGTCTCTGCTTGAGACAAGGGACTTTTCCTTTCAACTGCCTCATCCATACAATTACAGTGGATAGAATGAATAACTGTTGTTTGATAATTGTATCTGCCTGCCCACCACAGAATTTTGATACTACTGTCGCGGAAATGATGTCACTTTATGTTTGGAGTAGTAATCAACTTTGTAAATACTGTGTTTTGAAGTAATCATTTCCATGACATGATTATCAAATACTGTTTGGCTGTCATTTTAAGGCTAACTGCCATCTTTACCTTTTCTATCCATTCTACTTCTATGGTAGGCTTTGTTGTTCTTAGTCTTTGACATCCAAAGGTTTTTTTTTAATGCTTTTATCAAGAGTCACTACTCGAGCAAGTGTGAAATATATCCATTGGTTTTTCCACTGCTGAGGTCAGAAAAATCACAGACTAAGTCACATAAAGCAAAAGATTTCCCACAACACAATAAATAACTTGATCTTTTGGATGCTTTGAGGTAAGTGATTGTGTGGTTTAGGGATTCAGTCTGCTATAACCTTTCTCAAAGACATTCAGAGTCAGAGACATTCACAGACATTCACATATTCATCCAATTAACCGTTTGTTGTTTTTTAACACCTTTTCTGAAACTCCAGCAGGATAGAGTAAGCAGTTTTTATACATGACACTGTCAGATATTTAAAACAAGTCAGTGAAAAGCCCTGTGACATATATAGCTTGTATTAAGTGGCTTCACGGTGCAGTCTAACATAGTCAGTTTTAAACTCTCAGCTTTTTGGGAAAACACCAACAATAGAGCAACAATAAGTTTAAGGGCATTTGCACAATTGTTGAAAAAGTATTGTTTTGTGTAGTAGGAATGAATACATTTTGCCTATGCCTGCTGGACTAATTTATCCTTGACACATTACCGAGCAATGCCTGCATACAATTCAACGTTTGGCATTTTAAGTGCCATGCTCTACTTGCCTTGCATAACCCTTTAAACATGGATTTGAACCCAATACATTGTCTGGCAAACTGAAACCCTTTTCCACTGAGTAAAAAGAAAGACAGAAAACGTGATTTCCCTGTTTGCTTTGTTGTCCATTATCTGTGGTACAAAATGTTTGCAGATTGTTGAAGTTTGAGCTAAGTCCAAGCAGCATTACCAGGGGCTATTGCCATGGGGACCACTCTGTCAAGAAATTCTTGAAACATCACTGCAAAAAATAATAATTCTGCTTATTTGCTCCATCAGGACTGATGCCAAATAAATGATCAAATCAAATCGCACCACAATCATTTCATTGGCTTCTCTTGGTCAATATAATGGCAGGATGAATTAAATACACAAGATCTTACTTGCAACAGTAGCCCTCATTCAGAAGCAAGGCCTCTTGGGGTATGCTGCTATAGTCAGACCAGGTTGAGAGACCATTTTTGTGAGACCGTTCAGACGTGGCCGGAGTGGATCCACAACCCGAGAGCTGGGTGGGCTTCCAGCATTCCTCTAGCTGTTATCCAGTTGCAAGGCATGCTAACAGGACCTAAGATGGACCCTGGGAACGGGCGTTAGGGGACTGCAGGGCCACAGAGTGGCAGATAAGAATCCCATTTCATAGCATCAGAATTAATTTCATGCTTTGGTATGAGCTGTGAGCCAGGACCCTGGATTGTCAGGCTTTGTTACACATTTAGATTATACCTAGAACCTGCCAGTAGCCAGTCAAGTGCTATCTCTCAAATTAATGTGGCAGATTCTAAATCCTCTGTATTTAACCAAACAAGCAGTTTAGCCCCCCCCCCCCCACACACACACACACACACACTTACTGTAATTGCAGGAGGTTTTTAGATATATTGGACTATTTGTGTGAACCGCAGCATGGCCATTTGGCATTGGGGGGGATTAATTCCATAATGATCTACAAATATGAACATCCTGTCATTCCAAGCTTCTGATGAAAATACAGTTCAAATGTGCTTGTACTCTGATAGCAAAAGCATTGGCAATCTGTGTCATTTTAAGAGTTGAAAGCAGGCATTGAGTAATGGCCTGTGTTGCTAAACTGTTAGCATTAATGTGTGTAATTTATATCCACTGAAGATGTTGCGCAAAAAACACTTTTAATCTGAAGGTAGTCATAATGATTAGGTATGCCACCAGTTCTTGACATTGCAGACTTTATACCCATAGCTCTTAGTCATATCACAACAGACTTTAAAGTCAAAGAGAACGATATGAATACAGACATGACTAATTATTTGTCAAATAGCATTTAGGAAACTCTTTCAGGGAAGCTTCAAAAGAACCTCAAGTGAAGCATTAGCAGAGTTTCTTCTTTTGTGGTTGTATAGTTCTACTATCCATAATCCTACCACTGGCCTTCATGGGATATGCACTTTATTAAAGCTGTGCCCCAGCCTGTCTTAAACCATTATCAGGCATGAGGATGCCTGTGCACTGTGATAGCCTGGCCCTTGTCAGATTCGCAGCCTTTTCCACATCACAAAGATTGAGAACTGAGCAATCATTCTTGACGTGGAGAGTTTGCAAATACAATATGAGTGGAGGAAAGAAGCTGAAAGGCTCAAAATCCAGTAAGACCATAAGTAAATAAGCCCATTGGACACAGAGAAGGTTTTGGGAACTGTGTCTGAGGTCCTGTCCTATTTGTTGTGTGCTGGAACATTCTTCTTCACAGGGAGTAGGCCTTTATGATAGTCAAAACTCCTGTTGTTTTATATTCGTTTTTTAAAGCTGTTCTACCCAAAGTGACAGTGTAGTCAGAACACTATCATTAAATGTTTATGCATTCAGCAATACAAGCTTTTGGTCTTGTTTCCTCTCTACTACTCAAACTGGCAATAAGCTTTACGAAGATACATAGGCACAGGGCTATGAAATGGGATTTATTTGAATTAATTGTTAACAAGGATGAATGTTTATGTACATGGCCAAGTGCAGAAGAACAGCATATCTTGGGAGTGAGTATTCCCCCTATAGCTTCCCCTCTCAGAGTCTTGTGGATCCTCCGGCCCAAAGAAACATGAGTATTAAACAGCCCTGGCTACAGCACAGAGCCAACTCTTTCCCTCCCAATAACCCCTAAATGGGTACAAAACTAACTCTCAGTGGGTCAAAATTAAAGCTGTTATTTGCTGATTCAAAAACCGGGATGGATCTCAAAATTCTGGCATGCTGTTTGGGAGGGAAAGTGTTGCAGTTCACTGACTATAGAGTAAGCACACTCTGTAGTCAGGTGCTGGTGGTAAGAAAGTCTTTCAAATTTAGTATTTGTGGGAGTCAGGTACGTATGATGCAAACAATGCTTGTGATTTATTTTTGTTTGTTATTTTAGAAAGTTAAATGTTCTTATTTTCTGTTTATGCTGAGTATTTTTTTTTTCATGTTTTCTCATGAGTTGTCATTTTGAACCTTAACTGTTGTTGTGGTTCTTTCTTTCAAGTCACATGGGTTACAGCGAAATTAATTTCCCAGTACCCTCCTTCAGTTCATAATTTATTTCTTCAGCCTTTGTGTTGGAATGAGAACATGCTGCTTGTTAACATGGGTTTCATTTGAGTTGTTTTCTTAAGTTGCTGTGTGTGGAATGCCTTTTTTTCTTTCTGGTGGTATTTCATTTTGTTTTTGATTCTTGTGCTGTTTTTACCTTACATAACAGATAAAAATGTAATAATGAACTGGGTTTGTCACACCAAGATGGAGGAAATATATTCTCACACAAAACATCGTAGGGGATAGAGGACACCCGACTTGGATAGAAATATTTCCATACATGTCCTTTTATCCGTATAATACCAAACTCTGGATGAGAAGTGAAACGTTTTATCGCTCCTTGCACAGCACACTCTCTGGACGAGCACAAGCTGTGTAAGAGCTTGGCACAGATTAGAAGAGAGAGGCATTGAATTTGATTTAGAAAGTTCACAGATGTGTAGGTTTTAATATGTTTTGGAAGAACACTTCAGACACAAATAACAGCCACCGTGTTGGAAATCTTTTATACTATTACAAATTAAAAAATACAGACCACACTATCTCCCTGCTAGCTTATATTAAGGAAAATATAGCTTGTTTTATCTTATGCTAATTTGGCTGAAACTTTTCGAACAAAAACATCAAATGGTTTTCAATGTTTAATCTTGTTCATTCATGATAAGATGGATGCTATTTGCTACCCAAGACACAACAATGGCTCCCAGAAATCTTTATCAATTAAACTAAAAAGGCACATTATCACCAACATATTTTGGAAACACAGTATTCATCTCATCTTAATGCCGACGTTATGGACATGATAGTATGTTATTAATCCTGATGTGGACAGCCAAGTGGCTTATGGTTACAATAATTGCAGAACCTCAAGAGTAAAATTAAGGGTTTAGTGGTCACGACTGTCTTTACCTTACCTTGTTTGCTAGTTTTTTAGTTGTTAAGGACTAAAGCTTCAGATCAATGCCCAAAAATAAAAGTTTACTTTAATTTGACTGTGAATTTCACAGGGAGTTGAAAAGTTTATGTCCAAGCAAGTTCCTTCCCAGATGATCATACAGACAAGATCATCTCGCAAGGCTTGCAAGACACCCTTGCATCTTGGAAATTTAACAAAGACAAACAAAACTGCATTTCCACAGAAAAAGGGAGTAATATTATCCTAGCAGTGAATTTAATATGTGGATGAGGATGCAGTTTTTTTGACCACCAGCTTCACCTGGTGTGTGTGTGTGTGTGTGTGTGTGTGTGTTATCCAAAAAAAATGTTTTTGGATGCAAACCAATTGACTATAGGAGAGGTAAAAATCATAGGTTTACCAAAATAACGTATTAACAGTGCATTTAAATCAAAGATGTGTGTATATGTGTTTACCAAAATAAGAAATAGAAAATATATTAAAACTGATTTAAATCAAAGATGTGTGTATGTGTGTTTACCAAAATAATAAATAGAAAAAATATTAAAACTAATTAACAGTGGATTTAAATCATAGCTGCACATTGGTATGGACATATGAATCAAAGGGTTAAGTCAAATAGCTATAAGTTATTTTAGAGAATATGATGACATGAAAATATGCATTGCCTAAAATGATTGAAGTATTATTTATAAGCTATATCTTCCAGCCCTAGTTCCAGTAGGATGAATTCTTTTTGTGGTACGTCAATTAATTTTTCTTGAAAAGTCAGACCCTTGATTTCAGTAACGGTAATACATGACTGCTTGAGCAGGAGTTCAACACAATAAACATTTGATACCTTGTAATGCCAAAAAACAAACCAAATAAGTCTGCGTGTCCAGCGCTTGTCCCCAGGTATCTCACAACAGTAGCCATCTTGATTCATTATTACACAAGCTTGTGCCATTATCCATTTATGCCTCTTATGTTGACATTTGCTTGATGATTTTATTTTTATTTAGAACATATTTTGCCTCCGTCTTTGTTTTGCAATTTTTTGTTTGAATTATTCTTATTGTTTTTTTTATCGTTTTATCATTTTCTTTATCTCTCCCATCTTTTTATTTTTTTGTTTTTCACCCCTCCCTTCCCCCTTTCCCCAACCTCCTCGTCCTCTACCCCCTTCCTTCCTGTCCTTTCCACCTCACCAGAGCCCTCAGCCCCCCCTCAAGACATTAAGTGCAGCAGCACGAGCTCCACCACCCTGCTGGTAAGTTGGCGCCCCCCGCCTTTGAAGAGTCAGAACGGTGTCCTGGCGGGGTATAGGGTGCACTACCAGGTGGTGGGCCCGTCAGAAGGCGGCAGTGACGATGGGGTGCCCATGGAGGAGCCCACAGTCCCTGCCACTGAAGAGCAGGTGCTGCTGCAGCGATTGGAGAAGTGGACCCAGTACCGCATCACTGTGTCTGCCTTCACCGTAATAGGGCCAGGCCCTGAGAGTGAGCCCCTGATCTGCCGCACAGACGAAGACGGTACATGCATCTCTAATGTGTATAGGCTAAACTTTATTTAGAAATTAAGGTATTGTTTGTTAGTTTGATGGTTAGTGTGCCCTTGGCATTGACTTTAAATTATGGTGATATTATTGGCTGATATGCGCTAATTTCAGATAAATTGGTATTAATGTTTTTAACAGCTGATAAATGACAAAAAGGAAATGGAGAGACAGAAGATGGATCCTTCAGTCATATTTTGAGTGTTGTCGTTGCATAGTTTGTCCATCAAAGAGCACTCTGCAACTCCCCTGTTGGCAACACGTGTTTGGAATGCCACAAATCCACCACAAAACACAGCAATCAGCTGACAAAATCGGCTTTTGTTTTGTTCAGAGTACTATTTAGAACAATTAACAAAGTTTATTGTTAATCTGCATTATGTTATATTATCTTGGTATGATCTCATAACTACAAATGTTAGGTGTGTATAAATTGTTACCATTAGAAAAAGCAAGAAAGTTTTATAAATTCTTTACTTCAGTCTTAAGTCAGAATATTTTTCCAAATACACCAAATTGTGTCTTGATAGAGTGGTTTCAGAAGCATACCATCTTTGTCCATAAGTAATAGGACCACATACAGCTATGTAAACCATATAAAAGGAAAACACTTAACATAGATAACACACTTGGGAAATCAAGTGTGTTGCTATTAAAAAATAACTAACCAAATGTAGTTCATAATAGCTACCACATCCCATATCATACCTCTATCTGTAGGCTTTTAACAGTATCTCACTGCTCTGCAGAGAGACGTAAGCATTTATGAGGGCTATACACCTCAAGGCCATATCTGGTCTTTCAGGTCATTTGATACACTTTCCCCTACATTTGCAACCACTGTGCACCACTTACGCACAAACTATAGATTGTGCTTGGAAACGACAGAAAAGCCAAGATGATTGTAAGAACATCTCAGGCTTGAATAAGCAAAAAAAATAAACATTATTCAGCCAAGTTGAATAGCAGAAACTAAATGACAATGGATAAAAGCAGTTGAGCAATAAAACACATAAACTGACAAGTAAAGATGTGGTAATGTCACAGCACATCTGAATCATTGAAGGATGGCTGGCATTGGCTTGTATTCTCTACAATCCATTATACATCCATTACCACAGCATTTTTCAAACACTGATGTACAACAAGCGCAACAGTAGAGACAAGCTCAAATTCTTACCATACCTGTTTAAAAGACACCAGGAATTGCAGGGGGAACACAACAGTGCACTGACAATAGCTATAACAAATTTTCTGGTGTCATTACGATAATAAAGTGTGACAGAAGTACCAGGTGAAGAAATAAGAGCCAGGGCTAAACGGTAGAAAAGATTTTGGTAATAAACAACATGGCTGCATGATCTTGGGGAAGATGGTGGAAATGGGGTTGTGATTTAGGAGGGAAGATGGGCACTTGAAGTGTTTTCGGAAGAGCAAATGGAAGCGGTTTTAGTGGAAGACTTCTATTAATGGCGCATCCATCTCAGAAAGGACCGGTCCATGACACACCAAAAGGCCTTCCATAAAGGACTGTCATTATGACTGAGAGCTTCCTACTGATGGCAAACAGACACAGCAGAGACATATTGAAAAGGTGGAGGAGACAGGGGAAGTCAGGGTGGTGTGTGCATATGTGTTGGGAAAATGGTACTGTGGGAAGACTGACACTGGGGTGTGTTTGTGTTTGTTGTTTTTTAATGTCATTCCTGCCAGTTGTTAGTATGCTTCATGAAAGGGTTATTAAATGTCATGGCGCAGTATTAAGTGTCTCTCTCGTCCTACATTGCATTGATCAACATCTACTTGGTCCATCCACTGGTGTCTGAAAATAATGGTTCAGAACCACAATTTTTCAGCAGTACATATAACAAAATGATTCTGATTTGAGTCTTTGTTTTGTTACCCAAAGTTCCTGGGGCTCCTCCAAGGCGGGTGGAGGTGGAGGTCCTCAACTCCACAGCATTAAAGGTGATGTGGCGTTCCCTGACACCAGGCAAGCAGCACGGACAGATCCGTGGCTACCAGGTTCACTATGTACGAGTGGAAAATGGCGAGTCACGGGGCCTGCCCCTCATCAAGGATGTCATGCTAGCAGATGCCCAGGTATGACCATCTCACAGTTTCCTCAGTACAAATCAGTTATGATAAATTTAAAAAATGTAATTCCACAAAAAATGCCCAGGTCTCCTTTTGAAACTGAATGTATTTTTCAACCATGATGCAGAGACACTAAGCAGGTTAAAACAACACAAATATGATGATTAAAACCTCAGTGGACATTTCAAAGAAACTTTCCCCAACTTTTTATCTCACACAAACTGCAAATTGTGTACTTCATCCTCACTGTTTAGGCTTTGCAAATATTGCAGCAGTATGGCAAGCGATATGGGTGCTCTTGGATTTTATTTCATATTGCTGTAATATTCTTTTACCCTCAGCCCACGACAAGAACTGTAATCAAAGCGTCCTCCCTCTTCTGCCTCCATGGCTTTTATTAGGAATGTCTAGACCCCTGCTTTATGGCAACATCTTCCAAGAAATGTCTGATTGTCTGCTTGTATCAAATGCAAAGACTCAGCAAAGAAAATGCTGATTATAGTATTCTGTGCCTGGGGGGCAAAAGTAAAATTGGCATGAACACAATTCACCAAAAATCAGCCTCCACTGACAGCTAGAATTATAATGGAGCCCTTTATGATCTTTTTTTTTTCTCCTTTTTACAAAACTTCTGTCAACACACTGTTGGAGGAAGCCTGCCAAAGTAAGACTTGTGTGCATAGTAGCAATCATCCAAATGGAAATAATAACCTTGAAGCAATAGGATGAACAACACAGAAAATTATTATTGTATGCAGTTCTGCATATTTTGGGAATGAATTAATCAAAATAATTTTTTTCCACATGAATGAAGGATCCATGCGGGCCAAATGCAATGGCATCTAGTTGACCCACAATCCAAGAGTAGAACAAGCTTAAATATCCATCCATCGTCAACCGCTTATCCTGCGTACAGGGTCGCGGGGGAGCTTAAATATCTTGAATTATAATGTGCACACACCTAGTAGTCAATCAAGAATGTTTTTATTAATATATCCAAACATGTCTTCATTAATCCCTTGAAAGCTACATTTTGATGTCACTAGTGGCTGTAGCTATCAATGATTTAACACTGAGGTAGCTTATTGTTAGCTGCACAGTAACATTTAAACATAACCAGGCCCCACAGACTCTCAGTCTTGTTTCAGCTTTTCCTCCTAACATAAGCTTCAAACAGCTTCTCTCTCTCCTGACCTCACAAAACCAGTGACCTATTTCTGATACCAAACCTCTGCTCCCAAACCTCTAATGCCCATGTCTCTCACAATCCTATTTCTTCCTTTTCTTTTCTCTCTCTTTATTTAAAAAAAATATTTCTGTCTCTCCTGCATTCTCCTCTTTGGCGGGGGGGGTTAGTGGGAAACGGACGATACAGCTGAATATGTGAGTACGAAGTTTCGCTTGAGTGCTTTGTGTAGCTGAAAGGGTTTAAACGGCGGCTATTGCATCAACCTGGTTTAATTCACAGTTTGCACAACCTCACCAATCTTAATTCAATAAGTTTGGATAACAAAGTGGCTAAGCGGTTTCACCTCAGCTGTCTGGCCGGCCATCTCTTTACGCCACTAAGGTAAAAAGGACAAACTTCTATTGCCAGCTAGCTTCTACAAAATGGTGGCTGATGCAATATCCACTGCCCACTGTGCCTGGAATGCTAATGCTACTTGTGTCATGCTGTGTGTTGATACAGTATGTTTTGTCTAGTGCTCTGGTGGTGTGTGTGTGTGTGTGTGTGTGTGTGCATTTTATTTAATTTTCTATGTGGTGCCTTAGAATGATTGTACTGCCCTAAGTTCACAGCCTTTTTTGTGTCTCTGTTATTGAAACATTTAAACAGTAGTTCACATGAAATCCAGATTTTACAACTTTCCAGAACGGCAGATTTTTTCTCAACAAATTGTACACTTATTTTGAACCCAGATTTGAATCCCCAGTCTTTCTGCATTACGTGAATACCATCACAAGTGCAAGACAGTACTTATAGCTCATTTACCTTTATTGACCTCTCCCATTCCTTTGCCAACCAGCCTGTTAAAAACCTCATTCTGCATTCGTTCAAACCTGCTCCCTTGAAAGATTCATTAGAATTGATCGGAAGCCTCTCTTTGAAGAGGACTCAAGGAAACTTAATGGCTGAGGTAAAAACTGCCAGCGAATGGGCAGGATGTATTCAGCATGCATTTATCACAAAGTTAAGTTGTTGATTGGAATATTACTAAAGGAATAAGGGGGGCTACTTTTTCCATTAAATGTCCCACCTCCATCTTGGCATTTCTAAGGATTTACTTAATGGAATGGTCTCCCATTACACTGGGGAAAACGTTACATTTATTGCATGCCTCTTGAAAATTAATGAAGAGGACTAGTAGATACTTCACTAAGATTAACATTCTGCATAAAGCAGGTTGATCAGCATGAACGGGGTCAAATCATCAAAAATTCAAGGCGCATTTTGACATTTTCCTGTTCCTGTTTCTTCCCTGTCTCCCATAGGAAATGGTCATCGGAGGACTAAAGCCAGACACCACTTACTCCATCACGGTGGCAGCGTACACCACCAAGGGGGATGGAGCCCGGAGCAAACCCAAACTGGTGGTGACCAAAGGGGCAGGTCAGTACAATGATAGATAATTTATTTGTTGCTTTGTTTGCAGAACCTTTATTAATGCGCCAATAAAGGTAACAAGTTCTTTTTCAGCCTTTGGCTAAGGGGTACCTTCTCATCCTGCTGTTACTGCTAGGCTATCATCTCTGTATTTTGAATTTTCTTTGATTAACAACATTTATTTACAGTTACAATGTGGTGCGTTTAAATGATTCAAACCTATTCAGAAGATCTGAAAAAGCAAATGTGACCAAATGCAACATATCCTTTTCCATTTTTGTGCATTAGGCGTCCTTATTAAAGGTATTTCTCATGTTAACGGCTTTTTACTTAATTCTGCATTAATTTTTGAATACCGGTACTAAATTTTATCAAAAACATTTTTTCCACATAATCCAGAGGTATGGATTCAAGAACAGTTCAGTCAGTTGAGTTGATGTTTGCTTCTATCAGGGCAGCATTTATCATTTGAATCATGTTCAGAAGACTAACCACAGATTTTTAGAGATCAAGAAGGTGGTGTGAAGTACTTGAAAACCTCTTTTAGGCCGTTGGTGTGAGCTTTAATGATACTGTAGGCTAATGTATGCATACTACTGTACAAAGCCTTGTCTTCAGTATTTTCCTTGGGACCACCAGTAGACACACCAGTTAAACTGGACCACTTGAGCCTTTTTGGACGCTAGCAGCTTAGTTACCATGAACATGATGTAAACCTGTGAGGCTGGCTGCTTAAGAATGCGAAAGCCTTCTTTGAGAGAATTTGAGCCGTCAAGTCAAGATTGGAGGGTCCTTTTATGTGAGCATCTCTGCCAGGCAGCTTTGATAGTCAACATGTACACAACTGCATACATACCTTATCACTCACACAAAATAATGAGTGCATGCAGTCTCCACTACTGAGCCATGCTGTGGCATACTATCATAAATCGAAAACACACCAATAGACACACACACAAACATAGGCAGATTTCCCAGATCCTGGGATCAAGGAGTGCGACTCTGGCAATGGGGTTTGAGTGAGTGCTGTCACTCTCCATCCTCCTGTCAGGGCCAGCTGACTGATACGCCAGTCTATCGTACTCTGTCTCTCCTCAGAGGGAAAGCCTCTCCTTTTTTATTATTGAAGTATAAGAAATGGTTTATGCCAGGGGGCCAAGATAAATACAAAAGGGGTGAGAGGTGGGGTGACGATGCAGCCTTTTTCAGAGGTGAAGGCATTGTCCTTCTTGTTCTGAGGGATGTTAGGATGGCTTAAAGAATTGCAGGGTCCCCACTGGTTGTGAGATTTCTGATATACTGTGGGATTCCCTGTGGTCTGTATCAGGCAGGGAACAAAAGGATTTTTTTGTTTTCTCTTGGGATTTCATAAAATGTCAGAGTTTAAGAATTGGCTTACTTTTCAGAAGGATGCCCAAATCTTTTGTGTACTGTCTCTGTTTTGTTTTTTATTTTTCCAGAATAACTTCAACCTTAGTGGCCATTTTTAGAAAATTTCTTCTGATCTGAAATGTGACAAAATCATTGAAATTTATATATATATATATATATATATATATATATATATATATATATATATATATTACAAAGTTCTCATATTAGACAGTGTGCTAGTTAACAAGCCCTTCTTACGAGCCCTTCTTCTTACTGCTCATTTTTCTTCACTCTTATACTCTTATATAAATTTAAATGTAAGGTTATTGCTACAGACAAAAAACACATATGTATTTTATGCATTGACTATATATTTTGGCAAGGTACCTAATAAAGACATACAAAAAATGGATCTCAACGTATATATCAAATTATTAAACCAACATTACCTTCAGAAACTATGCTATTATTTATTTATACTATAAATACTTCACATCAATGGCTAAGTCTTTTCATCTTCCATACATTCAAACAAGCCTCTGTGGTAGTTTGGTGTTTCAGAAAGTATCCAAAACAATCTCAAGATACAGTAATGGTGGCCACAAAAGGTAGATGAATGTTGATTTAAAAACCCATAAGGCATGAAAGGGAATGTTGAAAAGCAGTTCTACAGCTGATACTGTACACTACATACAGCAATATTGTTGATAGCGCAGTATTTTTGTAGATTACGTTTAAGTTTTAGTGTGTATCATTTTGTACCATAATGTAATGATTTAAGGCTTTCAGCGATAGACGGATGGATGAAATTATATTTGGAAGTTTTATGTGTACTGTTTGTAATTACTTGAAGTGGTTTGCATAATTCATTAATTATACTGCGAGTAAGAGAGGATATAGATTCAAATGAACTCAGTCACCCGGTTGTTAGACAGACACTGAAGACATTAGTAGGGTATCCTGCCCTTGTAGTATCTTGACAGCTTAAAAACTCCCATCCCCCAGCCTCACAGCACTTCATTTCGATTGTTGCATCCTGTGAAAGGATGTTGAGTGATGTGTGTGTGGGTGTTTAAAAAGGTGTGGATACTTATTCCACTAATGTCTGCAGTCAGCTGACTTGAAATATCAACCCTGATCCCATCATTGCATGTTTAGTAACTTCCTTGATGGGCCATGTGAAATATTTTGCAGATTTGACACCATGGTGTTTCCTACCCTACCAATTACTTCACTCCATGGACCAATGCCATACACAGAAACACTCCTTCAGTAAGCATTCTAAATTAAAAACAGAGGGAAGATGGAATAGTGATGGATTTGTCATGACCTTTAATGACCTTGGATATGTTAAGCCTCCATAGGCGGCTGTAGCCACAGGTTAAGCAGTGGGAGGTTGTTTTTCAATTTAGAAGAGTGCAGCTCAAAGTAGAGAACCTTTCATCTGGGGCGACAGAGGATTTTAAAAAGTATATATACAGTATCTCACAAAAGTGAGTACACCCCTCACATTTTTGTAGATATTTGATTATATCTTTGAAATGACACTTTGCTACAATGTAAAGTAGTGAGTGTACAGCTCACACAGCCATTAATGTCTGAACTGCTGGCAACAAAGGTGAGTACACCTTTAAGTGAAAATGTCCAAATTGGGCCCAGTTAGCCATTTTCCCTCCCCAGTGTCATGTGACTCGTTAGTGTTACAAGGTCTCAGAATGAATGGCGAGCAGGAGCATTAAATTCGGTGTTATCGCTCTCACACTCCTTCATACTGGTCACTGGAAGTTCAACATGGCACCTCATAGCAAATAATCTCTGAGGATCTGAAAAAAGAATTGTTGCTCTACATAAAGATGACCTAGGCTATAATTGTTGCTCTACATAAAGATGACCTAGGCTATAAGAAGATTGCCAAGACCCTGAAACTGAGCTGCAGCATGGTGGCCAAGACCATTCAGCGGTTCAACAGGACCGGTTCCACTCAGAACAGGCCTCGCAATGGTCGACCAAAGAAGTTGAGTGCACGTGCTCAGCGTCATATCCAGAGGTTGTCTTTGGGAAATAGACGTATGGGTGCTGCCTGTATTGCTGCAGAGGTTGAAGGAGTGCAGGATCAGCCTGTCAGTGCTCAGACCATATGGCGCACACTGTATCAAATTGGTGTACATGGCTGTCGTCCCAGAAGGAAGCCTCTTCTAAAGATGATGCACAAGAAAGCCTGAAAACAGTTTGCTGAAGACAAGCAGACTAAGGACATGGATTACTGGGACCATGTCCTGTGATCTGATGAGACCAAGATAAACTTATTTAGTTCAGATGGTGTCAAGCATGTGTGGCCGCAACCATGGGAGGAGTACAAAGACAAGTGTGTCTACACTCACTACTTTACATGGTAGCAAAGTGTTATTTCTTCAGTGTTGTCACATGAAAAGATATAATCCGATATTTACAAAAATGTGAGGGGGTACTCCCTTTTGTAAGATACTGTATGTGCATAATGTAATTTGCACATAATGTGTTTGTTTGTTTGTATGTATATGTTGTTGTGGCATGCACAAGAGATGGGGGAAATAAGAAGGAAACCTGATCGCCCTTTTCTCAATCAGGCTGAGTGAGTGTCAACAGCAGGATGTTAATACTGTGGCCTGATGGGAAACGTGCCTGGAGGCCCACAAGGAGGGATTGAACCAGGGTTGGCCCTGAAATGGACGCAGAGAGATAGGGATGGGGGGATTAGGAAATGAAAGGGGGATTGGTCAGTGTGCAAGGGGAGAAGTGGAGAGATAGGGAAAGAATGAGGGGAGTGATGAACACTGAGGAGAGGTGGAAAGGGACAATCAAGGTGTCCAAGAACCCCAAAATCACTCATGTACACACACACACACTCACACTCACATTTCTGCCTCCTCATATCCCTGTTGGACCCTCTTTGCAGCAGATTGCTCCTTGTCCCCAGTCACCTTCATCATCCCTCATTCACCCTTGGTCTCTGTCTCATCACCCTGTAGCACCCCTCCACCACCCCCACCCCACACACATACCACACACTCCTCCCAACACCAATCTGCTGGCTCAATACATGTGATCCTTCTCTCAAGTGCACAATAGGCCACTGTTTTAAACTTACAAATAATGAAATAGTTTCAGGGCCACAAAGGTTTGTTGAGGTTAGAAGCGAAGCACAGAAATTCAGAATGGAATGGAAAACACACACAAACATACACAGTCGTCGCAGGATCATTATCTCTGATTCTATTTCCTTGATTAGCAGTGAGCATGAAGGCTTTTAAATGACACAAAGCTGAGCTGTACTATGTAGCTGAGGAGTATTAGGAGCATTTGTCTCACCCAACCCTCAGCGCCCCCGCCTTTCCATTACCGGCAAAGGCTCAGCTGACTAGCCACCATCCACCCATCAACCCTCCTCTAGCAATAGCCCTCAGAAAGAACACCATTAGAAAACGGAAATGAATAATATGTGCAGAGTGAGGGGACTGTGTGGAGTGGATTGCATTGTGTGTGTGCTTTTACTATGCATCCATTAAGACTTGCGTCTTGGCACAGGAATATACACTATATGTAGGCACATGTACACCAACACACACACAGACATACCCACACAATGATACTATTCCACTGAGAGGGAGTACCTTTGCCTCAGTCTAATGTTAGCCTCTCCAAATTACATTAAGTCCATACTGGCCAACAAGCCAAATCGCTCTGTGTGCAGGTAGAATGGTCATATACAGTAGGAGCTGGAGCTGCAAACCAGGGCCTGTACCATCACACACATGAACACATACATGTGCACAAATATAGACACAAGCAGATGTAGATACAACATTAGTGTACAGAAAAAATACTAAAATAGATGTTGTTTTAATTTAAATGAATTTAGTGTAATAGTTAACTGTGGATGTATAGTAAAGAAGAAGGAAAATGTATCCATAATTGTGGCTAATAATTGAGATAAAGATAATGATGAAATGTATGTTACACATTAAACTAGAGTTAATCATTTGTATTCAGCTTATTCAGCGTTTTCTAATTTATGCTGAGAAAGCTTCACTGCCAGGATCAACTAATTTGCTGCCGACCCAGTTAGCGACCCAGTTGGCAAGCTTTTTGAAAAGAAATAGCCAATATTCTCACCAATGGTCTCACATTCTCATTGAGAGGTAGGAAATCAAATTCATAATGGTAAGTAAACTGACAGTGTTTACTTGTGTATCACTTATTTTATATCATTCATCCAATCAGTCTCTTAATACAAAAATAACAAACGTATTTGCAGTTGAGTACATCACTAATAGCGTGTATGTCTGCAATTGTAACCTCACTTATATTCAGTCAGTCAGTTTTCCGTCCTGCCACGGCGTTGTATTTCTGAGAAAGAAGGTACATGGATGAGTGGGTCAAGGTAGAATCTATTTACAGAGAGATTTGGCTCAAGTGTGAAATAGCCACACTTATCTCTCACAAAGCTTTGGCGGCAACTGAGAACTGAAGGCTTCCCATAACAGCTCCTGCCTCTATCACCCTGATGGGGCCTTAAAAGGAGAGTTGAGATGGGACATGTGTCATCCGTAAGAGCAGCAAAACTGGGCCACTCTGAAGAATGGTGTCTAGACCCCAAGCGTGGATCATCCATTTTACAACAAGAGATGACTCTTACAGCTGAAAGAGGCACTGTTCTCTGGTTAAAGTTTTAGTGATGCTTTGCAGTACAGAAATTATTTTGGATGGAGCTAACATGTGTCATGAAATGGTAATGGGTACAGTGATCACTCAAGAATTTAGATGGTCTGAAGTTCACAATGCAACACAACCTGACTCCGTTTATTAGGGTGTTGTCTGATGGATGGCTGAAATTAATATTATTTCTGTAAATCTAGATTATGCAATCTGTTTATGTGTACGATAATCTCTGAATATTCTTGATTCTCATTAGTTGGCAACTTGGCAGTCCATGTCCATTGTTTTTATTGTGCCATACAGTATGGTCAGACAGTTCTGATACAGAAATGTGTTTGCCTTGCTAAATGAATGCTTCACTAGTATACTGTAGGTATCAGTAGCAACAGTGCTGGGGCTTCAGTACCTAAAGAGCATTGCACTGCTGCTTTGCTGAATTTGTGAAACGTGAACTCCTGTCAACTTCTGGTTCAAAGTTATATTTTGCCTAGTAACATACTGTAAGAAGGAACAGAAACTGTGTTTCATAATGTTTAAAACAAACAAATGATGTTTATAAAAAATGTATGATTCTAATTGAATTGCTCTTATTTGATGTTATTGCTAATTGTTGGCAAGTGGCCATGATATGAATGGGATAACTAAAGTGGTGTTTGCCTTGTGAAAAGCACTCCCTCAATTCCCTTGATAGAACTGTAATATTCCTGGTGTTCAGTTTGTAATTAACTTCTACATTTGCTTTATTCCTTTATCTGTGCAGTGCCTGGTCCGCCCTATCTGTCAGTGGCTCAGGATTCAGAGACGTCAGCTGTGGTTCGCTGGGACCCTCCAGACCTGACTAACGGCATGGACCTGCAGGGTTACCGGCTCCAGTTTGGCCGGAGAGATGTCTCTCCTTTGGCCACGCTGGAATTTGCTCCCCAAGAACGACAGTACTCTGTTGGCAACATTCACCGGGGGGCCACTTATCTCTTTAAAATCTCAGCCAAGAGCAGGGGAGGCTTTGGGGAGGAGGCTGTGGTAGAACTCAATGTGCCCGAGAATACGCCAGGGGGATACCCTCAAATTGAGGAGAGCTCCAATGTGACATGCTGCTCCGTGCAGCTGTCCTGGTCTCCACCTGTGTTGGCTGAGAGGAATGGGGTAATCACAGAGTACACTTTGGCCTATAAGGAAGCCGGTACCGGAGGAGCACCACGGGAGCTCCACTTGCCTCCCAACCGGTCCAGCTATGTGCTCAACAGCCTCAAACCAAACTCTGCATATGATGTAAAAATACGTGCACACACCAGTGTAGGTCCAGGGCCCTACAGCCCGCCTATCCAGTATCGGACGGTGGCCTTTGATCCAACAGGTAGGGCTTGCCTGTTTCTTTCCCAACCGGTTATTAGGGGGTGGAAATTGGCTAAAAAGAAGCTGCAACAACACAAAAATTTAAAATGCCCCACCCCCTCCTTCAACCACCTCCACTTCTCCTCAAGAAAGAGAAAAGCTTGATATTAAAATTGTTTGCCGTGGGATACTCACTTCACTAACCCAAATAAGGTAAAACCCAAGTCAGTAAGTTATAGTCAGTCATTTTGAAAAAGAGGAGAGCAGCCTAGAATTTCAAGGTAAGTGCTGTTTGGTCAGACACTCCTGTCAGTCATCCTTGCAACCCTTTGCCAAGCACATTCACACAGCTAATGTCATCTCACATCCCCAGTTTTCAAACAAGGTAGGACCTCAGTCAAACCCAGTCACTCCAAGAGTATTTTCTAACATGACAGGAAGCAGATGTTTGTTCTTCATTTTATTTTGGGGTTGGGGTTTGTTTTTAGATATACCTTCCTAACCCCCTTCCTTTCCTAATTCCTCCTTTCCCCTTTCCCTGTCCCTTAACGGGACAGTTTGTGGCATGGCATCCCCCAGATGCACTGCTGAGGACTATTGGCATGATGTGTTTTCAGTCTGTCTCTATGCCCTCCTGGCAGCACGTTGGCAGTGCCAACCCGACTCAGTAGAGGTTTAGGGACAGTTGGCATTGGGACCACATGGGTCAGTTGTTAATCCTCAAGTGGTCATGGGTTCAAAGACAGTAGTGAGACTGGTTGGCACTACCCACGATAGCTAGCCAGTGGGCGCACCCTTGTGCTCCACGGGTTTGTCGTCCATGAGTCTTACGTGCTGTGTGTCTTAACCAATGGCGTTGCCCTTCTCACAGCCAATCACAGCTCACCGTTACACTCTCCAACCCAGAGGAACGTTGCAGGGGAACAACAGTTTTTTTTTTTTAAACCAAAGGTTCTTATTTTGTTTCACTTTCCTTGGTCTCTATACATGATCCATTCACTGAAGATGCACTGTCTTTGTTTTTTTTCTTGCATTCGTCCGCTCAATAGACGTTCCAAAGAATTTCACTGTCAAGTGGGCCACCAAGACCACAGTGGTCCTTGCATGGAAGTTTTCTGAAAGCAGGTTTCCATACAAGTGCACGGTGAGTTTAATGCAGGGCAAAAAAATTATTTCAACTGTCAGCTGAGCTGTTAAGTTTTAATATAAAAACCATTCTGAAAATCACATTCAGAAATAGAAATAGAAATAGTTCAGAAATCTGAAATTAAAAATGTCTATCTATATTTCAATGCATCAATTCACCTCCCAATCATATTCCTTTCCAACAAATCCATTCCGTTATTCATGTAATGAAAATGCACATCCATTCTTAACCATATCCTTTGTTACATAAATACGCCTCCTTACCTATCCATCTATGTCTGTTCAACCACCTGTCTATTGAACTACCAAAATTATTATATATCCAACTATGCCTCTTACCAATTATTGATTCAACTTCTGGACCATTTATTGAACTGTAGATTGAGTACAACCGTCAGAAAATGGATGTGGATGCCAGGCAGATGAGAGTGCTCATCACTGGGCTAAGGCACAATACCACCTATGAATTCAGGGTGACATGCCAAGAAAGCATGGAGGGTGGGCCCAGACACCGTGTAGTTGCCCGGACCGCACCACTCATCCTGGTCAAGAAACCCAAGCTTGACATCTATGCTGAACCTGACAACATGCTCACCATGTCCTTCCCACCGCTCGATAACAAGGATGTCAAGTGAGTATAGCATAGTGTGCTTAAAGAAGGGTTTCTGCAGGCTCGGTCTGAATTATCTTTTAGGGTTGGGGAATTTAGGTTTGTAATTGAGATCTCAGGATGTCTGAAATGTGGTGAAATGAGAGTTTAGGTCTTAGGATTTCTGAAATGCTGATGATTATAGGACCCAATTTTCCGTTAAACATGGGTTGAATGTTTTTACCTAAAATGCTGTATAATGTCAATAAAGAGTCACTATGATTTTTTGATATTTTACTATGGTGCTGTGTTTCCAGGAACTTCTATGTTGTTGTGGTGCCACTCAAGAGGACCTCAGGAACTGTCAAAAACCTGAAGAACCCTGATGAGATGGACATGGAAGAGGTAGGATATTTTGAAAGCAAAAGATGTGGGGCTATTCTGGCTCTAGAAATTATCAGCTCAGTTGGGTGCACTGGGTCAACGATAACTAAGCATATTTAATAGGAAGAGGCAACTTCAAAACTTCCATAACAACTCTCTTAACTGGCAAAACTGTGTTTTTAGGGAGGCATTCCAGAGACACGTTTGTGTTATTAACAGTTGCATGTGCTAGGCAAATTGTATAGTACACACCATGTACCAGACATGGGCGCACACAACACAGCCATAAATACATCTCAGCTATGCTAATTGATCCCCCCCAAGCATGCAGAGAGAATTACACAGTCTTCTCCCACTCTTCCCATAGCTCGGGGTCACCTTGAGTGCCTGATCAGCAGCAACCCTCGCTATTGGATTTGGGATTACACACATTCCCTCTGCTTAGTGCCTGCCTCTGTCTGTTGTTTGAAATGAATAAAAGGGGTTGGATGTTGGTGGTGGAAGCCTGGTTACATGGAACATTTCCAGACAGTTAGCAGTGTTTTGAATCCAAGGGTGCAGTTACACCTACAGTTTGTTCATTCGGTCTCAGTCAGTTCACTGAAAGGGATCTTGTTCTTAAATCCAGAAGCAACTTATCTACTGGGACGAAAAATGATAACCTCTTATCCTGCCAAGTTACAAATATTAATCATTGGTGTTGGGGTGGTCCTATAATGTTATTGACCATACCATATAGATATATTGTCATACTTCTTGAAATTTAAGAGTTTGACTTACTGATGCAAATCATGCAGATCATAAACAAATTGTTGAGAGCATCAGAAAACATTATTAGTGAACTTATTTTTGATATTTGTAAAATATCTGTCATTTCATTTAGCACTGATGTTGTACAAACTGTTAAATCAAAAGATACAAAAAGGAAAACAAGCTAAAAGTAAACAAAATACCCTCTTACGTCAATCAGCTGTTGCGAGAGGTGACCCCAAAGCGTCGTTCACGCCGTCAGCTGGCTCAGCTGGACCAGAGGAAGCCCTACGTCACAGCCTGCTTCAGGCAGCTGCCCTCCAGCTTCACGGTGGGATCTGACCACCGCCACAGCAGCTGTGAGAACAAGCCTCTTGAACCTGGCCAGGAGTATGTCTTCTTCCTGCTGGCTGAACTCAACGCCACTGCTGGGGTGAGTTACTAGTTCAGCTCAGTTCATCACAGAACAGTTGATTTACTTTTAGTGAATTTCCTTTTGTCAGAGTAGATTTAATAATCCGGTTCTGTTCATTTAATATTTGTTCACTTCAGTTTTGTTCACGTGAATCTAATACATAAGGTCTGCTTAATATTGTTCTGCTTAATTCAGTTAACTCAGCATTTACATTATTGTACAGTTTGTGTTTGTTAGTTTGGGGACCATTGTGTAACCTGGATTGTGTTTCATGTTCTATGTTAACGTCTACCTGATTTTTTTGTTCAGAAAATGTTTGCTACCAGCCCTTATACCGACACAGTGATGACTCCTGAGCTGGTGGTGGACCCTCTTCCAGTAGAGACTGGTGACGGACTCATATGGGTGGTGGGCCCAGTCCTAGCTGTGGTCTTCATCATCTGCATCGTCATTGCCATTCTTCTGTATAAAAAGTGAGTTGTTTTTTTTGTGGACAATGCAGTTGGACCTGCATTTGGACTTATAATACTTTAGAATAACATTGTTCAACCTCAAGTGAAAGAAAATAAGATTTGGGTTTAGGGTTAGTACACAAGACATTAGATAATTTGTACTGAGTGGCTTTGCTTAATTGCTTTGCGCACGCACACACACACACACACACACACACACAAGCAGTATTGTAAGTAGTAAGTAAGTATTGTAGTAATTGTGATCCGTGTTTTTACTGAATAATGGCAAATATGCAGGGAATCTCAGGGTTCTATCTTATCCAGCAACACACAATGAAAATTTTCTTGTCATTTGATGTTGAAACAGTTATTTGCAGTGTTTTGGAATTGGGCTATTGGGACAAAATTGCATGTTAGGGAGCATGTTTAAAGTGGGGGCTATTTTCTTATTCACAGCAGCATGATATTCAAAGACCCAACAACATTGTTGCATGTAAATATGGAAGAGCTTTTCTGTGAAAAAAGATGGTTGTGGGAAGTGAGGGGATTGGAGAAAGAAGGAGGAGATTCTTTGAGATGGTGCTCAATAACTGGACCTAGAATGGTACAATCTACCAACCAAGAGATGTCACAGATTTGTATTTAAAGATTCTGGAAAGAATACTCCACAAGGATGGTATTCCAATGTTACCCAAGTTACTTACTAGTAGTTTTAACCCATTTCAGTGTAAAATTTAGTGTATTTATTGTATTTTATTTATTTAATTCTAGTGGTGGACATCAAACTATTCTTTTATGCTTAATGAACCTTACAAGAGGCATAACAAGTCTAAATGAATTTCCTATTCCTCAGCATCCTGGGGCATTGGAACATGTGTATACATTCAATATTTCCCCCTTGTTTTACAGTTAGTTGTAGCTTTTAGTCTCAATGAAGTCCCAGCTGAACAGTGGTGTAAGAGGTCGCCCTACATACCAGGGAAGCTCCCTGAATTATTTTAAGGAGGCCAGGGCTGGTGTGAGCAGCACAAGTATAGCTTGCTACTGTCAGATGATCCCTGAGTGTCTGACCTTGCCTTACCTCAGTCTTGGTGGTTAGGGAGAGTAACATCTCTCCTTGGATCTCTCTCTTTTTTTCTCTCTTCTCTTTCTCTCCCCCTCACTCTCCCATCTCCCCATCCATCTCTCCCTGGTGAATAGTGTTTCCCAAGTCTGCCCTTGGCCCTGACATTCCCTTTCCCTATCTGTATCTGCACCCTCGTGCACACACATTAGCACACACACGTTCATAAACACTCAGACACAGGCTCACAAATGTACGCACTTACTTGTGCATTTCATTAAATACTCACTTGTTCTCACACACTGATACATGTGCACACATGCACACGCATGCACACACCTCCTCCTAATGCTGATGAGCTTTATCTCGCGTTTTGCGAGCCCAGCAGCGACCCCTGTGAATTTTAAACTGCTCTCTATTGATTTATCTCTCTTCTTGCCTCTCCCCTCTCCCTTTCTCCTTGTGTGTTGTGTTTTCACCATCTTTATATATATTTATTTGACTCCTATTGCTTTCTCTGGAAACAGCAAACCTGACAGGTAAGGTTTAGCCGTACTTTATTGCATTTTACAGGGGAAGACAAAATAGCCTGCCTCAGCAAAAAAAGATGCCTTCAATTAGTGAAGGTGAAGGAGAATTTTGCGTCCATGATACGCATTCCCAGCTTCCCAGTGCTTGCTCATTAAAAGTTATTCTGTTGTTTTTGTTTTGCGTCTTCCCCTCTTTGTACTCTTCGTTTGTCTTAATCTCCAGCCGCAAAAGAAAAGAGTCTGAGCCACGCACAAAATGTCTGCTGAACAACGCAGACATTACGCCCCACCACCCTACAGACCCTGTGGAGATGAGACGCATCAACTTCCAAACTCCAGGTACAGGAAGGACACACAACACGTACACTGAGGGACAATAACATTTGCGTAAAATTGAACAACATATTAGGTCAACCGTATATACCGTATATACAATTCTATTTGACCATATTTGTCCACATTGGCCTTTCAGTAAAAAACTGATTTCCATTTTCACTAACAAAACACATCACTAAGACATGAAGAAGAAAGTTTACTCATCCAGCTTGAGGTGTGACAGACTGTAGACCTTGCAAAGAGACCTGCCTCATCTCAGCACAGGGGTATATTACAGCTTGGTTGTTATCTAATTTTTCATATTAATATAGGTTAATATAACCTATAAATATATAAAAAATATAAAATATACTGACTAGATGTCATTCCCTTTGTTAGACAAAATGCTATTTCAGAAGCTTTTTACACTGCAATGAACAAACATTTGATGAACTTCAAAATCCTTTTTGCTGGAACCTACTGAAATGGAAAGCATATTTAAAATCAAGATAAAAATTTCATTAGCAGCAGCTCCCATCCAAAAACACTGTTATTGGCTGTCAGAAGTTCATGTTGGACAACCAATATACTATATTACACTGGTCAAATAAATACAGACACCTGCAGAAGACCCTCCTCCGGTTTGTTTGTCATGTGTAGTGACAGCAGATTTGTAACATTGGCACACACATTCACACAGCCTACACAGAGAAGAACTATTCGAAAGTGACGCAACGTAAAGTTAAATTTATGCTGCAGCATGAATGATTTCCATGAAGTGCTCCCACATCATTTCCTATTGACTTTATGTGCGTTCATAACTACCTGCAAGCCATATGTATGTGTTTGCCATGTCCCCATGTAACAATTAGCCATTTATGAATAATAAATAATAGAAAAAATAGAATAGAAAAATATATCTGTTGTTGGACTTAATGTTTCTATGCTGGAAACAAATCCTTTTTTGAAGTTCTCCTGGGCTTTTACCCGTTTCCTCTTTTGTCTCACTTTCTGTCTGGTGTTCATCTGAGCTAAAGCCGGGTGTTAACAACAGAGCACATTCGATCCCACACTCGTTCCCTAAGGCTTCTCAATCTTCCTCCCGCCTCCTTTTCAGACCCTCAGTCTTTCTGTTATTTACACTCCTGCGATTTAGGCTACGATGGCATCTACAGTATGTTATCAATGGTCTGAATTATAGGGGAAGAAGTTTGCTTTTTATGTGTTTGGTGTATTTAGTTCAGTTAAGTTTCCACTGCTTAATTACAAGCTATGATTTGTACTTTAAAAAAAGTGACATGGATATACGAATTTGTTGACCAGTTTTTGAAATCTTTCATCCTTCCAGCTTAGAGGTTTTGGTGAAAGAATGTTAAAACAAATCTGTTTTCAATCTCAGAAGTTAGCATCATGGATTATTGTGAGTTTCCTGCTAGATGGTTTAATTTTATTCTCTCTTCAAGCTTTATTTGACAGAGGACTGAGACCTGCATTTTGAGGAACTTGATGAGGCACTGTGTTTCAAATGCATTGTTCTCACCTGCCCAAGCAAATGGCAGAAAAGGAGTAAATCCCTTAGAGGCGCAATAAACACATTCACCTTTTTTTTCCCGTCAGCTCCCTCGTTTCTTTTCCTTGTTTTTGCCTCTCGCCTTTGTCTCCTAGCCTAGTTGTCTCCCAGCCCTCCATCTGTCATCCACAGCCAGTCTGTCCTCCATCAAAAGCTCGGATTTCAAAATGGAGCATTTCTCTTCAGCTTCTTTGGGAGCCCAGTTATGTTGCCTGCGCTTGTATCATTTTTTTTTTTAACTGCCTTCTTTACATCAGAAAAGGAAGATACAAGGATGAAAGGAGATGCACAAACCCACGTACACACAGAAATGACTGTCATCATCTTTATCTTGTTTGTTATTCAGAACTCAATCAGCAGTTTTCTAATGACATGGTTATAATAGCCATTCCTGCTATTTGTCTCTCTGGCTTCCAGCGTTGTCCACTGTTCCCTCAACTGTCCTCCTCCCTTCCTTAAAAAAAGAAACTGTTACAGTCTCTTGGTCTCTTTTACATAACATTCACCAATACATGCTGAGACCTCTCTTTATATATATGACAAGCATTCTCATTCGTCAGCCCTGCTGTTGTTCTGAAGAATTGGGAGATATCGTTATCTCCGCACCCGGGGAATTAATTTGAATGGACATTTTAGCCCAATTAAGTGGGCCGGTGAGCATTTGTGAACATCCCCATCAGCTATTAGCAACCATTGTTCAAATGAGCATACTCCCAAGCCTCTCCAATCCAGCAGAGCATATGCCACATCAGCAATGTCTGCTCAGTGACCCCTAGTGCTGGGGAACAAAAAATATGTTTTTGATTAGGTGTCCTATAAGCTAAGCTTAACTAATATTAGGGTGTGTGTGTGTGTGTGTGTGTGCGCGCGTGCCTGTGCATTTGTACTTTAAAGCCTATAGGTCATGTGACAGCCTCATAGTGACATCCCATAACTCCTTGGGGCGCAGAGTGGCTCGTTTTGTCATTATCTTCATTGGTGCCTAGGGTTTAATTGGCAAATGGGGCCAAAGTAATGAAGCAGCACCAATCAGTGGATATCTACTGTCTATGTCCAACCAAGCCCCCCCTTTGCTAATTTTTTTCTGTATCTCTTTTTTCCCTTTTCTGTCTGTTCCACATTCCACTCTTTAAACTATAACAGTTGGTGATCACCATGAGGATTACCCCTCGCTATATATACATCTATACAGTATATATCTCATCTCAAAACCCTATCTTCACATCATCAGTTTGACATTCCCTACTGTGCTACGTAATATGAATTCACATCATTACAAAAAAATATCCTTCTGCAAATTAAAAAACAGGTGAATTGAGTTTCACTCTGGTTTTACTCTATAACAAGATAGCATCGCATATGGAACTTCACACCCCCATAATTCTGTCAGAAGAAGTGACACATTTGAGCATGTAAAAATCAAGAACTTTTCTTGCAGACAGCATCACACGCTTACAAAACCCGCCAACAACCTACCTTGTTTCTCAGGATTACAGCAACAACTGCAACAGGCGTGCCCTCCTCCTCACAAACAGTTCAATTGAACCGCACTGCACACACACACACACACACACACACACACACATAAACATAATCAGACATGCCTGTACCTCCCTCCTGCTGTGATGAATGACATTTGGAGACAGTGGATCAGAGCACCCCCTGCTAGGTTTAATTAGTCATTGTCACAAATCAATTAGGGATAGGGTGATGTTTGATGTCTTCATGTCTCTGCACTCATTTGGCGCCACTGGCCGCATGTCTTAGTGAGACAGCAGGACAGTGACGCCAAATGGGTACAAGGTAAACCCAGCAAAACTCCGTTTTACTTGAGCTTAGCACTATTTTTAGGCTATGGTACATCCTAGTCCTGTTAGTCAAATCTGCCATTTGTAAGTAAAAAAATGATAATATGGCTCACTATATCAAAGAAGATGCATTTTATGTTTTTGGGGCCAGACTTTTTGCAAGAAGAACAGCAAGTTTAGATAAACAAACGTATTTTTTCACTTTGCCCACAAGTCAGTTTCTTGCATTTCATTTCTCACTTGCTCTGGAACAAATTGTCTGTTTTCAATGGATCAAAGTTGCCATCTTTGGGTGATGTGATCCTTTCTCATCACGGAGCAACCCTGTTGATCTGATTTTAGCTTTCAGCCCTGGCAAAATGTTTTTCCCTTCACTTGATGGGCAGGTTGGCAGCATCCCATTAAACTGCCTCTCTTAGCCACATGTCCGGTTAATGCTGTCACAGATGGCTCCTTTCTGCTTGAACAGTTGAGGAGACCTGAATCTACCTGGACATAGCTTCACTGGCTGCATCCTGACAGGACTTCTTCTCTGGAGCAGATAAGACTTTGAACCATCACCACACTCCTCAGAGCTGTGGCTCTACAGGTGTCAGTCAAGAATGCGGACACTTTTCCACACTTTTCACTCCCAGTGCCTCAGTACCAAGCTGCGGACAAAGGGTACCTTCAGAGTTAGTTTCCAACAGGAAACATAAGCTTTTTTGTCCCTTCTCTGTCTATTTCTCATTCCTGTCATTCCAACTGATGTTTATGAAAGCTTAGAGAAAGCAAATTAATGTTCTTATCACTGATGTCTATGACCGTTGAAATAAGGCTTGGCCGAAGGGCTTTTTCTGTAGGGCTAACTAGTCTGCTCCTGAGGAGGACTGTAGCTGATCTGATCTGATCACGTTTGCCCTACTTTTTCATGTGTGGCAGTCTGGCCTCAAATCTGCCATTCAGGCCATCCCGAGAATGGCCAAAGTGTGCTGATGGTAAACTGTTGGTAAATGCAAATGTACTATTGCCTTTGTATTTTATTTCTTAGCCTTTTATCATTTTGCACATTTTTATGTTTTCTTTTTACATAGCCTTTTCTGTTGCATTGCAGCCTTTTGAAATCATTTTCCCTTATGTTTGCTGTTCTTTACAGATTCTGGTCTAAGCAGTCCTCAGAGTGAAGCAGATTTTGTCTATGAAAGTTAGTCTCTATGCTTTTGGCATTTGCGTACCAGCTTTCTTTATCTTTTTTTTCGAGCACTGCTTGCCTCCATTTACAAATACATAATTTGCATTTGTTTGTTTTTTCATAATATGCAGCAAAATTTCAGCGCTGATTAATTTGATGTTGATTTCTATTGGTAAACTGGGCTGTTTTTTTTTCTTTAATTGGATGTCAGTCACAATATTCACTTGGGCTGTTGGCTGTGCATTAATCCACCATGCATAAATAACCTATGCGATCACTTCTGCTGATGTAGAGATGGTTGACAGTTTTTTGTTTTTACAGGAGTACAATCTCTGTTATCCCTTTTCTCTTCCTCCCCTTCTTCACCTCCTTGTTGTTGTTCTCTCCCTTCTGCTTCCTCCTCCTCCTTCACCACCACTGCTCCATTTCCATTCTGTAGTAGCAGGGTCTTTTCTGTGCTCAGAGATAACAAGCAGGATTAATTAAAGTGGTGGCAAACAATGGCTCGACATTTGATCACCCCCTCTCCCTGCTCACTGCAAAAGGATCATCCGAGAGAAAACGCAGAGTTTCTGGTTCTCCTCTTTCCCCCTTTCCCCGCCTTTAATCTCTTTTCTTACACACAGACAGACTTCTTCCTTTTTATATGGAAATATGCAATATCATAAATAGGCTTTTGGAAAGAGACTGCTTTGGCTTATCAAAAGTAATCGGTATATTTCTCAGACGCATCGACTGCGGATCGAGAGATTGGAAATGTATAATTAGACACTCGTTTGTTTTTCTGTGTTCATTGATCATGCTGTTGATTATGGTGAAAAAATGGGAGAGTCTACATGGATAGGAAAGTGCCGTGGGTTGTGTTGAATAGAAGGAAGGGAGCTTTTGAGTAGGGGTAGGGAATAACAACAATTTGTCCTTGAGTGACGTTGCTCGAGCATGGGTCACGGCAAAGCCTAGTGTTGAAAGTAAGTCTTTTCTTGTATAAACACTGCAATGTGCTAGGCAGTGTGTAAGTGACTAAATGAAAAAGAGAAAAAATCAGGAACGATTGACTCATTTGTCTTGCGGACAAAACAAATGGGGGAGGCTGGAAAAGTACATTGAGAGAGAGAAATAGATGCACAAATTGATTGGTTTAGCTGTGAGGTTCATCTATGTAAACATGATGACATATAGCAAGTGGTTATGTTGGCAAAGAGGGATAGCGCTAAAAACAATGGATTTAAGCCTCTTGCAGTTTTAAGTATTCAAATGGTTTTAGTGCTAGTGTCCCAACGCATTCTACTGAAGGTTGAGGGAAGAAACAAATACTGATATGTATAACATGAGCCTATTTCACAAGCAGAGCATCATGCTTTATTTGGATGTATATCTAAACATGTTGGCCTGATATATATCTCTAAGTGTAGAAGGCACTTATACAAACTGAAAGGAATTGATGGTGTTTGAGTGTGTCAGTAGCATATGCGCACTCACCAATACACATAGAGACACACACAGAGTAAACTACACTACCACACACAAACATTCTTTGATCTCCCCTCAAACAACCCACTCTTGTTCTCTCAAGGAGAAGTGAGGGCCCCTCATTTGCATACGCATTCACTTATTTCGCTCATAGCTTCCGATACCTTTTCCCTTTGAATTTGAGGCAAGTAAAGTGAGAACCACATTCAATTTGCAATATTTCCTCTTTTTCTTGATGCTCATCTCAGTGAATTCCCGCAC
Organism: Micropterus dolomieu; assembly: GCF_021292245.1. Lineage (NCBI taxonomy): Eukaryota > Metazoa > Chordata > Actinopteri > Centrarchiformes > Centrarchidae > Micropterus > Micropterus dolomieu. The sequence goes on from NC_060154.1 coordinate 12,508,929, forward strand.
CAGAAGTGATTAATAACTGTCTCAATCTCAAGTGGAGTCATAGCCATCTGCATGCTCTGCCAGCTCATTGAGAAACTCATAAACAAATGGCGTCCTCCAAATACATGATTAGAATTTCAGTTCTCATATTATCTTACAAGGTTTTGTTTAAAACTTTGATTGAAAGACATAGGTTTTAAAAAAAATAGAAATACTATTAATTCTGTAAACATAATTTAAATGATCCATTAAGAAGGACATGGGTGTTTGTGAAACTAAACTCTTGTCAAGTAGGTTGTTAATGCAGTGTGTCCATTCATTTTCCGGGGGATGTCACGGAATCCAGTGTCATCTCCATTTGTCTCATATATGCATTGTAATCTTTGTTAATCTTCATGTAATTGACACTGCTGCATTGTTCTCTCAGTGTAAAATAAATTACCATTACTAATGAAGACTGTCATCACAAAGAGATGGACCCCCTCTCTTAAGCGCAACAAAAGCAGACAAAACATCAGTGACCCCCTTGACATTGGAGGGATGTTAAGCATTGTGAGAAAAAGAAAATTAAGGATGGTTAATGTGATTATGCCAATTTGCACGGCCAATTAAGCCTCTGTAACATTTTTGTGAAGAGATTTCAACGTTTTGTTGACTTTTGACCCCGTCACTCGGCAGGAAAACTCAGCACTAAAAATATGAAAGCATTGCCAGTCCACATGCAGGGAGAGAGCCACAATCTATGGCTGCTCCATATTCCATTACATGGCCTCAGCATTATGCTCCTAAATGGATTAGTGACTAGAGTGCACAGCAGGGCTGATAATATTGTAGCAGCAGCAACACAATGTTCAGTGGATATTGGAGCGAGCCCAAAAAAAAAAAGAAAAGAGAGTCAGAATTTTCCCACCCAAATGAAAAGCTAGTTCTTTCTGGGAATTCTTTTGGATACATAGCGGAAGGATTTGGGAGGTGAATGTAATGTAATGAGAATGTAACTGAGAACGCTTTTTTTGTGACTTTGGAAGGTAAGGGGTGTTTATCTTAGAGCCAGTTTTCACTGGGTTGAGGAAACCAGCAGATGGAGGAAAGTGTAGAAACGGCAGCTCGCTTGCTTTGCACTGGCTGGCTGGAATGGAGCACCTCACTGTGTCACTCAGCATCACTCACACTCCTTATTCCCCTCCCCTGACACCCCACCCCACCCCACCCCTCCTCCCATGAGCCCCCAGGTCAGGGCTCCATGCTAGAATAGGCTCCTTTTGTTATAAAGGCAACAGTCAAAATTGTCACCATGATAACAGCACAGCACAACAAGAGCATTATAGATTAAGGATACAGTAGAAGCTGGCCTGTGGGATGTATTGGTTCTGATCCAAATCAAAAGACTGTTTCATAGCTTCTCTCTCATCTTTTTTTTTTGATTGAGGATGGTCCTGAAAGTAATAACGTTTAAATGTTGAAAATAATAAAAAATAATAGCATGCATGTATAGGTAATGAAATAATCATTTTTGGTCTGCTTCAAGTAAAACCATCCTCTTTGAAATATTTCTTTTCAAAGTAGTTGTTTTTTTCCCCACCAACTAGTGATCCATTACTTATATATATATATACTCTCCTCTCTTTTTTTGTTGATAGCAGCTATGGTGAAAGCAAATATTACTTTTCATTATCTTCAATGAGGAGTACGAGGGTTTTTTGTCAACATTAACATTCCATTGATTCCAAGAACAAAAAGGGCTGTCGTGTGTCTTGTCTGTGACTTCACCATCAAAGCCATTTACACTTTTCATCTTGTGTAATTTTTAAGTAATTTCCCAAGCTATCAGTGCCCTTTAAAATGTTTAAAACATAATTGGTCTGGGTTTTTCTCTGGCAACATTGGTCCTATTGGTCCATCTGTCCATATTAGGAATTAATACAATTTGGTCTGTGGGTAAATGCTACCAGCTTCTTTGGCAAGTAATCCATCAGCCCGGCGCCACAAATCCAGCTGTTTTTGAGCTCTGGCCTGGTCCAATCAAGTGCCTATAACATCACCAGTCGATACATTTTTGCTGTGTGACATTCACCGTGTTCTGCACAAGCTTCCTCACCACTAAATCCCAACTTCCATTGTTATGTAACCAACAAATTACCACCCATAAATGGTGTGTTGTGAGATTTTAAAGTTTTGAACTTGTGTCGTATCTACTGTACTAATAAACTTTCTCTCTTCCCCTGTGTGGAATTTCTCTCTCAATCTTTTGGTGAACAGGTATGATGAATCATCCTCCCATCCCTATTTCAGAGCTGGCCGAACACACAGAGCTTCTCAAGGCCAACGACAACCTCAAGCTCTCCCAGGAATATGAGGTGAGTGGGCCAAAGGTCGAAGTTTTTCCGAGTATTGATTTCCGTCTGATTGTGTTTTCATTGGAAGGGGAAACAAGAGTCCCTTCTTTCCCCCAGGGAAATGGCTGTTTCTCTTCTTTTAAGTCTTTTTTCCGCTGCTTGACAATGCTGTAGCTGGTGGTTGTGCTTGAGCAATTATGAAATAAAAAGTTGTTTTCTGCCCCTTTTTTGCCTCAGATATATTTGCTGCCTCAACATGGCAAAGCAAGACAGTTGTCATTTACAATTACATAAAATGTCCCTTGGCACCTTGTTGCAACTCCGGAACCCCCGTATGCAATTTAAATAAAAGAATCATTCTTCTGTAAGGCATCCAGTCCTACATCAGGAAACATGGGTAAAAGAAGCTAAATATTTCTGCTGCAAAATAAAACATGCCTTTTCGTGACATTCAGAATGTGGTTGTTTACTTACACAAAACTGAAAAAAAATGAAAATGAAATGGTTTCTTTACCTGTACCTAAACTGATGACAAGAAATTAACTTAGCTTGATGTTCTTTCTTCCAAAATAAATATATAGTCTGGTGCACACCAAACTCCACTAATGTGTTTTCAGGGAAAAGCACACTGGCAGTCAGGCTTTTACATTGTGTGTGTGTGTGTGTGTGTGTGTGTGTGTGTGTGTGTGTGTGTGTGTGTGTGTGTGTGTGTGTGTGAGCACACGCGCGCTCACGCTTATGTGTGTGTAGAGGTGGTAACTGAGCTGTCTGAGCTCTGAGACTTTGGTGGTTATAAATGACACCAGAGTTGATTAGAAATCGGGAGTGCTGAATCAGCTCTCGTTTGCATACAAGCAATCCCCTCCTTGCCATCCCTAAATCACTGTGCCTGTCGCCTCGTTGCACGCCAGGCTTACGTAGGAAGCAGGTACACCAGCATAGATTGCTGTCATCATGCCTGCCGGTGAATGTTGGTGGATAATGACTTCTCATTGCGATCCAGTATTTCTTTGGTATCTATTATTCATACATCCACATCCAGGCTGTGTACCAAATGGACAAGCTTGTTTCTTTCAGGGGGAAGAGAGACGAGAGACGTGATGCCAAAGTTGATTCTTTGCTACAACAGCAACTTCAAATTACTTGGCTTTTGAGATATTAAACCACTCGCTCGACTCTTCTCCCACTCCTGCCCGTCTTTTTCACCCCCCCTCTCTCTGTCCCCCTGCCCCTTCACACAACCACCCCCCAGGAAAAATAAATGACCAAATTAAATAGAGAAGTGTAATTTTAATTTTGTTATTTTCTTGATGAATGGCTGCTCGTCCGGGCGCCCTGGCTTGCCAAGCGCAGCTCTACGGGGCTTTGACTGATTGGTTTTTAGCTAGGCAGGATGTGAGGGAGGGAGGACAAATGGAGGGAAGAGGGGAGAGAGGAGAAAGGAGTGAGATGAGGTGGGGAGGCTGGGTTAATGATGAGGATTCAGTGAGGGAAGAGAGAGAGCAGGGCATCTCAGCTGGAGAGCGACGATGAAGAGGAGATGATCTGACACACAAATGGCAATGAAGAGGCAGCTACAGTTTTACCTGACAATAGTGAAGCCATAGAGTTTGTCTGTCTACTTTCAGGCAGTTAGCAGCATGTCCTGCAAAGCCTGCCTTTTTGCAGTCTTTGAGTAATTATTATTCAAGCCACTTTTAAATCATTTCTGGAAGCAGTTATTCCTCCAAATTAAGTAATGGACTTTTTCCATGCACGCTTCCTAAATGTAAGTTATGAAAAAAGAAATTTGAAGTTTGGACTACACAGACGTGGTTTTGAATTGAACAACGCTCAGAGAAGTGACCCCAATCTTTATGTGCATACACATACACACACATAGTCAGCCTTAAGGTAATCAGTAAACAGGAAAATAGCAGGAGGGCGACTGCTAGAGAGGGAGTGTGTAAACATCAGAGAGGAGACGGGAGATGGAGAAAGAAATAGTGGAAGACTTTGAAGATGGAGCGATGCAGAAAAGGAATACAGGGACAAAGAAAGAGGGAAATGGACAAGACTGCAGCAAGGAAGAAAAACAACAGCGATGGAAAAAGGCAGAAGCAGAGGAGATCTGATTGCTGTTATGATTGCATGGAAAATGTTAGATCAGGTTTCCTGTTAGACTTTCTTCACCTTCAGTCTTTCTCTCCAGCGTCACACCTTATATACTGAAGCCCTAACTGCAAATATCCCTCACAACTCCGTCCCCACACCAACAGAGTACCAGACGCCTGATAGCAAACAATGCATTGTAATGGAATACTTAATTATCCTGACAGGGGAACAAAATATTTATCTGGAATTGTTGTACTTAAAGAGGCGGATGAAATTGTCTTTCACCCGAGTGTCGGGCCTTGCTCCACACCCTCCCCTCAAGGGGATGAGCCGCGCACCTTCATCAATATTGTTATTTTTCATTATGCACCCACTACATTGATGATCTTGATAAAGTACTGTGTGCAGCTGCTGTGAGTATTTAAAGCAGGCATTGAGCAGATTTTCATGATACCATGTTCATTTTTGCCTTTGGGAAAATCACTCCCTCAATCTCTTTCCCCCTCCCTCTCTACTTTCTATGATAACATTCAGGTCTTATTGTTATTGCTCAGCTCCTCTCTCAAGGCGCGTTTGATTTCTTCTTTGTTTGTGCATGTTCTGCCTGTCTATGCCCTCCATCAGTCCATCGATCCAGGCCAGCAGTTCACCTGGGAACACTCCAACCTGGAGGTGAACAAGCCCAAAAATCGTTACGCCAATGTCATCGCCTACGACCACTCCCGTGTCATCCTGGCCCCCATCGAGGGTAAGTCTCAACCATCCTCACACTCGGCACCTACACCGCCTCACAGATGAGATCAGCTCATAGCAGATCATTTGGGAAATCCTCATAATTACAGTCATGTAATTATGAATTTGTACTGGGTAGACATACACTAGCACAGATGGGACTAGACAGTGAAAATAAACCAGAACAGTGCATAGCAGTGCAGAATAGAATACATAAAACTGTATTTTATTGTGCTGTAGAACATAAAAGAAAAGAATGAACAAATGCACTGGATTGTGCTGGATTATTATTATTGTCTTGACAGTAGCAGTAGACAGTAGACAGTAGCAGTAGACAGTAGCATTAAGCAAAATAGAATGAAACACTGAGTGAAATAGAATGAAATTATTTATAATATGTGAAGTTCAGAATCAGTTCAGCAGGAATTTATAGAGCAAAACAGAAGTTTGATGGAGGCTAAACGAAGGACTTGCTTGAACTCAACATCGTCCTGAGCAGCTAAGCAGTTTAAGGAATCATTTTTTAGGGTTAGACGATGGACGTTGGAGCTCATCTGTGGGCCCAGCACTCAATCAGATCTCACACTCAGAGAAACCTAGGATTTACCCAGTGTTTTCACCGTCCCCTTTGTTTCATCAGATCTGCCCCACCCCCCCAACCCTCCCATGACTTCCCTCTAACTGCCCACAGACACAGTACTGAGAATCTCAGAGCCAGAAAAACTCTTCCTCTGACTCCTAAATCTCAAGGGACATTGTCAGAGGTAGTCACCCTTCACCGCTGACATTGTTCTGGCATTACATCACCAGTAGAGCTCCCAACTCTTCACAGTAGTGCCAAACTCACAGTACTCTTCTTTTGTGTGAGCTAACTGCTCCGACTAGATTTTGACATTTCACAATAGTCAGGCCAATTTGAGGGTGCAACAACATGCATAACAAAATTATCCCAGGGAAAAAATGCTTCGCCCATAAATACATAAATTAATCAAGTCTGAAATTTCTATTTTACACTGCAGTGATTTTGCTATTAGTCGCAGCAGTAGAACAATTCATGCACACCGCCATTCTCTGTTCACTTGGCTATGACTAAAGCCAAGGCATCACAGTTGGATTGCACGACGTGGTATCCGTTTTAATGACATTTTCTTCTTTTTCTTAATTTTTTAATGCTTATTTCCAGTTTTCTTTTATTTTCTGTGTTCTTTTTTTCTTTGTTCTTTTCCCCCAATCTCGCTCTTTCTCTGTTCCTCTCTTTATCGCTACTCCTCTTTCTCTATCTTATTCTTCCTCTCTACCATGGTTGTTGTCCTCACTGCGTCTTCTCTCTTAAATTAGCCCAGTCAAGTGTTTCATTGTTTGTCGCTTGAGTGAGGAAACGTCAGTCAAAGAGACGTGACTTTCCAGCACAGATGCCGCCACACTGGAGTCTCTCTTTCAACTGACAGGATTGTAGAAGTTGGTTAAATGAAGATGGGCAATGTTTTGTCTTATCACTGTCAGATGCTAAGTGTTAGACGTTCTTATCGCAGATTATCTTGTTTTACATTTTCAACATTTTATCTTAAATCTTTTTTCTAGAACAACTTAAAGTTGCTGAGCCTGTAATGACTCTGCACCAAACTGCAGGACAGGCCACACTACCACAACACCCTTATTCGCTCAGATCCGAGCATGATGACAGTTTTGTACCGCATGTCATGAGCCTAGAGCCTTGCAGTGAACTACATATTTTCTTTGAAGTTTTCTGTTACTTCTGCAGACGCATGAAAGGACGTCACAGAACACTTTGATAGTCACATGCAGTCAGTGGATGCAGGCTTTTGCGATAGAGCCTACAAGTGTAATATACACTATCCTTGCTTTAAAATGTTGGCAGTACACATTCGTTAACTCAGCAATGTGGAGGGTTTTCTCACAGCTAGATTTAGTGGGACTGGTGTGCAACAGAGCATGGTGGCGGGCTGAGAGTGATGGTAGCTGGATCTACCTTACGGCTGTGGTGAGTGAGTGGCTGATTTACTCCTTGCTGTCCTCCATCTTCAAGGACGCTCCATCTGTGGTGGTGAATCAGATGTAGACTGCTATAGAAACCTAGGCAGAACCACAGATGTAGAAAAAGCAAATGACGAAAGAGCAGCGCAGGACATTGTGACAGTGAGGCAGTTGCTGCATTTGAATCCATTCAAATGGAACAACAACTGAGATTTCCTACAGCTCCGTGGTAGCAGAGGGGGAGAAAGGCTGTGACACTGTTTTAACTTCTCATTTAATCTTGTATTATGTCTTAAAATATTGTTAACAAGCACCAAGTTCTGTTGAGCAAGAATAATACCTAGAATATATCCCAGTCCTAAAAGCTGACATGATCAGCCATATCTTAAGACACTGCTACTTCTCTCTGGACAATTGCAAAATTTTCACTGATCTCGGCCAATTTTCACTTGTTACAACAATAAGAAGTGTGAGAACTTATTACATAAGTAATTTACTTACTACTTTTTTCCAGTCTAGAATCTTTATACCTTCACTGATTGGGGATCAGTGTGTGTGAAAAGTGGGAATTATCGAGGCAGATGGTACAAAATATAAGGGTCCAAATAATGAATGAAGTAAAATAATAAAAATGTCAGGTAGATTAAATCAACGTGCAATGTTCCATCTCTTTTTTTTTTCCTGTGGTCTGTATCTAGGTATCACGGGTAGTGACTATATCAACGCCAACTACATTGATGGCTACAGAAAGCAGAATGCCTACATCGCCACCCAGGGTCCATTACCAGAGACATTCGGGGACTTCTGGAGGATGGTGTGGGAACAGAGAGCTGCCACTGTGGTCATGATGACCAGGCTGGAGGAAAAGTCACGGGTAAGTCCACTCCACCAATTGTTGGACTGATGCTGGGCATTGATTTTGGCAGGTTTCTTTTTAAAGCTCCCCTCCAGTGACCTCACAAATTCACAAATCCTTTAAAATATATATTTTTTTATAAACCTCCAAATCAAATAACCTGTTCCCAAGACCAAGTACAAGACCAGCTGCTGAATATTGCACTGCTTTACAGTAATTTCCCAGTTGCACACCAGAACTTCATTGGTAGGTAATCAGACTTCATTTTCTTGAGATGGATTGCTTTCATAGAAGTGTAGTAATTTGAATGGGGTGGTGAAAGCAGCAGGGGGGGTGATAAAACTGAGTTAACTCAAAGATGCTCTACCTGTTCACATCTCAAAAGTTAGGCTGCGCATCCACTGGAAATATCTTCACAGACTTAGCTGTGTTTTCTCTCCTTATTTTCTGTGGAAAAGACAAGTTGTTGCATGTTCCCTACAGTGCTGAGAGCTTAGCAAGTTTTAGCACTCAGAGTGCACAGTGCAGGGAGCTAAAATTAAATCTTAAGCAACACAGTGGCATGGAGATTTTGCAGTACCTGTGACCGGTGCCTCCCACAACCATCTGTTGAAAGTGGAAGTAAGAGTGAAAAGTGCATCGATAGCGCAGTGACTTGTTTTCTTTTTATAAATTTGTGTCCATGAGAAGTGGCCACATAGTGTGCAGGAAGTGGATTCTTTGGGAGGAGCTCAGCCTGGTGTCCTTGAGATGGAAAGGAACACTTTCTATAGTTATGAACAGTCCAACTTTCTTGAGTTGTGCCTATAATGTTCGCACTTTTTTGTTAGCCAACTAACTAGCAAAGAACAGAGAAGGTTTTATAGCAAGAAGGCAACAGCAGCACTTTAAGTAGAAAGCACATTGGCTCTTAAGTCTCTTAAGTGTTTGACAGGTGGATATCAGTTCTATTTGCCCACGGTGACAGCTAGTCGTTATGTAAACAAAGTGCCTGTCGTACAGTATGACCCATTTTTTAGAGTTTTGAGCTGAAAATGCAGGTGAGCAAAAAACACATAAAATTAAGCGAAATGGTGTGAGAGCACCGTTAGAATTGATCTGCTAAGACTGTATTTTTTGCTACAAAGGACCACACTTGACTAAATGTCAAAAAGCCAGCCATAATGTTTCATCCTGTCAACTCAAACCTGTGTCAACATAAGGCTCACTCACCCTAGGTGTCTCCACTCATTTTCCCTCCCTCTATCTCTTTTCAATTGTTTACCTATCCTCCAATGCTTACGTGCACATTCCACACCTGTCAAACGTGGTCAGGATTAGCAGGCGGTAGAACCTGAGTGTCAGCTTGAGCAGGAAATGGGAGAGAAAGCTGGAGAGCAGCGCATCTCCCTCACTAGCTGTCACATCTCATCTGATGTCCGCTGGCGCATCACACCCCATATTGAATGAATCTTTATTAACTGGGCTGACAGGGGATGGCTGGGGGTAAGCAAGTTCAGATACTACATGCTGTAGAATCACTGGACAAAGGCTTTTTTTTTTTTTTTTACACTTACTTAAACATTTAGAAGAATAAGTTTTTTCTGTGAGCATCTGAACTGATAACACTTTATAATGAATTAAGAATTGATGCAGGCAGGATTTGTGTATGGTTGGTGAAGTTACACTATTAAGGGTGGAGTTTCTGTGACGGTCTGGTTACATCTATTCAGTCTGCATAGTGTTGTTTCTCATATTTAAAAGACGCTACCGTGGTGCTTCTGTCAACGCCGCCTGGTGTTTAAATTCACAGGAGGGCTTGCTTTATGAGTGGTGCGTGTGCATGTTTTGTGTGAGCATGATTTGAATTTTTCTGTACTCCATTTATGTGTATGATCCTATTCATTATTGGAGACACCATTTAATAGAATGCAACATAGACATTGCAACTGATACCTCTGCCTCTCTCTCTTCCAGATTAAGTGTGACCAGTACTGGCCCAGTCGTGGCACAGAAACCTATGGTATGACCCAAGTGACCCTGTTAGATACCATAGAATTGGCCACTTTCTGTGTCCGCACTTTTTCCTTGCACAAGGTAGGATGATTTATCTTTCTCTCACTCTCTCTCTCTCAGACACACATATCAAACATACACATACAATATGTACATCTTCACTTAGCAAATAAAATACAGCCATTATATTTATTATCAAGTTGGATAACAATGAATATCAATATGCTTATTCAGCGTCTGTCCAGTAAACACAGGGCACACACACAAAGTTTACATAGGCAACAAACATGATGGCATAAACCGCAGGCTGTTTCCATTTGACGTAAAGGCCTATACATAACCCTTTGTCCACTTTGTCCTTCCAGACAACCCATTTTACCTTGTTTAACTCTCCATGTCATCAATAGATCATCTATTTATGTGCATCTGCCAAACTGGAGCACTTAAGTAAAGTGAACAGAAGAGAAATTTAATATACATAATTGGCAGACTGCTCTCATTCTCCTATGTGTGCACACACACACACACACGCACACACAACACAGAAACAACACAGTCCCCACACAAATGACAACATTCTCAAGATGAGGGATTTGCAAGCCTACCTGCACACTCATACTGAAAGATTAAACACAACACAATAGAGCGAAGGTCGCACACAAACACAGGCACAAATCCAAATACGTGTATTTACATACCTTTGCACATATGCAAAAACATGATGTCACACCTGCAGACATGAATAATACACATTAAAGTGCATTTAGATACAGACAGACACAGGAAAAAAATAAGAAAGAAAGAAACACCAGTACATTTACATGCAGATGCATTCTCTCTCACAGTCTCACACACATCATGATCATGCAAATACTTGTGTTGTAAAGAGAAAGACCTCTGAGAATACATATAGAGAACCTACCATTGGAAGGATTTCTCATTTCCAGAATTTTCCTTTTATCCAGATAGTACCACACTTCAGTCACAGCTGACTTTTTAGCTGGAGTGTCAGTGGAACAGTGAGCACCAGAGCAAACCAGTGATGGTAAAGATAGCAAGATATCAGCAGCCACAGTGCTTTAAAGCTTGCTGGTTGACAGTCAGGGCCATGTAGGTTCTGCCACTCTCAGCCTCCATCAAACCTACAGATATTATTATTTTTTTATCACTCCTTTCCCTCCTCCTCCTAACTGCAGCCATTGCTGAGCTGAGCTGTTTTCACTTTATCACTGAGAAAAAAATATGGTGTTGGATTTGTGTGAAGTATAAGGTAGCAGAAATTGGCAGTAGATGCAGTAGCGCATCTACAAAGCAGCCAATGTGGTACCTATCCATATGTACACATGTCCTGCAGTGATGCAGAATTGTCTCTAGTGATAAATCCTTTACAAAAGAAATTTACATCTAAAGAAAACCAGCAGCCAAGCACTAATCACATCCATGTAGCCTGACTCAACGGCAGAAACAGGAAATGTCCAAAAAAAAAAAGGGAAAATAAGATTTAGGTCAGTTTGCCTTTAATTACCACACTCATTTATTCATTTATTCAGTAAGGGGAAAAAATCCCTCAGTCAGAAGCAGAAGCACTGCATTGAAATGCAAACAGTAACTCCATTAGAGGATCTTCTGAGAGGAAAGAGAGGAGAGGAGGAAAGAAAAAAAATGTTTTCTCTCTTTTTTCTTATCCTTCTTGAAAATCTTCCTCTGGATTCCAGCTTGTATCTTTGATACGTCGAGAGTTGAGTTTGAGGTGGGAGCTGACAGATGGCTGTGTAATGTGGGTGTTTGCTGCATGTATCTGTAGATGTTCTGAGCAACTGCAGCGTGAGAACATGAAGATGGAATACCTGTACAGTTCAGTATAGAAATTATTGTACTTGTTATATTATGATAAGCCCATCTGATCAGCTCTATATGTGTGACAGTGAAAATTACACCATCTTGAGAAATAGTGCACAAAAAATATATTTTAAGTTTGATTGACTCACCGTCTCTACAGGTTGCTGTACAAATTTGATAGTAGGCATGAGCACAAACCAATACAGTGGTGAGTAACTTGTGCAAACCTGCCTGTTTACACATGAGAATTTGTTTTTTGTAGGAGATATTAAGGCTTAAAGAGATCTTTGTTTTGAGGCATAGTCTTTGTACAGTACAGGCCTAAAATGTTGGGCTCAGTCACTCAACTGTTTAAACATGTTCTATGGGGGCAGATGAAAAGTATCCAGTAGATTAGGTGGGTTGAAGGCAAGTGGTAATACCTTAAAAAGTTGATCATCACATAACATCAATAACCCTTAAAATGCCTTGAAGAGTGCACCATGACTACACCAGCCATGTTGCAAAAGCAGCACACACACTCCATTTTGTTATCTTTTTGTTGGCCAGTCACTCCAAACACAACAACTCCACCACCATATCCAAACCACCTTTCTCTGTTCTTTCCAGAATGGCTCTAGTGAGAAGCGGGAGGTTCGTCAGTTCCAGTTCACAGCGTGGCCTGACCACGGTGTACCAGAGTACCCGACCCCCTTCCTGGCCTTCCTCCGTAGGGTGAAGACCTGCAATCCGCCTGACGCCGGACCCATCATTGCCCACTGCAGGTCAGTAGCAATGTTTTGTTGTTAGGGTTGGTTTAAAAAAAAAAATATATATATATATATATATACTGTGTGTGTATGTATATGTGTGTATATATATATACATATATATATATATATACTGTGTGTGTATGTATATGTGTGTATATATATATATATATATATGTATGTATGTGTGTGTGTGTGTGTGTGTGTGTGTATGTGTATATATATATATATATATATATATATATATATATATATATGTGTGTGTGTGTGTGTGTATGTATATAATTGTATTCTTTTTCTTCTTCTTTTTTTTTGCTCCGAGATCCAAAGTGCTCTGTTTTTATACTTATGTAACTTGAATGTCTGTGCCCAAGTTGGACAGTTTTATGTGCCCCTGTGGTTAGCTCCATGTGACTCTGGTGTGACCTTAGAGTGAATGAAGCCTAAACCTACACATGGAAGAGGGATCCCTTTTTTAATTTTTGCCCCTGCCCATGGTGTGTGTGCGTGCCCATGAGCGAACACAATGGTAGAGCTCCTCTGTAACTGCTATTATACATTACATAACATACGTTATAAAACACAGGCTTCTATTTCTTACCAGACCTCCATCTTTTCTTTTCTCCATTGGTCACATCATCTTTCTTTTTAAGGCATCACTTATTTTTCTGTGCTTATTCTCTCCACCTCTGTATATTTTTTTCCCTCTCCGTGAAAAGCCTCACAGTAATCCCTTCCCATCTTTCTTGCTTCTCCCTTTTTGCTCCTTAGCTCTTCCTCCTTTTACAAGCGATATATCTCAAATGGCTTATTCAAATTGAAACCCTCCTTTTTGCCAAGATAAGAAGACTTCAGTGAATCCAAAGCACTAAACAATAAAACTGAAATTTGACAGCCTGCATCACTCAGTCTCCATCAGTGTCCTCTTGTTCTGTCATTTTTATCTGTTTCTGTATTCCCTCTCTAGCTATCTCTATATCGCTCTGTTTTCCTTTCCTACTCAGTTATTTGAGTAGGAGAGCCACAACAAATCCACAAGCATTACTGAACATACATAATAACCTTGTGTTAAAATCCTACAAGAGACAAATGTGACAAGCACTCAGTATTACAAAAAAAAAAGTTACATTTTCAAAGCCACTACATCCAGAGGACCTAAGATCATAGAAATAAAAAATTAGTTTCTATTTAACAAACCTCTTAAAAACTTCTCTTTCTTCTCATTCCTTTCCCTCGTCCTTTAGTGCGGGTGTCGGTCGGACAGGTTGCTTCATTGTCATCGACGCCATGCTTGAGCGTATCAAGCACGAGAAGACTGTCGACATTTACGGCCATGTGACGCTGATGCGTTCACAGCGGAATTACATGGTGCAGACGGAGGACCAGTACAGCTTTATTCACGATGCACTGCTGGAGGCTGTGGCCTGCGGCAACACTGAAGTGGCTGCACGGAGCCTATATTCCTACATCCAGAAGCTGGCCCAGGTGGAGAGTGGCGAGCACGTCACTGGCATGGAGCTAGAGTTCAAGGTACAGCAATTTCCTTAATAACATGGTGGCCATTTTTTAAGTACATTGCTATAACTGAAATTACAGGGTTTTAAATGGTGTTTACGCTTTATCTCTTTCTTCTTTTCACTAATAAACCCTACATCTGTATGACAAAGTATTTTAGATTAACTTTAACTACTCCTAGGATCTGACATGTAAATTACAGGACAGACTGCATGTAGGTGAACCATTTTGAGTTTTCACAAATTCAGGCATAGCTGACCTGAAGCCAAGACCGCTGCATGTTAGATCAGTGTCTATAATAAGTTTTTAGTCTTTGGACCTAATCATAACTAAATAATAACGACATAAATGCATAGTTTTGACTTTTATCTTAAGCAACTGTAAACCTTTTAAAGAGGCTTGCTGCCAGCTTCATCTTCCTATAAGTTATTGTGGATGCAAATCCAATTTCTTTGCCTTTTTATATTTTTTGCTTGTCATCATTATTTGCTGTGTGGTTAATTATTTGTTGCAAAAATGAAAACCACAATATGAACAAAACATATTGTGGTTCTTGACCAGCAAGTGTATGTCTGGCAAGAAACTGAAGCTAAATGAGAAGACTAGGGAAGACATAAAATGTATCATTACGGTAGCTCATTGGGGAAACTGGGAGAATAACATTTCAGTCGAGTGCAGATGCAGTTTACAGCAAATCCTAGAATTATAGACAAATTGAGTTAGAGCAAGAAGCAGGTTGGATGTCTCATTGATACATACAGACATAATGGAAACAGAATGACCAAAGTGTAAAATACAGTTCACTTAAAGAGTTAATCATTTCACATAAGGACACTTCTCTTAAAGATGTAATACCTTTCAGGCCCAGGTCAGTAGAATATAAATTAAAGCAGCCTTTTTTACATGGCAGCTATTTGTGAGTTTATACTATACCTGCTGTCCAAGTAATAGGATCTCAGATGAACTGGAAAGCAGCTTGCTTTTTACTTTCTTGTGCCTCACTTCAATAAGTTAATCACTTAAAATCACACTATTTGAATTATTATTGTATTTGTTGCCAAGCTTCAAAATGGAAATATTGAATCCCTTCCCTGTTTAGCCACAGTGTTCATTTAGGAGGATTTGGAGTAATGTGCTTAAGCAAAGAAATTGAGTTTAATCTAGCAGGCACAAGACAAAGGATTTTAGCTGAAAGCAGCATGGATTTCAGTTTAGCTTCAAGAAAGAAAGAGTGTCTGCTTTCTTAGCGAAATGCATGACAAAGCAGTAGGTGAGGATAGACAGCCTGGCACAGTGTTTACATAGATCTCCATTAAAGATCTTAACAATCATCAACTTATAAACTCACCTCAGCTTTAGCACTCCAGTCAGTATCATCTGACCTTGAATTCCGCACACCCTCACTCTCAAATCATCCATCATCTTCCCATCATCATTCACCAACAGGGCCCCCCTGCCAAGAAACAATAATGGTGCTGCTGTGTTTCAACCTTTTTTTTTTTAGTCACTGGTGCCCAAAGGTGATGGAATCTCTATCGCCATTTGTAACAGGGATAATGCTGAGCTGGCGTCAGGAGTCAAACGGGGATTAATAACGTCCACACTACAGTGAGGATAGAGAAGAAAGGTGTGTGAAGAGGGGTGGGGGAGCTAAGTAATTAATACTTGATGATGACAAATGGAGGTGGATGGCAGGGCAAGTGGAGGGAGGAACGTTTGGCTAATGAACAAAGGAACGACTGTATGCTAACTTGGCACTAAGGAAGTGATTTGACAGTATGCTGCACTAAAGGGATGGGTGGGAGGGTATTGTCATTCTCAGGGGAAACAGCATCATACAGAATTAAGCTGCAACTGGTGGGACAAGTAGAGGGACTTGTCGTGAAAATGCACCTAACCAACATACAAGAGAAGTATTCAGCAACATACAGTGGACAAATCCCAACATGAACCAAAAAGAAGAGCTGCTGGGCTACTAAACTTAATAAAATTCCAAAGGAATGATTTGGAATACAGAAGCAAGTTAAGTTTTAAATAAAAACTATGGTGAGAGTGTACAAAAACTTCTCAAAGATATTGTGTGTCATTGTAGCCAAATCCAAAGCATATTTTTATATAGGTTACTGTGGTGATGATATATGTGATTATCCCTGTTGTGGTGTAACATGCTTAATGTATAAGCGGGTCTTACCTTCCAAGTAAAAATATATACTGCACGATAAATGGTAGAGGAACTGGCAACCAGACCAGAGGTCCTCAAGATGCTTCTCTGCCCTGTTGGATGAGAGGTTTCCAGGTTTGTCTCCATTCCCTGCACCCTCAGCAGTGTTTGGTGGTGTAGCTGAGGGCCTCTTTAGCGATGCCAGGCCACCACAAGCCATTCCAGGTGCCTTTGTGAAACACAGATCAAAGGGAGGACAGCAGCAAGAGATGTAGGGAAGAGAGGAGGAGAAGGGCTGGATGAACTCCAAGTGGCCACTGACGCAGAGATACTGGTGCTATTGGGGAATTAGAGGGAAAGATAGGATGCTCTAATAGGAAAAAGAGCAAAATGGTAAGTGAAGCCCTGTACACACTGACATTCTAAGAGAAACACTTTCACTGTTTTGACAACCACAGAGAGACAAGGAGTCCAGGAAATAAATCTGCGTTGAGTACATTGTGGGGTCAGTTGCGACTCATCTCTCTCTCCTCCCTTTTGCAATGCTGCTAGTGTCTTCAGCTCGCCATGCTTTTCTCTGTCTGAAAGGGGCCCTAAACAATCTGATGAGGGTGTCTTCCATTTGCAGGGAAACGCTAACAAGCAGGCGCGCACACCCACACACACACCCATTCTTTGTTGAGACAGTGAAGCCAAGAGGAAGCGATCATAAGATTTGCTGACCCATGAACTCCCACTGAGGGTCCCTATTACGATGATGATGTAGCAGTACAGCTTTACATTTTGATCATTATGCAGTGCATGTGTGTGTTTGTCTTTCTGAACATCCCTGTGTGAGTGTATGTTTTATGCACACATACCACACTGCCGTTATCAAAGGCAGCGGTGACCTACTTTTAGACGAGTTTTCTGTTTCACAGAGACTTGATCCAGAGGCTTGTTAGACTGGGTGTGTGGTATATATTCCATCATTGAATCTGACCCTGCAGGACCTCACAGGTTGCAAAAGGGGATAAAGTTTTTGAATTGCTTTCCGATAAATGTATTCTTGATAAACAATGTCCCTTTGAAGCCATGCCATCATCTGTAAAACAGATTAGATTGGGTTCGCTTTATTACTTTCTGTCATTGATATACTCTTTTCTTGATCTGTCTCGCACCTGTCCTCCCGTCCCTCCTCGTCTCTCCTCCTTTTATTATCCTCTCCTGCTCTTCCTTCCTCTCTCTTCTCTTTTCATGCCTGTTCTTTCCTCTTTGTAACTACCGTGGCTTTTGCCAATTCATTCCATCTTCCCCTCACCACTGTACTTTTCTTCTTCTTTTCATCTTATTCCTCCTCCATACCTTTCATTTCACACGCTCTGTGTAACTTTTTTCCTTCTGTATGTTTTTTTTTACCTCACTATCTGTCTGTGCATTCTTTCCCCCCATTCCTCTCCAGCGTTTGGCCAACTCCAAAGCCCACACATCGCGTTTCATCAGTGCCAACCTTCCCTGCAACAAGTTCAAGAATCGGCTGGTCAACATCATGCCGTACGAGACCACACGCGTGTGCCTGCAGCCAATCAGAGGCCTGGAAGGATCGGACTACATCAATTCCAGCTTCATTGATGGATACAGGTAGGAAGAGGGGTGCGATAGCCGTAAAAATGCAAGCAAGAGGTGTGCGTGAGGTGATGCCAAGTATCAGCAAAAACGTTTTAAATGTTCCCAGAATTTGCATCAGGGGTGTTAAAAGTGGTTCTAACTAATTAAAAAAAACAGAAATATTTTTTTTTATTAATTTGTTTTGATATGGTTTTATACAGGCAACAGAAGGCCTACATTGCAACGCAGGGCCCTCTGGCAGAGACTACAGAGGACTTCTGGAGAATGCTCTGGGAAAACAACTCTACTATTGTAGTCATGTTGACCAAACTGAGAGAGATGGGACGGGTAGGATATAAACACATGGAAACAATTATTTAATTTGTCTTGTGTCTTAACTTCATTGATAGAGTCAAATAAAAATAAAATGAAAAACATAATTGTCTAAATATAAATTAACAATGGTTTGTCTACCCTTTTGCTCATACAGGAAAAGTGTCATCAGTACTGGCCGGCAGAGCGCTCTGCCAGGTACCAGTACTTTGTGGTTGATCCCATGGCAGAGTACAACATGCCCCAGTACATCCTTCGAGAGTTCAAGGTCACAGACGCCAGGGTAAGACATACCTGGGAATGATATAGTTGGTTGCGAGGTGGGAACAAGCAGCACATTTAGACCAGTGTAATTATAAACTGTTTTTAACAAACTGTAATTAAAATAACACTTTATGAATTCTCCATTTTATACTGACTTACAGAAGCAATACAGGACCAGTGTATTGCTTGTGAATAACTGTGCATTGTACAGAGACACCATTTAGTAACCTCAAAAGGCTGGAATGCAATGCAGTACCAACTTATACTGTCATTTCCACAATTGCACTGGAAAATCACCTTCATTGAAGTGTGGGAAATGTAGGAGATTAAGCAGGTTTATGGAAAGTAGGTCACCTAAACACAGAAACGTCACAAGTAAATGTGTTTTTTTTTCTTCCTGAAAAGTCCCTAAAATGGCTTTGATATTGTAATTTTCCTCTGTAGTTAGATGGGTTTTCACACAAAACTACATGTTGACATTATGTTGGAAGTAACATTCAAATATTAATGAGAGTTCACAACCAAAGTGACTTTTCTTGCCCTGAACTGTTATTTAGTAGCTATAACCTACTCTACACTATTGTACTTTTTTCATCCAATTAGGTCAGTTTGAAGCAGCAGCAGGACTGTAGTGCAGAAATAAAACTGCTTCCTCTCTTTGCCGAACAGGCTGACATATCCAATGATTTCCTGGGTGGATGTGGCAGCTAGTTAGCAGTCATCCTACCCTATTAAAAAATGAATACATTATATCTCTGCACATACACACACACACATATATACACACATACATACACTTAATACACAAACAGACACAGCGTAGAAATAAGACATAAATGCTGTTTAAGCTGGTGTGCCAACAACCCCATATATACACAAACAACCTGACACACACACTTTTTCTTTATACATAACCCTGTGCAGTGTTTAAAATGTCTCTCTTACAAGCTCAAATATACACACATTATTGTGTATGATGCAGAGGCTCATTTTCTGCCACATACCATGCAGATTTGCTCTTCTCAGCACAAATATACACACACAGTGCTAGAAACTGCAGTTCTTCCAATGGCCACTTGTTAATGGCTCCAAAAGCAAGTCCCCTTAAACCCCCGTGTTAAAATGCCCAAATTGGTGGTGGTACAAACATGGATAACAAACAAAGTGGACTACAAAACACTACTCGAGTCGTTCCAGCCATTATTTGTGTGTCAAATAACGTTAAGTGAATGCCCACGGACATTCAGCTTACTTTGTAGTTTGTCAAGACATGCTGTTGTTGATGTTAGCTATAGTAGCAGGAGAGTTCCAAGTATCGCTGGTTGGAGCTGGGCTCTAGGACCATCTTTTCCTCTCTGCATGTTAGCTTTGCAGCAGCAACTAATAACAGTATGCTTACCCAAAACTTAGCTAACGTTAGTTGTACGCTCTATATCATATTGTTGGATTTCTCCAGAATCGCTTACTCTACCTATAAGGTTATGCGTAATCTAAGCATACAGTGGCAGCAAACAGGCTGACAGTCAAAGCTTATCATCAGAGTTAAGGAAACACATATACTAATACAGATACATACTATATATGTAGCTGTTAAGAAGCACTATGTGCAGCTGTGTGTGTAGATTTGTACATTTTAACATTACTGATAGCTTATGCATGTGAGTGTATGTAAACAGGGGTTAACCCCACATTCCATAGATCATGTAGATGTACATGGCTGTTTGTGTTCGTGTATGTAGGATTAAGTGTGTGTGTGTGTGTGTGTGTGTTGCATGCCTCTGCACAGTAATAGCACAGACTCCATGCCTCAACACTCACATCTAGCGAGCCAGTCACGTATTTAATCACACAATTTGACACGCCACGTGGGCCCTCAGGTTGTGTGTTAAATTTTCCTCTCTTTTCTGTCTTGCCTCTCTTTCTTCGGCGTGCTTGGTTTATTGTGTTGTTGTCTTTGCCCCTCTTTCACTTTTAATCCTCCTGCTGAGGCAAAATGTTTTTGAGATGAAAAACAAAGGCAACAAAAGAAATAAAACATGCAACGCGTCATAAAACAGGGAACGAGACATGAAATGTCGTTCAAAGAGAGTCTGTAGATGGAGCTTAACTTATTAGAATCCAATGCACTATATTTGTCAAGTACAATAAATGTATAAGAATACATCTTGCGGCATTGGTGCAGAAATATATCAACAGCTAAGATGGCAACACAGTGCCTACTGGCACATGGGACAACAGGACTTTACATTCAGAGCACAAGGATTCAATAGACAGATTATGTATATCCTTTTACATGCAATAGCTGCATATGTCGTACATTCAGCGTTCAGTCACCCTCTGCATTTGGCATACTAGCAGTAGAGGGGAATGATTAGCTCATGGCAAAAATCATAATGAATAAGAATGTTGCGCAGCCACCATGACAACACCCATGATGAATATAGAGCCTAAGGTACTTGTTTACATCCACACATTTTCACATTTACTATTACCTCAATATGATGTCATTTTTGACATGGAGCAACACATAAAGAAAGCTCTTTAGGAAACCATCATTAGTTTTGTGAGGTAATTTGATCATTGCTGTAACCTTTTCTAGGGCCACTGCCAAATTAAAAGAGTATATAAAGTTTTTGTAGTTTTTTTGGCATCCCCTGTTCTGACATGATACTATTCTTATCCCCAGTCATCCATTGTTTAAGAGCTTGCTGGCCTGGACGATACCTTGAAACAAGAGAAAATTAATTATGAGCTATTTCTATCCCGCAGCCAGTGTGGGTAGTCAGTAATCCAGTAATCAGTTATATAAGATATATATAAGAGGAGGTAGCGTGGGTGCATGGGGGGCGGCGGACCCAGGGCCCACATTGGTAGGGGGCCCACTACGTGGACTATGAAGTTCAGCTCAGCTGATTACAGTGGACACGAAGAAACAACAACGGCATATGACGATTCAATGTACCGGGAGAATTCAGCAACAATGACAATTACCAACAATCACATTAGATTCAAAGGAGACACGTATTAATAAAGATAAATCCTAAAGTAACATTTGTATTTCAAACAAATGGCAAACTTATTATCAAATTTTAACAAAACTCCCTTAACCCTCATGCATCATGGGAATTCTGAGGGACGGATGTAGGCTGCGTGTGCGCAGCGGTTTATTTACGGCATCAACTTCCACTGGAAGCCTCTCAGAAGCATTTCAGCAGCGAAGCGTGTAGCCTGCGCCGCGTTAATGACTTGTTTTTAATTGTCCTTTTTGTGCTTTGTGTGACGTGTGCATTTAGCAACTACCACAGGGAGCATTTCAGAATAAGAGCGTTTTACCTGCCGGACTTTGCCGACATGTTTAGATTTTGTTGATTTGGTGATTAGTGCTTGCTTTTTGTGATTCTACTATGATAAAGTTGGGTACGTAGTAAAAATGTTCTTTTTTGTCTGATTTATATGTGTTTGTTGTTGATAAACGATCGGAAGTCTGTAACGGGTATTTTATTTTGAAAATTGACAGTTTCTCTGCCGTTTCTGTGTCTGACTTCCTGCCCGGTTATCTGCGCTGTGCTGCTTGACGCTGGGAAGCTTCCTGGATGCACTTAGTCTATGGACGCACTGCAGCACTTCTGGTGTAAGCACAAAAATTTAGTAAAAAGGCTGCTCCGGCAGCAGCGAAGCAGACAGACTCTGTGGGGTCATGTAAACTTGGTTAATATGACTTTGTAGCAGGTGGGCCCACGATGAAGCTCCGCCCCGACTGTGCTGAAAGTCTAGCTCCGCCCCCTGTTATATGATTAATTATTTAGAATAGAAAGCACCTCAGTACCTTTACCATACAAAGCATCTACCTCAGGAGACAAATGTAACTTTAATCCAAATATTTAGCTGTATAGTTACATCCTAAGCATGTAATGCCACCATAAATATATACAGTTCTTTCTTTTGTTTCTTGTGTTTTTATGACTTAGCATTAGTGACAGTGTGGACAGTTGCTTGCAGGCCCATTACACAAAAATTGCATACACAGATTG
Source organism: Micropterus dolomieu (assembly GCF_021292245.1). Taxonomy (NCBI): domain Eukaryota; kingdom Metazoa; phylum Chordata; class Actinopteri; order Centrarchiformes; family Centrarchidae; genus Micropterus; species Micropterus dolomieu. The sequence continues at coordinate 12,531,395 of NC_060154.1, forward strand.
TTACCTTTTTTCTATCTAACAATTCACCAGCTCTGTGCATAAATGTAATTTGTTTAGTACTATCAAGCTACTCAAAGAAGTGCCGAAAATTTGCTTTCTGTGCGACATAATTCTGTTTCACAAATGTGAAATGTGAAAATATGTCTTCCTCTGTGTAAGTTCACATTCTTGCATATTACATTGATTCTGTAACACAATTTAGACAAAATTATTTTATAATTCTACACCACCTCATAGCAGGCTAACAAAAAGGACAAATAGATTCCAGTTTCCTCGCCAACTGAGTATTGATCGAGTTATGCCTTTGCAGTGTGAACAAATGGGAAGAGAATGTGTGAAAGTGACACATCATGTCTAAATGGAAGTCTGTTGCAGAAGAGAAGTGAGAAACTACTGGAGAAATGAACACCTCATTGTCTTAATTGCTAGAATCAAGTGGACAGCCTGTCTCAAAATGCAAAAATGCATCTTTCTCCTCACTTTCTTAAGAAATATTCTCTCAAAGACAACTTGAAAAGAACTTTGTTAATGAGGACACACATTTTGACTGTGTGTTTTCAGACTTGATATAATCAGCTCTCTCAAAATAAAGCACATTCACTTGACCTAGTGTGACCTGATAAAAAAAAAAAAATTTAATTGTTCTGTTTGCATTTGAGGCAAGTGCACCACTAAAACAAGATTATACAAATCAATATAAGATTAAAATGCTAAGATTGACATTTTGTCTTGCAGGGGTTGTCGGTGTGTCAGTGTTTTTGTTTTCAATTTTCATCGTCCAATCCCACCTCCCTCTTCGTTAGTCCTTGGTTCTTGCTTCTTACCTCCATCGCTCTGCTCATCCGTCAGGTCGCTCTATCGATCGCATCACAGGATTATCCTATTCAACATGGTGTCTGGGAGAAGACGCTTGTCATGGCAGATACACTATTGATTAGCTTTAACTAGGACCTACTCATCCCACATGCACGCAAGCTTGCACACACACTGAAAAAAAAACACGATGGGAGAAAATAGAGACAATTGGTTTGGAGGTAGAGGAACAGGGTAGGAGAGGAGAGGACACACTGTCCCTCTGTGGCGTCATTGTACATTTATTATGTTTATTATCTCTGCTGTATAACTAAAACTAAAAACATAGACAAATACTATTTTATTTTTAAAGGTTTGTCCCTTTTATTAGAAAGATGGAAATCCCTTAGACCTTTTATCAATGTTGCTTCATTTGCATTATGTTTTTAGAAGGATCCAAAGAGTGTGGCTTGGTTGGGTGGGATTGAAATCTGACAGTAAAGCTCTAAAAGCAATTAAATTATTCTAAAAAACGTGAACAAAGAATCCTCTCTGACCTGTTTTTTTCCAGGTAGAGGTTAATTTCCTCTTCTTGCTTTTACAGATGCCTTCTGCCCTCTGCTTCTTTACATGATTTACATTCTCCATCTTCTATTCTCGCTTTCTTTTCGCTGTATTTGCAGGATGGCCAGTCCAGGACAGTAAGGCAGTTCCAGTTTACTGATTGGCCAGAGCAAGGTGTGCCCAAATCTGGAGAGGGATTCATTGATTTCATTGGGCAGGTGCATAAAACCAAGGAGCAGTTTGGACAGGATGGACCAATCTCTGTCCACTGCAGGTAAGGGTTATCACCTTCATGTTGCACCATTATTTCTCTACTGCACAGCAGTAAATACATTTCACTTATTATAATAGACATAATATTATAATAAAGGTTTTCTTGAAAGAAGGGTATGATATGCAGTATTTTCAGGCACTGCAAGATGTTTGTCTCAAACTGCAGTCCAAAGACATGCTTTCCTTCTTGAAAGAGACATAAGGCCTTAAGTATCATGACGAGATTAAATCACTTCTTTAGGTGGTTATTGTTTTGCAGCGCAGCAGCTCCTGTGGTGCAACTCTAACGGTATCATCAGATACGATCCCTCCTCTCCTTTTTGCCACCGCAGTACACTACCTCCACAGGCCCATCTCCTCCATAATTGATAAGGCTGAGATGCGGCTTGGCATTTGCAAAAAGGAGGCACATGAAATGATACAGCCATTCTTTTTGGTTTTTATGATAGCTCCATGATGCATTTTTCATCACCTCGGGTGTAGCTTCCAAGGTAACCTTCATCATTAACTTGGCATGCTGGACTCAGTAGAAATCAATATTTAGTAGTGGTCAACACCAAGACCCCCAATTCTTCTAACTGTTATGACCTGGCTCAAAAGGCCACAACAAAAGGGAGACACACCATGGTAGAAGTTTAACAAAATATGTTTATTTAAACCAAAGTTAACCAAATTAAGGCTGGTGCGAAAGTAAAGGTGAACAAGTATGGGGTATGAATATCAGTGGTTTCAGTCAGGTTAGGATGATGGATGCATGAAAATGTGTGTGAGGGTGTTGTAATGTGCAATAAATAATAACTATCAACTAAAACAACATGTCCAGAAACCAAGACAAAGGTGGAACCTGTGGAGGGAAACAGATGGTAGCAAGTTAGCAGAGAGGTAGATCGGTCCTTCCGTCTGTCCGTCCGTCCTTAGCCCAGCAGCGACCTCCTGCAGAATTAAAAGACAGAGTTACAAATAGCCTACAGGGCAATTAGCCCAGGTGCCCAGAGTTGCCACAATCAGCTTTTCCTATACAAAGAAGAAAGAGATCGGCCACACCCACTCCTGACCCCACAGGGCGTCACATAATTCATTGGTTGACCTTGAGTGGGGTTCATCGGAATGAGTTGTTACTTTTTGTTGCCAGACGATGGACATGTTTGAGAGGCCTGTTTTTGTATGCTCTGCAAGACTAGTGAAGAAAAAAAGAAATGTCTAGAAGTTGGTTTTTCATGGTTTGATTGGCATTCAGAAAAAAACTTAAAGGATAACTATTCAAATGTTCATGAACTGAACTGTTCATTTGAATGTGGTTGTGTTGACAAACAAAGGTATGAACACACAGAATAATTTTCTTGCTGTCTCATAAAATTGGGTTTCTTTTGGAACACAGTTTGTTTCACTTTTACTCCACATTTTCTATTGCACAGGCGCCATGACATCATCAAACATAACATCACCTCCCCTGTGTTAAAAAGCAATGATGTCACCAGCCATCAAATGGCCCCTAGGGAGTTGTAAGAGTGTCAGGGAAGCTCCAATAAGACTGAGTTATTCCTCCATTCTATGAGGCCATTATTGAAGGTGGAGAGAGCTGTCTAAGTAAATGGATCCATTCTTACAGAAGGAATTGCAGGACTGTAGTAATGGTCGAAAAGGCACACAGCCTATTAAACTGGACTGCAAGAGTCACATGACTATGTTGTATTCAGCTGCCAAATGCTCAGTTTTGGCATGCTTGACACATCTCAGTGAACTTGATTTGATTTTTGGAGCATCGTAAGAGGATTAACACAGAACGTCTGCAGCCTGTAGTGTGGTAAATCGCTAGAGTTTTGTCCAGTTAATACGGTACTTAACTTACCTGCAGTCCTTAATTTTGTACTTTTTATCAAGTCATTTTCTCAAAAGTAGGTGTCACTTTGTTTTAAGGCAGATCATTTTTGAAAGAAGTTTCTCTTGAGTAGTGGTTAAGAAAAAAAAAGTAAAGAAAGCTTTGGTTGGTTTCTGTCACTACCATAGCCACCTCCTGCTCCTCCCTGTCCTCCTCTTCCTCCCTCCCTCCTCCTTCAGGCTTTTCATCTCCGAGTGGAGAGCTTATGCCTTCCTTTTCACTTACTCTTTCGTCTTCTGTCACTGGCATTCCCCGTATGTCATCCCTCTGTCTATTTCTTAATCCCCCCCCCTCTCTCTCTCTTCCTCTGCATCCATCCATTCTCCCAGCTCTTTTCTTTTTCCTCCTCCTCGCTCCTCCTCAGCCACTATCTAATAGACCCACATGCTTTTTGTCATTAATTGCCTGATTACTTCCTGTGAATGGGGACACCAAATCCTCTCAGTCTGCAGCGGCTCGGCGAGCCTTCAGATTTAGAGAGTCGATCTTCCTGGAGAGAGGGGGGGCGGAGAGAAGGAGAGAGACAGAGAGAGAGGAGCTCTGAGTGAGTTTAAGAGTCCATGTGACAAGCTGTGACCGACTCCCAGGAAGAGGCTTTGGGTGGGCTGAGCGATACTTCGGCGGGGGGGTTGGCAGTGGGTGGTCGTATGTTCTACATGATTAGGCTCAATAACAACTGTGTTTGATATCATTTAATTTATTGTCAAATGATACAAGTCATTTTTTGTTCCAAGTCTAGCTTTGTCCCCAACTGACACACACCCACAGACATACACACACACAAACCAAAAGTGTCTGCTAGCAGCCATTGCTTTCACTATTCGCTCAACAAAATAGCATCGGAGGCTGGAAGAAGCCCAAATAAATCTGTTGTCATATCAATTATTGTTCCATTGGTGAAGTGGAAGTCATTTCACAGCAAAGCAGCTTAGAGAGGCAGCTCTCAAGTATTTCAGGATCTGAGTTAAGACTCAGACTGTATTTCTGGAGAGCAGCAGCAGCAGGCTGACTTTTTCGACACATGGGTTGGGCTTAATGAGACAAAATGTTTGGTTGTTTGTGTGCGTGATGTTTTTTTGTGTCCTTGAGGGCTCATTTAGTCTTTGACGGGAATTTGGTCCCACATCACAGAGTTCTAACATGCAGATTGCGTCCTTTCCATCGTCACCGTTATCCCGCCATTTCTGGCTATCAAGCAGTTGACTCTTTCAAGCAGTCAGAGCTGCAGACATGTAAAGTTACCCAGTGCAGCTTTACAACACATTCCTGTTGTAGATGTAGCACGCATTTTGGAGGAAATTTGGGATTGAAGTTATTTAAAGACTCCTGTTATTTTCAGGTCTTAGGTTAAACGAATGTAGAGTCATAAAGTTAAAAAGTACATATGTGGGAAGGGACTAGAGAACCTCGGGCAGTGTCAAGACAAAACAGAGAGACACATATTTACTTGGTGCAAATTAAGATTCACCATTCAGCCACTATGTGAATGCAAGGCTATAGTATAACATACTTGTTTATTCACTTTGTCGTAATGTGTTTCTAGTGCTGGCGTGGGCAGGACGGGAGTCTTCATCACCCTCAGCATCGTCCTGGAGCGAATGCGCTATGAAGGCGTGGTTGATATCTTTCAGACAGTAAAGATGCTCCGGACACAGAGGCCAGCCATGGTCCAGACTGAGGTCAGAGGTCAAAGCACACACACAAAAACATAAGCAAGGAATTGTACTATAGTTTAATGTAGTTTGGAGGAAAAACAACACAAATTTGTTTAAAGAGCCTTTATATAATGTAGTGTCTTAATATCTGTGTAATGTACTTAAGGTTTAAAATACCAGTTATCTAATTTATAATATGTACTTATAAATACTTTAATTTGTTTTTATTAGAAGTTGTCTGAAATTGTTAATCTTTCATTATCATAGCAAACTATTTAAACTGCCGGTGAGATTTATTTCTGATGTATTTTTTTGTGTATGTGTGTGTTTCTTCCCTACAGGACGAGTACCAGTTCTGCTATCACGCAGCTCTGGAGTATTTAGGAAGCTTTGATCACTATGCAACGTAAAAAGCCATCTCTTCCCCCAGAATCCTGCCGCCCCCCTCAACAGTCTCCTGAGCCATAGAAACTTTGAAAAAAATAACAACAGCATACGACAGTAACACCATCCCTAATTCAGACACACCAAACCAGGATCCTATTGTAGATTTTTAGAGGACGACGCCCAACCAACAAGTTTAGAATAATTCCAATTCGACTAAGAGACCCTTCATGAGGAAGTGAGGAAAATTGCCCATCATCCAGAAAAGAGAAGAAAATCCTCGTCAGGAGAGGAACCAGATGCTGTGGCTCAGGCTGTGGGGCGGGAATCGATCAAAGTGTCAGACTGCTTACCTTACCTCAAGTGTTTCAATGTGGAGGACATTGTAAACATTCGTGGACATTTTTTCTTCTCAAAAATATCTTCGTGATACAACGGTAACAAGCAACAGATAATGAAGGAGAAGGCAACAGAGAAAATCATTGAGAGGCAGATGGATGTAGCCAAGACGAGGTGACTTTCTTGTTTTTTTGATATGCCTGGGTGTAAAAGGGGGTTAAAGTATTTCTATCAACACATTTTGTGAGTGATATCCAGAGAAATGACCAAATTGTTCTTGCCTGTGTGAACAGAAATGGTTTTCCCCAAACTCTGGTAAGACAAAAAAAATAGAAACAGTGGAATCATTAATGGCACGAGAACACATCTGGCATCAAAGAAACCTTGAGTTTTGTTTTTTTTTACACTGTTCCACTAATGATATGCATAATTTGTGTGGTGTGGCAAAACACTCAACTATTGAAGTATACATCACATAACTGCGTGTTCTCAAGTGCTAAGAGCTTAGAGAAGGCAGTGTCAGCGGTTGTCAGGAAGAAAGCAGCTACACATATCTGACGATCAGTTAGTTTCATGAATTGTGAACTTCTGTAAAATCAGTCTCCCAAGCCAGGCAATCACAGTGATGCTGAAAAGTCACCAGAGAAATCGGGGAAAACGTCCGCTGTTGCAAGAAGCTGCAGCTGGCTCGTCTTGCAGGTGGTCAAGGCGGGAGAAATGACAACTGTGTCCCATGATTTTTTACAATCACTCCTCTCTTTGGAACCATTGCATCATGGGGCTTCGGTGTTAACATCCACCATTGCAAAGAAGAGGAACAAACGGAACAACCAAACCAGGATTGCCGTAAAGTTGGGGCTTTCTTTGTGTACAGTGACCAACGCTCATCATCATTGTTTCGAACTTGTTTGTCCTTTGAGGAATTATCTTTTTTTCTTTTTATTTTCTGTCAAAACCAAACATGCTGCTTATCTCGTGTATGCTGTACGTGTGACTCTTGAGGGAGAGGAAACTGACGAACAAAAGATGCCAGCTCTGCTAACCACTCGCATCCAGGCGGGCATGACTGAAAGCGCATCCACATTACACCGTTCTTTTCCACCTCTCCTTTTTTTTCTTCTCCAGCCTTCTCTATAATCATCTATTTCATTGTACAAGACTCTGTACAAGAGTGGCAAAGGCCTGTTGCAATTTCAAAGCTGTATGTTCATGTGGTTGAAAAATTGGCCTTTAGTTCCACTGTATGTGTGTTTGGTAACAGGTGGATAAACAAAGTAGTTGCTTTGGTTTTTGTCCTCAGTTTTATAGATGATGTCTCTGTGGGTGCCACAGCCAGACCAGGCAGCCATGTTGGATCTCGACGCCATGATGTGATAATGAAATTCTTCGGTACAAGTTACTTGCACATCCCTAAAAAAAAACAAAAACAAAAGAAACTTGAAACAACTACTCCAAAAACAACTGCAGGTTGGATTTGACGCATTAATGTATATGTGTCTGATAAGAAAAAATCAAGCTTTTGAAATCACCAGGTTTTCATTTTGAGATCAGTGCTTTGGTACAGATGAGTGTACGGATTCTGTGAAGGTTTCTGACGAGTGTGCACAAAAAAACAGAGCGATGGACAGAACTGTGTGTAATCTTTTCTTATTTCCAAAAAAGCCTTATTGTTATTGTAACATTATGAAAACATTAATGTTGTATTACAACGATTTATTTTACATGACATAGTTGACTTTTTATTTTCTTTTTGGTTTAGTTTTTTAACAGAGATGTTGTATCGCATTTTTTAAAAATTAGCAGGAAAAGAGAAATGCTTATTTGTTCATATTACGTTTAAAGACATTCTATTTTTTCACTGTAGAAAATGTTAAGTATAACATGTCTGTGTGTATGTGTGCATATATGTATTTTTATATATGTATACTGCACACTCACACATGCATATATATTTAAATGCAGAATATAAAGATATATCCAAACACTTAGTATTAAATCAATTTTTCTCCTCATCATCTTTTTTTTTTTTTATACCAGCCAGTGCTCATGTTTGAAAATATGATGACTTTTTGTTTCTTTTTGTTTGTGTGTTTCGTTTCTATAATCTAAGAAACATTGTGTGTTTCTTAAGAAAAAGCAGAGATGATGTCAGCACTTTGCCTGAGTCCTCTGCCTCCACTCACCAATTTAACTTCTACCCCTGGGTAGGTCCTGTGCCGATGAGGAGATGCCATTTTTAAACATTAAGATTCTTATTATCATTAACTTTTAGACATTAGTATTCTTTTGATTAATATTTTGAGCATTTGAAAAATGAACTGGTCTACAAAATATCTAATCAAAAATTTCATAACTGAACTTTTTTGTTATCTATGTCAGCCCAAGTTGACAAACTGTACCTTGTATGATCTTGTCCAACTATGACCCTCAAGTTCTTTCTCTTTTTTTACTTTTATTATTTTCAGATATAATGTAGTCATTCATTTTGTTAGATATCCACCATGATCTAGAATATACCTGTAAATAAACAAATATATAGATTATATGTATTTGTATCATTTGACCCTCAAGATCTCATACTTTAAGTGGGGACAGATTCAGAATTACAAAGATCAAGTTTCTGCTCATATCCGACTTCCTGGTGTTTGTAAAGCCTGTTTTCTCTCCTTCTGAAATGTTCTTTCTCCAACCCTGCTCCCTGGTCTTTAATTACCACTCGCTTTTTTTCTGCCTTTAATTTCCCCTGCTAGCAGTTAAACTGGGAAACAAGCCAGTTCTTGTTCTCACTCCTATAGCCTCAATGAGGGCGTGAAGTCAGCATCAGCGATCTGCTAGTATAATTTAGCTGATGATGGGAAGTTAGGCCACTCTACCAACTGACCATTTGAAGTGGTAATCAACCATCAATTCAAGATCCTTTACATTCTTGTTCTAACTATATACAAAAACTTCTCTTTCACACCATGGAACTAAAGCAACTAGAATATGTTCAATTCTTATTAATTAATTAGACCTTTAAAAAGAAAAGAAATTAGAGAGGAATTGTAGATTCTTAATTTGTAACAATGGCACCCATAGTTGATGTTAATTCTTTAAAAGTTTCCCGCAAATGCCCACAAGGTCCCCAGCTGTCCTAAAATGCTATGGTGTTATCCATAAATACGGCATAACATGATGGACAAATACAGCTATGCTAAAGGCCATACATAGTTCAGTTGCAACAACACAAAGCAATGTTGATTTATTTTCCCCCTGGTGCGTTGTATAGAACCATACTCTGTGTTTTTGTTCAGCCATGTTTCGCTCTGGGATGCAGGAAGAAATCAGGACTCAATGAAACAGAGAGCAGTGCGATGCAACCAAGGGAAGATCAAGACAACCAAAAACTTGCTGCAAATTCACATTTCCAGCATGTCATTTCTGAACAGTGGGAACCATGCGATGTTTCATAATGAACTCAAATCCTGAACTTTCTTTTGGAATTTAAAAAGTCTGGTAAAATGGGCCCATGCCAAAACTGAAACGGTGGAGTTCTTTGGAAGCTTGTGCAATGTGTTACTCTTTTGACTTCATGTAAAGATGCTAGACTTTTGAATACAGACGCCAAATTTACTGGAATATGTCGCAGAATATTTGGGGGGGGACTAACAAAAAACAACACTAACAAAAAATGACATCTAAAAGAATAGAACATATACAGTACGTACCGACAAAATGAAAAATAACCCTAACTCAGCAAAATAGTTTTTCCTTTGTAAGAGGGCCAAGTGCTATCACTTTCAAACTGTTACTTCTAACTGAAACAATAATTGGTTTAAAGCCACTGTGTATGTAGATATGTTGACTTTGTATTAAAGAAATGTTGTCTGAAAACGATTTTGTTGTGTTTTTTTTGCTGATACAGTATAATATGTGATGGTGTGATTCATGTCTGATTGTCCGCCTACCTTTTTCCCGTTGTGTTTAGTATGCAAGTAGCTGAGAAGAGATTTATACTACTATACATAAAATTGCACCTGCACTTACTTATTGCATTCACCACACTGGGACATGTATTGAAAAATCTCACAGGACAAGTAATGAAGCCCCATTTTGTTGATAGATGGCTTGATTAGCTTCCTCCTATATTTATCCGCCAGCCTCTTTACAAATATACCCCGAAGTGTCCTTAAGCCCCCTCTTCAAGCTTGATAAATGCCACCCAGACAGGCAGACATTGGTGCAGAGGTAAACCTTCACCTGGTGGTATTTGCTCTCCCGTCTATCCTCAAGTGAGGCTCTTCATATATCTGATAACCAGGAAGAACAATGTCTGCAAATGAAAGGAAAATATTGGTACCAAACCTTATTGTATTTGCCTAGCACTAGTTTTAGATTACAGCCTGCAAATTACAGTTATTTAGTATATAGCTATGGGGTATCAATAAAATACTTTCAGTGTACCTATACCAAGACAAACATGTAAGTACAGGGGGAAAGAAAGAGGTTAGGGAGTATCGGGGTAACAATTTAGTGTTTAAGAGGGACTTAGAGCATGTTTACATTTAATTCTATGTTTTTAGATTTTTTTTGAAAAGCATGCATGAGGTAATGGGCATTATGTTTTAGTCATGATTAAGACAACAATGTTTGAGAATATGTGTATTATAGTGTACTTATAGGGTATACAGGCAGTAAAATGTCTCGTTTTCTACTTTTTCAATGCAATGTAAAATATTAACTGGGTATGCAGGCTTTCATTTAAAATACTACTTACAGTGTATTTCTTTCTAGGTACACCTCAAGTGCAAATTAGTTGGCACTTAATTACTTATTTCCTGTACTTTTTCTCTTGTAACTACCAATTAACTACCCAGTGATTATTTCACTGGTACCCCATGTAGAAAACATTTTAACAGTAATTGTAGGTCTGTTACCCTAGCTTCACTTGTAAACATTTAAACTAAAGAATCTACACATACCAGCCACTTTATTAGGCAGACCTGTTCAATTGCTTGTTAACACAAATAGTTAATTTGTGTTAACAAGCAACACAAGCAACTCAATGCATTTAGGATTGTAGATGTGGTCAAGACAACTTGCTGAAGTTCAAACCGAGCGTCAGAATGGGGAAGAAAGGGGATTTAAGTGACTTTATAGTGACGTGGCATGGTTGTTGGTGCCAGATGGGCTGGTCTGAGTATTTCAGAAACTGCTGATCTACTGGGATTTTCATGCACAACCATCTCTACGGTTTACAGAGAATGGCTCAAAAGGAGAAAATATCCAGTGAGTGGCAGTTGTGTGGACCACAAAGCCTTGTTGATGTCAGAGTTCAGAGGAGAATGGGCAGACTGATTTGAGATGACAGAAAGGCAACAGTAACTCAAATAACCCCTCGTTACAACAAAGGTATGAAGAATACCATCTCCGAGCGCGCAACACGTCAAATCTTGAAGTAGATGGGCTACAGCAGCAGAAGACCACAGCGGTGCAACTCCTATCAGCTAAGAACAGGAAACTGAAGCTACAATTCACACAGGATCTCTAAAACTGAACAATAGAAGATTGGAAAAATGTTGCCTGGTCTGATGAGTATTGATTTCAGCTGCAACGTTGGTAGGGTCAGAATTTGGCGTAAACAACATGAAACCATGGATCCATCCTGCCTTGTATCAATGGTTCAGGCTGCTGCTGGTGGTTTTATGGTAGGGGATAGTTTCTTGGCACACTTTAGGCCCTTGAATACCAATTGAGAATCGTTTCAAAGCGACAGCCTACCTGAGTATTGTTGCTGACCATGTCCATCCCTTAATGACCACAGTGTACCCATCTCCAATGGCTACTTCCAGCAGGATAATGCACCATGTCACAAAGCTCAAGACATCTCAAACTGGTTTCTTGAACATGACAATGAGTTCACTGTACTCCAATGGCCTCCACAGTCAACAAATCTCAAACCAAAATTACACCTTCGGGATGTGGTGGAATGGGAGATTTGCATCATAGATGTGAGGCCTACAAATCTACAGCAGCAGCGTGATGCTATCATATCAACATGGACCAAAGTCTCCGAGGAATGTTTCCAACACCTTGTTGAAAGTATTCCATGAAGAATTAAGAAGTCCTGGAGGCAAAAGGGGGCCCACACTAGCGAGGTGTACCTAATAAAGTGGTCAGTGAGTGTAGTGGTGGTTTGGTGAACCATCCTAACAGTTCAAGTCCTCAAAATCTGACACTCACTGTTCATGACTGTTTAATTCACAAATATGTCAGCTGCAGATGATGTGCCAACGAGTTCCTTGTCACCTGAAAAAGCAATCTGTGACAACTTTCTGCTAAGCCGTGAGATGATTGTCATTTATTAAAGGCTAATATACGCAGAATGACACCCCGTTTCAAGGATGTTGTAACTAATTGTCTGCTCAGAGGGCTGTGTTTCAGTCCATTCTTTTCTAATAGTGGCGAGCCAACAGACCGAGTGTGAGGGCAGGCGAGGAAGTGAATTAGGGCGGTGATTATGCAGTGATTCAGACAGCAGCTCATTAGGACCCAGCTAAGCAAGCAATCAACGAATCGATGTGACAGTGGACCCAAAAGCCACAGAAATTTGTAATAAATGGCAAAGCGATAAATTGGATTATCCACAGTTCCATGGCCAAGCTCTTTTTCTTGCAAATGACAACGCAATCCAATCATGCCACAAAAAAGCCAAAAAAAAACAGAAAAAGGGGGCCCCATGTTGCTCCGGCTGTGGAGGTTATCTGTCTGAGATGTGCCTTGTTAACGTTGTGGTTTTCCAGAGGTCATTTCTGTGTGATATTCAGGGCTCTAAAATATTCATGACAAACCATTAGGTGTTTATGACCACCTTTTGTAATAAGTGATTTACCGACATTTGAACTCCAGCCAGAATAGTAAAGGTGTCAGAGGGGTACCTTGCCACATGCCTACAGATTCACAGAGGAAGCAGCTCTTTGACATCTTGATAATGTAAATGAGCAGCCAAGGAGCAATAATAAATAAAATGTAGAGGCAGCAGAATCTGTTCTTACGTCAGGGTATTCTAAGCTACTTGTCAAATCATGATCACTGAATGTCACTATCATGACTGGAGCACAGGGTGAAGACACACTGATATGACATTGACGGACAAAGACAAGCAGACAGGCAGGTAGACAGACAGACAGACAGACAGACAGACAGACAGACAGACAGACAGATAGATGGGGAGAGAGAGAGAGAGAGAGAGAGAGAGAGAGAGAGAGAGATAGATAGATAGATAGATAGATAGATAGATAGATTAGTAACCTTGCACTTCAAATCTGTCCTGTCTAAATTTGTATTTTTGCTGAATTCTTCCCCTCCTGAAGAAAACTGAGGCCTGTTTTCTCAAAAGGCTTTGCTGCCATCTGCAGGACGTTATATGGTATGTCACCATATTTTATTTTGGTAACCACAGTGAAGATACTTAGGCTGGACCAAAACAAAAGAAGTGTCACTGTACAACTTTGTTCTGAGAAGTATGTTGAGTGCTGCACTCTTCCACCTGCTGTGGACTACCAGCATCTGTCAGCAGTATATTTTAAAACTGTGCTGTGACATGGCTCCTGTGTTTATGCCCTTGTGCTGTTATTTCCCACAATCTGTTTTATGGTGCCTCCATCCTTTCTGTGTCTCTATTTCCAGCCAGAGCTCTATACCACTGACTGATTGCTGCTATCAAAACGGGTTCCTGTTGGAGTTCCTCTCTCTTACTCGTTTCACTGACTTTGTCCTTCTCTCATCCACCATTACTATTTTGTCCTCACTCTACACTGATAATCCTACGCTCCTACAGCTATGCTAATTGATTGATCCAGAGCTGGAATGGGGTGAAATATCTCACCAAATATTGGATGGACTAATGGACTAGTCTAATAAAAGATGATTCAGTTAGATTAAGGTAAATGTAGGATTCAGCCTTTTTGGAGCTTGATGTAGTGGTGCAAAGTCAGGATATCTCAGCCTATTTTTCTACATTGTGCAAGTGCAGTATTAAATTACATCCACACTACTACTTTTTTGTTTTAAAAATAGTTATTTACTTATGTGAAAAGAACTAGTCTGCTGTCTCTTCATCCTACCAATGTGGTTGCCAGATCAGCAAAATGCCTATAGTTTGTTGTTTTTCTTTATGGCCACCCATAAACAAACATTTTGCTTGAAGGACTTCTGAATCATCACTACCTGTGAATGAAGAATTTCCACCAGTGGCCATTGCTGATTTGAAAAATTTGTGTAAACCTACTGCTTGTTATTGTGGCCCTTATTGGTTATTTATTGCATACATACAATAAAGCTAATGATAAGTTAAAAAGCCTTTGTTTGCCTGTGGCCATTCTATATGTCTGAGTGTAGACTTTTATTCGTTTAAGTTTTGTAGTTTTATTTTTCAAGTATTAACTCATTTTGTATTCAGATTCAAATTCCATCTATTTTGCAGTATTGGTGTCACAATTCCTACCCAAGGCAATATTTCAGGTGGCAATGTTTGCTTCTCAAAGCATTCCTAGGTGAAGTGTCTGATCCAGTGTAGTAAGGGATGACATTTTTGGCTGTGGCTGAGAAGAAAGCCATGTCCTTCTTGTTAAGTTTTTTTTCTGTGTATGCCCATACAAGGACAAGGAATGTCTCTGGTAAGGACTACTGTTAGATGATGACTTGACTTGGATTTAGAAACAGCTATTCCCTATTTATGGCCTACAAACACCAAGAGCAGTAAACTTTGTACTCGAACAGAAAAGTCTTCTACAGCTGCTTCAAAAAACTCATTTGGACTTTGGTCTCAAATGTCAGCTAAAACACTTCGTTCATCACAAAATAGCTCAGTACTGTGGGGATAATGGTTCTGTAATGGGAAACAGAGCATAAGAATGATGGCAGAGAATAAAACCCTACAGTGCTATCTTCTCTGTGATGCTCTCAAGTGAATTTTACAGTAATGATTAAGGATACATGAAACCATCAGCAGTGGAACTATTAAAGCCTCCCTGTAAACATGTCTATTTGAGCACAATTAAATCACATTCCAGCAGAGTGAGAAGCTGAGAAATTGAGTTTAGGCTGAAAAAAGATGATAATATATTTGAATTCTAGTTTTACTAACAAAGGCGGAGCCCTCTAAAAGGGCTCTTCGTGTTCGACCGCTCATCCTAGTGGATCCACGCACTGAAATTAGCATAATACTCAGTCAGCCATCCCTGCCCGAAACCGCAAATATGAGCCCAGTAAAAAGAGGGCGTTCACTAACCACTGCATCCACTTAAGTTCACCACGTATCAAAGAGAGCACTCTCCCTGTGTTTTTTATGTCGTCTTTATGGGTTTATGGTAATGAACTAAGCTACCATTCTGCATGCTTCCTCTGACTGGGGTTATGGGTTTTAACATAAAGTGGATGGGCCACCGACATGAGACCTAAGAAGTGCATGTGTCCTCCTGTGTAACAATGTCTGTCTGCCTTCAGACAGCCTGTGAGAAAACTTGATTGCACATATGGGCCATGCAAATGTGTGATGAGGATAAGGTAATACAAAGAAAAGACATCTCCCTTCCCCTAGTGTTCCAGCTGGTCCACTGCATCTTCAAGAAGGTGTAGCATGCTGGGGAGTAGCTATATGGAAACAGGTTGTATTCGTCAAGAAAAGCTATGGATTATTACTACTTTTTATAGCTCAGTTCTTGCAGTCATGATAATCTTGAACTCCACAAATGAATTACTTTGGTGACTATAAAATAATTGATTGATATCATTGAATTCACACAGTATATTTGCGTGAGCTCTGAGCTGTCTGCCTTATTTTTAGTTATTTGTGTTGGCTGATATTTTTAAATATACTAGGCCTTTTTAAGACACTGCAAGATAGGGAGAGCACAATGTGGCCAAGTTTCATGTGAGGGGGGCTCACACTAAAATCACTTAATCTCCTCTGTTTCAATGACCATGTGGTCTTCCTCATTGTGGACTGTTGAGCTGTGAGAGTATGGGATAATTTGAGGGGCACATAATGAACAGTTCTCCAGTGGGCCTACAAAGTTATATTAAAACGACAGCAGCATTAGTGTATTTAATCTTTATAGTTTGGATGGGCTCCTCTACCACCAGGCTCCTAATTTAAGGGTAACATAGCCAATAACTCTGAATTGTCATGTCACTGATGATCCGTTTCTAAACCATTTTTTAAAAAGCATCAACTTAAAGCTTCATTTGTCGTGTTCAGTAAGTAGCAGCCTTTAAAAGAGAGTGTAATTTAACAGGTTTGATTCTCACAAACTGCCAACAGTCATGTTAACCTGTCAATGCTTCAACCTCACAAGCATTAGCAAAATGGCAACTCTGTAAAATAATTACTTGTGTCACATATCGACCAGCAATACTAATGGTAAGGTTCCCCACCACTGAGGCAGGGCCTCATCACCATGTATTGGAGGTATGACACACACCTTTGGCTTTCACCTTGAGTAATTGGCCTCTACACTGTTCCAACATGCCTGTACAGATGGATGGGAATGAAGTGAGGGGAGATCTTTTTCAGCTGTATTTCAAAGTGCGTTCATGGCTACAAGGAGACTGAAAGAAATAATCTGCAACTCCCTCAGCATTTCCCCAGGGAATGCATTGTGAAATGTATTGCCGCCTTCCTTCAGGTTTTTAATAGCTGAACAAAACATATTTGTCGTGTCTGCACTGAATCCATGGAGACACTTGCCCCAGGTATGAGCCTCTGGCTGAGTTCAGGCCAAGTTCATTTAGTTGTTTTCTCTGGCAGCTTTGGTGACCCAACGAAGGTTAAAGTCAAGGGCAACTGGACTTGGTTGAAGATACTGGAAATTGGTGCTCTGTATCTTTTCCGCTACACTTTTCCGCTACACAGAAATCCTGGTCATTGGGTCCCAGCAGATGGCAAATCAAATACTGCCATCTGCTGGTTCCCTAGTAAATCACATTAAGCCTGTGGCAAAGAACCTTGGTGTTTGGTTTGATAGTAATTTAAATTTCGAGCAGCACACCACAAAGCTTGTTCAATCATGTTTTTATCAACTTAGAAATATAGCAAAAATTCGATCTACGTTAACTTTTAAGGACACCGAGACCATTTTACACGCCTTCATCTCATCACGCCTGGATTATTGCAACAGTCTTTTCACCTGTTTAACCCTAAAATCTATTGATCGACTCCAGACTGTCCAGAACTCAGGAGGAAATCAGGTCAGCTGAGTCAGTGAACTCTTAAAGTCCCTTCTTAAAACATACTTTTATAGGAGAGCCTTTCCCGATCTTATTTGACTTTATTTTATCCCTTTTATTTTATTGTATTTTACTAATTTTATATTTATCTTAAACGTGTATTTTAGTCTTTTCAATGTTTTCATGCTTTTATCTTGTATTGTTTTTGTATTATTGTCTCTTGGGTATTATTGTCTTTACACTTGTTAAAGCACTTTGTAACTTGTTTTTGAAAAGTGCTC
>NC_060154.1:12548789-12549421 GCF_021292245.1 Micropterus dolomieu
AAGGGCTGGGGGTCCTCCTAGCCACTAAATTGGGCTTTAGTGAGTCAGACTTTGACCCACCAAAACGTGATTTAGTGAACTGAAAGGAGAAAAAGATATAATTTAATGATGCAACACAAACACAATGGTTCATACAAAAGATTAATTGATTAGAAAGAACTCACCATTGACAAACTCAGCGGGGGGCGCAGGAAAGACCTCGGGGTGGCGGCAGACGCTGCAGCACTTGCTGAAGTCGCACCAGGGTCCGAGTCTGAGGCCACAGACTGTGGGGCTTCAGCAGGAGTGGCAGGCTGCTAAAAGAACAGAATTACGACATGTGATGTAACTGCAACAGCGTTATAACACAGATGCGATGCAAGATGAAAATTTATGTGATGTCATTTTGAAAGAGATCACCTTAACAGTGTGAAATCCACAGTTACAGGCCTTGGACCCTCCAAAGAGGGTGCTCTGTCCATGGGCCAGCATGGGCCATTTCTCAATCTGGAACAATCAGAATTGTAATTTACAGTCCGTCTGATTGATACTATCTGCACCATGAAATCGAACATTTTTCATCAAGTTAACTGCATGTTAATGACCGTAACAAGTAATGGGTAGAAATTTTGCAATACTTTACCTTCTGGTAG
>NC_060154.1:12549441-12554289 GCF_021292245.1 Micropterus dolomieu
ATAGGAGAGCCTTTCCCGATCTTATTTGACTTTATTTTATCCCTTTTATTTTATTGTATTTTACTAATTTTATATTTATCTTAAACGTGTATTTTAGTCTTTTCAATGTTTTCATGCTTTTATCTTGTATTGTTTTTGTATTATTGTCTCTTGGGTATTATTGTCTTTACACTTGTTAAAGCACTTTGTAACTTGTTTTTGAAAAGTGCTCTACAAATAAAGAATATTATTATTATTACTAATCCTCTATCCAGCTGCTACAGTGCTATTCTAAACTGTTATGCGTCAAATGCACATATATTATACACCACACTCCAAAGAGGGTGCTCTGTCCATGCATGGGGCATTTCTCAATCTGGAACAATCAGAATTGTTATTTACAGTCCATCGTCTGATACTATCTGCACCATCAAATCGCCCATTTTTCATCAAGTGAACTGCATGCTGATGACCGTAACAATAGGTAGAAATTTTGCAATACTTTACCTTCTGGTAGAGGTCATACCACTTCCGTTGCCTTGGGGCTGGTTTATTACCTCCTGAAGGCCAAAGGCCAGTGGTGGCAAATGCCCTCAGCCTCGCCATCCACTCGCCATCTCCCATGGCCTTGTGGCTCTTAGGTTTGATGCTCATCTAATAATATGAACGTAATATATTTGCATTCAGATACAGTGACATGGATATATCTACAACCATTAACAGCTGTTCTCTCCCTTCTTCAGTGCTCCAGGTGAGCTAATAATAATGTCATTGGCTCAAATTTCATTGGTAGGTAGCTATTTAACCAGTTAATATTTACAGTAAAACGACAGGTACTGTAAGCACACCCACAATAGCTCTTTTCAACAAGTACAACACTGAATGTGAACATGCTTTGAATAATACACTGTGACACTGCGGCGCATAAATACTTACTCACGTAACTTGTCAGAAGCAAACATAATATGTTACGTTCTGTACAAAATATGTAAATTACAAGTTACAGCAGCTGTTTTATTAACATTGGTTACCTGCCACTGCTGTCTTTAAACAGGTAGTAAGCCTACTAAAATAGTCTGATACAATAAAATGTTTCTATAACTAATATAGAAACTATTTCTATTAATAGAAACACAACAGGTTTTACGTATGACCTTAGCGATTGCCAACTATGCCGACTGACGTTGCCTATAATAACGTAACTGAGACAAACGATGAGATGCAATGCATATAACGGGTGTGGCTAATTAAGAAGGGGGAATAAAGCATGCATGGCTGTTTACACTCATATTAATTTTTATATACCGATATTACATTTAAGTTAGTGATTTGCATTAGCGACTGCTAACAGTTAACGTTAGCTAACTTCATACCGTCATTATAACGTAATGTGACACTCGACAACAAAAGATGGAAATATAACTAAGCATGTATAACTATAAAATAAAGACATTTAACGGTTTGCTTACTTCTGACAGAGTTGTTAGAAGCCGTTTCGCCGGCGACGTCCAATGTCAGTCACTGGCGGAGGGACTGGAAAGAAGCGCTGACGTCCATTGGCATCCCGCAGCGCGATTGGCCTCCGACATTGGACTGTCAAATGTCAGGATTGGATGACAAGATTGGAGCTTGTGTCGAATAATTCCTTGGTGTTTCTTTTCTTAAGTGTAAATTGTGTATGTAAATTGGTTGACACAAAATGACATGTTTGTACACTTTGTTGGTTTGCTATGTTGGTTTGCAATAGTTTAACTAAAACTCACCATGCAGTACTAGTGTTGTACAACTCAGAAGTGTTTGTAGTATAGCCATTGGGAGAATGACTGTGGTCTCGCTGGGTAAAGGTGTTGACCGCTGTTATTCTTTCAATGTAAAGTTGACTACTAAATGTTTAATAAGTGTGTACCAACTCATATTTTATTCCTATACTCTGTGTGTTTATGAACCTGTGCCTTTTCAATGTGCCAACATGAGCAGAGCAGCTGCTCAGGCAGCGCAGGCAGCCAACCGTAACATACACAATGGTAGTAGGCACCTGCTGTAAGTCACGTATGCCAGGACTGAGATCCTGGCAAACTGAGGCCAAGAATGAGATCATGACACATTGTGATTAATGGCGTCTGGTACTGTAAGGTACGGCCAGGTACTGCGTGAAACCAAGCTTTGCACTGCCGAAACTAAACTTTGTATGAGACACAGCACCCTCATGGTTGGCATTGTTGAATCACTTAGTTCTTTATTGAATCATGTTATGCATGTATCAAATACGTTATTCCTTATTAATTATTTTAAAAAGTACAATTGTAAGTGTTTGAGTTTTAATGGTGTCAAATTATGCCTGTATAACTTTAAAAAAAATACGGTGAGACTGAAGTTGAAACATATTGTCCAGTAATGTCAAAAATATAAAGGATAAATTAACAATAATTATGCTTAATAGTGGAATAATGGAAATTGTGACATTAGTGAAAGGGTTAATTTGGTAAAACAGTACGTAAAAACGGCCACTAGATGGCAGCAGAGGATAAGAAATTAACCAAAGGAGAGGAGTGGTCAGCGAACACTGTAGGAGGAGTTAAGGTGTAACGCCCACCTGGAAGGAGGAGATAAGGTGGAGTTTCAGGTGAAAATAAGGTGATGTTCGCTGACCACCATCTCCGTTCCATCCTGAGACCTGCAGGGATGTTACTCGGGTTTATCTGTCCTTTATTGGAATAAACTCTTTTGCACCGACTCTTGACCGTCTCCAGTGAAGTCTTTGACTATGCAGTTTTTAAACTAAAGAAGAAAGCTAATAGAGTAATTTTATTGAGTCAAATACGTTGGTTAGGGTAGGGACTAGGTCTTCCACTGGCCCGGCCGGCCCTTATTTCCGACCCGACACTTGACAGCCCATTCTGAGCCAAGTAGCGCCAACAGCCGCCCTAAGTGCTTAAGGTGTTTCGTTGAATTAATACCTTCTGTGTCTGACACACACACAGTGATGTTTAATTGTTTTATTGTTATGTTCAAATGTTAGTGAGACCTATAGGTTTTTCTTTGGGCCCATGAGGCCTGCACTCCAGGAATGCCATATGTCTATCACCACTGTGACTATGCAAGACAAAACAAGCATAAAGACACACTAATATTTAGTTGTTGCACATTTGCATTTTGTTAAATATTAATAATGTTCACTACTATGACTAACAGTCATAGTTATGTATTATGGAAAATACACAATGTAGGTGTTGAATTAAAAGCTTTCAATCGAGTTTGTAATATGGACGTAGTCATCGTGACATCACCTGTTGGTTTGTGGACTGCCGTTTTGAAGCCTCGAGTTTGGCCGATAGGGCGCCGCCATGTTGAGTTTTTGCAACCAGAAAGTGCCCGAAAGTGACGATACGGCAGCGCTCACGGCCGTGTGCGGAGCTAGCTAGCTTGCTTAGCTAGGTGCAACTGTAACTCACGTTAACATCACGTCATAAACGTCATTTTAACAGGGCTGATAACTTTTGTCTAGCGAACAACAGTCTTAAAATTAAATGTACTCACCAGAGAAAGTGAACAGCCAACTCCTAATACGCTTTTTAAACGGCGCTGGTTAAATTTACACAGGGCCGAGGGTACGAGTCACTCTAGCCTGATTGACAGGTCGCCATGGTAACGACTTGTCAATCATAGATAATCCCGCCCTGAAACAAACTCTGCTTTTTGGTCTATTTTAAATAAATGGGACCATAATTCACTAAATGAACATCATTTTGTATTGAAGAAGACTTGAAACTAGGACTACTACGACTGAGACCATAAACCCATCAGGAAAGTGTTTACTGGGGTAATTATTCAGCTGAGAAGTAGGGTCATTTTCCCATTATTTCTAATGGAGCCGGACTTCTTTTTGCAACCAGAAGAGTCGCCCCCTGCTGGATTTTCCGCATTCGCTTCATATTGTAGACCGGAAGCTTCCCGCTTGGTTACAACTAACCCAGACCAAAGCCCTTTGAAGAGAGTCAGCAGTGGTCCAAAATGCTTGATCGTCATGTGGTTCATGGAGACCGCAGATAGTTCCCGGAAATCATAAGCGGGAAATTGAAAATGAGCAAGAGAAATGACAAAACAGAGATTTTTGGTAATTTATACAATAGATTTGTTGATTTACAATATTTGCACAGCACAGTGACACGTATGTAGTTACTTTACTGTTTTTTTTTTTTTTAAAAAGAAGACATATTTGACAATAACTGCTACAATCACCTTGTTGACATTTTTTGGCTAACCTTACATTGGAAAGACATTTGATGTCGACTTACGATCTCAGGCAGACATCGGTGAGACGTGTGCTATTTGACTGCTCCTCTCTTTTCCACATTGTTTGTAAACCAATAAATCACAATCAACAGTGTTGAAAAACACCCCACATGCTGGATTTAAAGCCAGTAGCCTCTCCTCGCCCATTCAGAAATTCACTGCAAGGCAAGCTCCACCCCCCCCCCCCAAAGTACTGGTACTTTCTGAAAGTACTACCATAGAACTAAATTTAAACCCTGGTCCTTCTGGTGCAAACCCAGTGAGTTCCTCCAAAGGTTCCTAGTTACGGGGTATACAGGTGCTGATCATATAATTAGAACATCATCAAAAAGTTGATTTATTTCAGTAATTCCATTCAAAAAGTGAAACTTGGATATTATATTCATTCATTACACACAGACTGATATATTTCAAATGTTTATTTCATTTAATTGTGATGATTAAAACTGACAACTAATGAAAACCCCAAATTCAGTATCTCTGAAAATTAGAATATTACTTAAGACCAATACAAAAAAGGATTTTTAGAAATGTTGGCCAACTGAAAAGTATGAACATGAAAAGTATGAGCATGTA
>NC_060154.1:12554309-12555516 GCF_021292245.1 Micropterus dolomieu
AGTGACATGGATATATCTACAACCATTAACAGCTGTTATCTCCCTTCTTCAATGCTCCAGATGGGCTAATAACAATGTCAATGGCTCAAATGTCATTGGTAGGTAGCTATTTAACCAGTTAATATTTACAGTAAAACGACAGGTACTGTAAGCACACCCACAATAGCTCTTTTCAACAAGTACAACACTGAATGTGAACATGCTTTGAATAATTCACTGTGACACTGCGGCACATACATACTTGCTCATGTAACTTGTCAGAAGCAAAGATAATATATTACGTTCTGTACAAAATATGTAAGTTACAGCAGCTGTGTTAGCTATATAACGTTGGTTACCTGCCACCGCTGTCTTAAACAGGTAGTAAGCCTACTAAAATATTCTGATACAATGAAACGTTTCTATAACTAATATAGAAACTATTTATATAACGATGAGATGCAATGCATATAATGGGTGTGGCTAATTAAGAAGGGGAATAAAGCATGCATGGCTGTAACGTTACACTTATATTAATTTTTTATACCGTTATTACATTTAAATTAGTGATATGCGTTAGCGACTGCTAGCAGTTAACGTTAGCTAACGTCGTGCCTTCATTATAACGTAATGTGACACTCGACAACAAAAGATGGATATATATATAATATAACTAAGCATGTATGTCTATAAAATAAAGACATTTATTACTTACTTCTGACAGAGTTGTTAGAAGCTGTTTCGCCGGCGATGTCAGTCACTGGCGGAGGGACTGGAAAGAAGCGCAGCGATAGGTGACGTCCAATGTCATCCCGCGCAGTGATTGGGCGCCATCCAATGTCACATTGGATATCCCGTTGAGCGATTGGCCTCCGACACCTCCGACATTGGACCTTCAAATGCCAGGATTGGATGACAAGATTGGAGCTTGACAGCCCATTCTGAACCAAGTAGAGCCACAGCCGCCCCTGATGTTTAAGAGTCCACATTTAACTCTCCTATTCGTTTGCACTATTGCTCTTGTGGTTTTAATTTTTATGAGGTTTTTATGCACAGCTCCTCTTCTGTTTACCTTTTTAAATAATTTCGATGGTCGGGGGACAGACACCGTCACTATAGGGTTTTCACTAAGTAACTCCTGAAATGGAGGAGCAGAGAAGTGTGTTAGACTGCGACTCTGCGTAGGGTTTTGGGTGGGTAACTGCTGAAAAAGAAGGGCAGAGAAGTG